>NC_080841.1:38676500-38978890 GCF_030435755.1 Ochotona princeps
AGTCATCGCATACTCAATTATTCTTCAGAATGACCAGCGCACAAACGTTTTGATTTGGGATTTAATATAGCGAAATAACTAAAAAAAAAAAAAAAGTAATAATTTTTTTAGGCTCGCACATGCGCAATAAGCCGCAGTGGCCTCCCCACCCCCCTATTGCCCCATCCACCGACCTCCCCCGCAATAATCCTTGGGTTCTTCTCCCCGCCCCCGGGTGCCAGCCCGCGCCGCGGGGTCTTAGGGAGCTGGCTACGTTAGGTGGCGCAGGGCTCCCTCCCTACACCTGGCAAAGAGCCTGCACCGTCTCCTCACCCGGCCCACGGCCCAAGGACTCTGAACTCTAGGGAGGGACCTTCAGGGCGACCAGGCCGACCCTGCGGCCGCGGACGGCCTTTTGGACCCCGTCCGCACCGAGTTGGCACGGGAAAGTTGCCCTCGCTTTCCGCTGCCCCGTGGGTCGGTCCCGCTGCCGGGAACTTGGGCCGGGACCTCAGTCCGCGGCTGCGCGCCACAGTGCCATTTGAGCGCGAGGCCCGGCCCGAGAACTAAAGCGAAAGGATAGAGGCCTCCTCTATGCTGGGGCCGCCTCGCCGCGCCTTCCTTCCAGCTCCCCGGCCGCCAGCTCGCGGAAGCCGGAGCCTCTGCTGGCTCTGGCCGCGCGGCGGGGCGCCTCCTGGGCCCCGGCGAGGCCCCGCGGGGGAGGTGGCCCGGCCGAGCCGGTGCCGCGCTTCCGCCCAGGGCGCTCGGGCCGCGCGCGCCGCCCCTTCCTCCCGCGCCGCCTCTCGGCTCTCGCCCGGCCGCGAGGCCACTCTGAGCGGGGCCCTTGCGCCGCCACAGGAGGCTCGTGACGCGCCCCCCTACACCCCACGCCTAGAAACTCCAGCCGAGCCCACATTCAGCGCGTGGGACTTGTCAAGACTTTGGACGAGGGGGAGAAGTCGGGGAAGTCAGAGGGTACCCGACGCTCGGTCCACGCGGCACGCAGCTGCCTGCCTTTGCCAGCGACGTCGAGCCGGGACCCCGTGCCCACGCCTTTGGGCGCAGTCCCTGGAAACTCGCGCTAGAGGGATGTGTGTGCGGCGTCCAGCGCGGACTGCATGAGCTCGAGGGGTTGTTTCCTATGTAGGCACGTCCCACCTGTGTCTCTTGCGTCGTGGGATAATAAAAAGGTGGAGGAAGATGTGGTAGCCCGCTCTGACCAAGTGCAAAAACGCGGATATCCGAGAGGGTTGGGAGGGCGGGAGGCTGAAGCACAGGTTTTAATTACTTAGAAAAAACAACGCAAGTCATATATATATATATGTGTGTGTGTGTATATATATATATATCTTTAAAAATTATATTATTGTCTTTAAAATGTTATGCTGTGTTTTGGATTTCTTTATTAAAGGCATCAAATTTTAGTACCAGTCATTTTGTGCTAAGTAGTGTCGTCTGGGGGGAGCAAAGCCTGTTCTATGAGGGCATCCTTTGTGGGGGGAGAGGACAGCAAAAACATTCATTGCCGGAATACCCCCAGTCCCTGCTTTCTTTGTGAGTGGAAAAGATGAGTTGGATTTCTGCATCAGTAAATTCCTGGAAAGGAAGCTATGTATTTTGCACTTTGAGGGCCAGCTAAGTCATTGCCCTGTCACTGTTCACCGTAATGCTCAAAAGAAACAAAAACTTTCTAGAGTTGACTTCAGAATTAGGGTTGAAAAGCCAAGGACAGGAAATAAGACCCAAAGGACGGATTGAAGTGCTCACCTCCGTCCTGACGGGGAAGTCCAAGTCCCTCTTGCGCGGCTGACTAGCTCGGTGGCACAGCGGGATGTTCTCAGACAAAGGGATGCTATTTCCCAGAATAAAGGGACTTTATTCTAAAGTGCCATATTCGAGATAGTCCTGTTTACGCCGTCCTTATTAAGCACAAGAACATTCAGGGCAACTAACTTGTCTAGGCAACAGGTAAGATCTTTATAATAGAAGTATGTGAATACAGACTCATTAGGGTAATTTTAGATTTTTGTCTTAGCAAAATCTTCAAAACTTGGAGGACTACATGCAGTTGCTAATTGAACGCCTTTAGAGTGCTGACATTTCAATTCTTTCAGAGTAGGACATTTATTGTCTAGATGGAACTCAGCTAATTTTTACAACAAACAAACCTTTCATTACCTAAATGTTTTAGATAATCTCGCTGCTTCACCTACTTTGCCCTAAGTCCCCCCCCCCCGTTTTTCCCCTAACTACTTAGAGCTCCTTAAGCAATTCCAGTCCTTAACACTGTATATACTTATTGACTGAATTAATACAGGCTGTCGATTAACTAGAAGAATGAATTAACATCCGTCTCTTAGTAGGTTTCCTGTCAGAGAGTGAGGCATAATCTCAATTAAAAAGTGCTTGGTATACATTGGTGTTTAATATGTGTTTGCCTTGGTTCACTGTAATGGCAGTTTTTGAGTTGTGTATGTTAATACTTATGTAGCATATATTAATTATGCTTTAACTTTTAAAATCCAGCCAAAAGCTGGGAACAATACATATATATTGAAGTTAGCCAAGCTTTAAAACTTTCAGAAAATGTGTGTGTAGCAAAGGAGATCTGTAGAGGAACAGAAAATTTAAAAACTGGCTTTATACTGGTGTGGTCTCAGTCTTCTTTGCGAAAGGGAAGGAGGAATTGAGTGAAAAATGATTTTTGAAGTTAGACACTATGATTAGCTTTTCATAGGAGCCCAAAGCTTCCAAGAAAACATTTCATGGAAACATTTTTGCAAGTTGGTCAGATAATATTTCATGTCAATTAATTGTATAGTTTCATGTGTCAGATAAAGTAGCCTGACATTTAAAAAGGCATTAGAGTTTAATAATACTTAAAAAAAAAACACCTGAAGTATCCCTTTGAATAGTTTTCTTTTTCACTGCTTGACTGTTAGGCTAAAGGTGTGTATGGTCATGGGTTTTTCATTTTATTTGGTCAAACAACACTATTTTAAGTTAGTAATTTGAAAAATGTATCAGAAAATATGGACTGGCTTGCTTATCAGTAATCTGTGTATCTGTTTACCGTGTTTTATATCTGAATTACTGATTTATGGATACATTATCATTCCATGCTAACATTTTCTAATAGACTTTCAAGAATTTTACAACTAAAGAGCAGATGTGAAGTGGATGTGTTATATTGTGTTCCCCCCCCCTTGGGAAAAATACAGTTCAACTCCCAATCATTGTTAATGACAAATACAATTCTCTGTATTTTTGAATAATTAACCTAACACGTGAACTTACGTTTTCAAACTTTGTCACATTCCCTAAGTGAATTGCTTTATGTCTATAGATCAAGACCCTACCTCCATCCCCACAATACCTAGCCAGGCATTTACTCAAAATGGCAGAAGTGGTAGCTTGGGCTTTTGAATTGTTCAGGACCTGAAATCAAACATGAACCTTTGTAGTGTTAAGGGAATTTTCTTTTAATGATGCAAACAAGGAGTTGAAATAACTAACCTTGGTTTACTGGTAATCTTAATTATTTTCTCAATCCTTCTTCCCCTATCTCCCTAAATAGGAACACACAGGCACTTCAAAGGAGCTGTTCCCTTAGGGAAATGTGGGGAACACTGTGAACCTTGGGTTTAAAGTTCAATAGAAAGATTGGGGCTTTAACTGGCTTCTGACCTATAGAAGTTAAGGACAAGGACTTGCTGTGGGAGTATCAGGAACCTGCCTCAATGCACCCACTTTTCTCTCTGATGGTTGGCTTCTTCCCCAACTATCAGGAGATCCACAAAGGATAGGGTCTTCAACAGACTTCAGCTGAGGGTCAAGGTGAGAGCTCAAAAGATTCACAGAGAGCTCACTTCAAATAAGTTTGCAAGCTCTTTGCTCTTGGAGGAGAGATACCTAGAAGTTGGCTCTGCTGGCACTGTTCAAGTCCCAGCGGTGACTAGGTACCCCTCCTACTGCTGGTGAAACTGGTTTCTGGTGACACTGAGGTCCACACTGAACATTTGGTAATGGTTTACAAAGAGGAGCTAGGAACCAGTGACAAAGGATTCCTATTTTGTTAACAAAACCTGAGTTAAGTTATGTAAGCTAGGGGCACCTGGCTCCCCAGGTTAAGATTCTCTCTTTTGCAAATGTCATTCAGCCACACAAAAAATGAAGCCTAAACTCCAAGACCATACAAAATTATGTTTTGAAATCAACATGAAAGCAAGGAAACAGCCAATCAGCAGTACTCAGGGAAAAGCCGCGGAACGCAGAGCACATATACATATACATCTAGCCGTGTCTTGCTCTGTTTCCTGTGTATGCGCCGGGAATCCTGAAACTGCAAGTGCCACGCTGGCAGTCCTGTACCCATGAGATGACACTATCAAGTGGGAAGCGTCTCTTGACCATCGAAGCCCGGTCGGCCTTGCAATTTGCTTTTCTCGCTGCTCACCCTCCACCCACGCTCCCTTCGGGTGCGGCGGGGCTCTCCCGGTGCCGGTCCTTGTCGGGCCCAAAGGCTAGAAGCCAGGCAGGTTGGGGTCGGTTTGTACAAAACATGGCAGCCCTTACCGACGCCCAAACTACCCGCCCCGCCGGCCCTGCAGCGGCTCTGGCAGGTGCACCATCCCCGCAGCAGTCAGGCGGGATGGGCGCTCGCCGGGACTGCCCCTGCCGGCGGAGTTCCCCCGGGGCTGGCCGCGTTCTCGCCGCCCTGCGCGGGCGCCGGGGCCCGGCGGCCGTGACGTCAGGCCGGGGACTGGCCGTCGCCGCGAGACGGCCGCGTTCCGAGCCCGTCGGTTGCGCGGGTGACGCTTGTACACAGAAACGGATCCCGTCGGCGGCACGGTGGTGGCTGCGGCAGTCCCGTCGCGGATTCACGGGTTACCTGGGCGCAGAGGAGCCAGGAGCAGCGGCAAGCACCATGAGCCAGAGGCAGGTGTTTCAAGGTAGGGCCGGGGAGCGCGCGGGGCGCCCCAGCGGGCAGGTGGCGGGCCACGGGGCAGCTCCACCGACTCTGACTCCTCCGCAGTGTTCGAGCAGTACCAGAAAGCCCGCGCCCAGTTCGTGCAGATGGTCGCGGAGCTGGCCAACAGACCCCAAAACATCGAGATCCTGCAGAACGCGGGTGAGCTGACTCCCGACCCCGTGGGCGCCGTGCTCCTGCCTCCTCAGCCCGCTGCTCATACCCTGGGCAACCCTGTTCCTTCAGTTCTGCCTTGTACCCTCTCGGGCTATCCTCAGCCTCTCCTCGCCCAGCGCTTCTGGCCTCGCCTTCCCAGTGCCTCAGCTCCCCACCTCATCCCAGCTTCTGGCTGAACTTTTGCGGGAGCACCGGGATGGGGTCGCAAGGAACGCGTCCCTAAGCTTACTACGCCCTCAACCCACAAAGGCTTGTAGAAGCGCCCCTTCTCCTGAGAGGATCCTTGAGATGAAACTTCCAGACTGGTGAGAGGGGCCCAGAGTTCTAATTTCCATCTTCATTGAAGTCTGGCAAGTGCCAGGTTGAAAGTCAAGGCCTTACGAATTGCCTGGAAGTCATTTTACATAAATGAAATCTACCCTAATCAGACACATTTTATCCGGGTGCCAGTGCACCTCACCGTGCCTTTGATCACCTTCGAATTCTTCACAGCAAAGGAATTCCAGAGTGGTTTGCACATTATTTCTCAATTCACATTAATGAAAGGGGAATATGCTTGAACCTTTTCCAAGAGATTTAAAGTGGCTAAACGCCTGCCTTTGCCTAAATCCTTATGATATCTATCACCGCAGTCTCTAAGTCCGAGCTCAAGGAGAAGGCAGTGGGATGGAAGGAGAGAGGGGTCTTATCATCTATGAACATAAACGGACAGAGAAAAATCATGGTCCTCCCTCTGTGTGACTAAGGATGATTCTGCCACCATCTGAACTGTAAGGTGGCATTTTATTACTACATTGTATTACTGCTATTCGTGAGACATGTTGTTTATAGGGTGTGAGGATTAAAACTAATCTGAATCAACAGAGAAATAAAGAATAATGACAGAACAAGGATATTTGTAGAGAATGCTTTTTTTTTTTTTAAGGGGAATTACATCTGTGATTTCCCTTGTCGCTGGGGTTTTGGTGTTTACTCCGCATGTGTTTTGACTGCTGTGTGTGTGTGTGTGTGTGTGTGTGTGTGTGTGTGTGTGTGTGTGTGTGTGTGTGTGTGTTGGGGAGTATTTAGAACAGAGAAGGTGCATTTTATAACCTCTAGAACTTTCTAGCCTCCAGTTGCAGATAATTGCAGATTGACAAGCAGTTGTAACAGATGATATCAAGGGACTCCCCCAACCCCAGCACTCAGTTTCCCCAGTGATAGTAGCTTGCCAAACTGGCAGATCATACCTTAGCTGGGCTGCTGACGTTGATAAAGACTTGTGGAACTTATCCAGGTTCTCCTGGTCTGACTTGTGGTCCTTTGTTTGGTCCAACACTCCGCAGTCAAGAGGCAGCACACTTTGATCATCGCAAGGCTCCCTGGTGCACCACACCCACCTGCCCTTTCTGCCCTATTCTGCATTTCTCAAAATTTTGTCCATCTCCAAAGCGATCATTTTGTTTTGTAGTTCTTTCCTGTGGATGAATTCTGTCTTTCTCTCTCTCTCCCTCTCTCTCTCTCTCTCTCTCTCTCTCTCTCTCGTATGCTTGCATTCAGACTGAAAGTGCCCAGAATTATACTGTGCTCATAGTGTTTCAAATATACAGATTAGATTATTAGAGCACATTACATTTTTAAATGCTGTAATAGTTTGAGTCCACTCCTCACATCCCCAGACCTACTCAATGACCTTGTCAGTACAAAGGAACATTTGCTTTCTGGTCAATATTTGTAAAGACAAATTCAAACTTACTGTTTTAAATGGTCAAATAATTGATATTATTTAAACATTTTATAAGGAAAGATTGAAGTATAGGAGTACCACTTTTTAGCATAATAGGGGCAGTTTGCCTCTTTCATGAGAGTGCAGTGTAGACTATAGAATGGAACTTACGGTGAAGTGATTATTGCAGTTTTTCAGCCATGACTTACTATGAGCTCTTACATTTACATTCTTGCTTAGGAAGGAATGAAACCCAAAAGGAATACAACTTAATGTTTCAGAACTATCTGCACTCCAATGTCTTAATGGCATGCTAAGATTTTTTTTTCCCCCCTGAGGAACAGGGAATGTATTTCAGATTATCTAGGTTAAATTTAAGCATTTCTTTAGTAATTTAAAATACGGCATCCATAAACGAGTATTACACTATTTTTCTTTTAATTAACAAGAAATATGTAATTTTTAATGAAGACTTTTCTTTACAATAGTCAATAACTTAACCATGCAAATGGCTTGTCCTTTTGAAAAAATTACCATGACTTAAATTTTTTTCAATAAGTGTCTTCATTTTGGTATGACATTGCAAAGCATTGCATTCCCAACTTGGGTATATTGCCTGTATAAATGGGAAGATTTTCAATGTTTTCTTCCCTTTCACTATATATAGTATATGTAAATACATATCACAGATCAAGATAACATGAAATATATCATGATGTCCTGATCAAACCAGTAATTCTCTAAGAATCATTGAGTTCATCTATATGAAAAGAATTTTAAAGATGAAGGTTGTCAATAGATTTTTCTCACTTAAAATTTCTGATCTTACTTATTGTGTCTTTGATGTGCTAATTAGATGGCTTGTCTTATTAAATATGTTCAAACTCATTTCAAGTGTAATTACAATGAAGTGTTGTAAGATTTCCGTTCAGAGTGTTTGGAAAAGAATGTTTGATTTCTAATCAAAGTTGCTATGAAATGTAACTTTGTACAAAACGTTTATAACCTTGAAGATTTTGTTTTTTTAAAGAAATTGAGATTTTATTCCTTCTAAATCAAAAGAACATGCATAAAAACACTAAAAATTGTTTATTAAATCTTTTTGTGATCCCTCAAAGCATGTATATTTGAACCATTACATCTTGCAGCTATTTAAAAATTAATTTTGAATCCTCCTCTCCCTTAATAATCAGTAGCACATGATTATAATCATGAAGATAATACACTGTAGCTTATCAAGTATACATTTTCAGAAATTGGAGCTGATTGTTTAGTTTTAAAAATTAAGACACATTTTATGGCATATTGAAATACCATGCCACCCTTAGGTGTGTTTAGGTCTTCTGAAATAAGCAACAAAACTCAGAAAACTATTTTTAAACTGCTTAGTTAAAAAAAAAAAAAACCTTCTTATAAGCCTGCTGTTTATACAACTGAGGTAAAGCTTAAAAATATTCTGTAATGCTTTACATATAACATGTAATAAACTAGTAAGACATAGCAAGTCAGTAGTTAGGCACATTTTCAGAAGAATAGTAATAAAGAACATTACATCATGCTTTAAATGTGCATTGCAGAAAGCTTATTTGCATTTTAACGCAACTGAGTGGATTCAGAATTCATGAAAACAAGCAATATATGTTGTTGACATAAAATTATTTTAAATTTCTTCTCTGGAGCATAGTGAAAGTCTTCAGATAAACTAAGACTCTGGTATGCTATAAAAAGAGTTCTTAGTAAGCATTTATAGTGTGTTTAAAACTATTGTGTATGTAAAATTCTCTTGATAAAAGACTTTGTACTGTGATTCTCTTAAAAACTTGCAGCCTCAATGGGTATTGAAACAAAGGAAAATCATCAAAGTGACTTCAAAAAATTAAACAATCATGCTATTTAAGTTTGAACATATTTTGTTGATATAAAAGAACTTATAGTTATCATTGTAGAGGACAATTTACTAAAACATTGACTTTTTAAAAAAGATAATGATATAGAGATTTATTACATATGTTTAAAGGAAAAAGATGCTGGGGGTTATAGCAATTCTGAACTTGTATGCACCTGACAGTATGTCCTAAGAGCGAGAGTGTTCAGAATTTTCTATGTTCCCAACTCTGTCTACATGGATTTTTTTTAAAGACTTATTTGTTGGGGCTAGCATTGTGTGGTAGCGCAGCATCCCATCCGAGCAGTTCAAGTTCCAGCTGCTCCACTTCCAGCCCAGCTCCCTGCTTGTGAACCTGTGCAACGGAAGCTGGTACTTGAACCCGTCACCTGTGGGAGAGACCAGTGTGGCATTTCTGGCTTTGGGCCTTGGCCTGGTCCAGTCCCAGCAGTTGTGGTCATTGGTGAATGAACCTAATGGATGAAAAATTTCTTTCTCCATCTTTCTCTTCCTTTACTTCTCTCCTCTGACTCTGCCTTTTAAATAAATAAATAAATCTTGGAGAGAAAAAAAAAACAGAGCAAGGGCTAAGATCTGTTGGATTTTAGAAAAAATAGATAATTAAAAAATTCAAGTTATGGATGAACCTATAAAAGTCGAGCTTCAAAATGGCAACTTTTGTAGGTTAAACATTTTTTAAAGATTTATTTATTTATTTGGAGGGCAGAATTACAGAAAGAGAGGGAGAGACAGACAGAGACAGAGAGAGATACTGCTTTACTCATCGAATGCATGCCAGGGCTGGATCTGGGCTGGTCTGAAGCCAGGAATCAGGAGCTTCTTCCTGGCCCCCCACATGGGTAATTCTCCACTGCTTTCTCATGCTAGTTAACAGGGAGGGGCATCTGAAGTGGTACAGCCGGGACTCAAATTGGCACCCATGCAGGAATCTGGCATTGCAGGTGACAGCTTTGCTCTCTGTGCCACAACACTGGTCCCTGCGGGTTAAATTTTACTCTCATAGATGAAATCTTTGATTTTTGCCCCCAAAGTTTTAGAAAAATTGCTTTGTTATACCTTAATTCCATTTTACAGTAGAATGCTATTTCAGGGCCTTTCCTCTTCTGCCTGGAAGTTTTTCCTCTAGTTCTTTGCCCGAGTGATTTCCATTCATTCCCATTTATTCATCTGAGAAGCAAGGAGGGAGGCAGAGAGAACAGTTTTTTGTGCGCTGGCTCAGTCTCCCAGTGACCCCCAATGGCTGAAGATAGACCAGCTTCAGGAGTCAGGAACCCAGTGCAAGTTTCCCTCGTGGACAGCCAGGACCAAACCACTTGAGCCGCCTTTCAGCCTTCCTGGGTGTGTATAATAGCAGGAAGGTGAAATAAAAAATGGAGCAGGGTCTCAAACCCAGGTTGCATTCTGATAAACTAACCACATAAGTAAATGTGGGTATTGTGAGTGCCAGTCCCTGGATCCCTCGCAGTAAATGCAGCGGCGTGATTTATGCTGCCATTGTTCCTGTAATGTCTCTTTCTTACCGCAGCTGTAATTATTTAGTTTGTTTTCCCCCCTCGAGCTTTAGATTCCATGCCTACCACAATATTTAGCAAAGAATAGGAGTTCAAGATGTTTAACGAAAACAAAAAGCAAATTGCTTTTCCAAGTGTACATTTTTAAAAAGATTTATTTATTTATTTGAAAGTCACAGAGAGACAGAGAGACAGAGAAAGAGAGAAATCTTCCATTCACTGGTTCACTTCCCAGATAGCTATAATAGCCATGGACAGGCCAAGCTAAAGCCAAGAGTCAGGAGTTGCATCTGGGTCTCCCACATTGGTCCAGGAGTCCAAACAGTTGCACCTTCCTCTGCTACTTTTCTTAGGTCATTAGAGATCTGAATAGGAAGTAGAGCAGTATATGATTGGGTGTCTGTGTGGGATGCCAGTATTAAAGGTGATGGCTTTACCTGCTGTAACCACAAAGATGCGATGTACGTGCAAACCTGTTTAAAAATCAGAACCTAACAGCTTAGACCTTTCTTAAACCCAAGGAAGCTTGGATAATTGTCCTCATTACAAAGCGAGTTAGTGGCTGAACTGGAACAAAACCTGCTTCTTAATTTCTGTTTTATCTTGTGTTTTGTTTTTGTTTTAACTTTACCCTATAGGAATTAGTAAAGTATTTCTAGATGATTCCAGGAGTTCTTTTTTTTTTTTTTAAGATTTATTTATTTTTATTGCCAAGTCAGATATACAGAGAGGAGGAGAGACAGAGAGGAAGATCTTCCGTTCGATGATTCACTCCCCAAGTGACCCAATGGCCAGAGCTGAGCCAATCTGAAGCCAGAAGCCAGGAGCTTCTTTTAGGTCTCGCACATGGGTACAGGGTCCCAAGGCACTGGGCCATCTTCAACTGCTTTCCTAGGCCACAAGCAGGGAGCTGGATGGGAAGCGGGGCCACCAGGATTAGAACTGGCGCCCATATGGGATCCCAGTGTGTTCAAAGTGAGGACTTCAGCTGCTAGGCCACCACACTGGGCCCCAGGAGTTCTTAATAAATCTTGATGTTAACTGTTGAAACAAGCTGTATGTTTAGGTTTCTTAAAAATAGCTGATTTGGGGGCCCAGTACAGTAGCCTAGTGGCTGAAGTCCTCACCTTGCATGTGACAGGATCCCATATGGGCGCAGGAGGACAGCCCAAAGCCTTGGGACCCTACACCCGAGTGGGAGACCCAGAAGAAGCTCTTGGCTCCTGGCTTTGGATTGGATCAGCTCTGGCTATTGCAGCCACTTGGGGAGTGAATTAGCAGACAGATCTTTCTTTCTGTGTGTCTGCCTGTCCAATAAAACAAAGAACTCATAAAAATAGCTTGTTCTTTCTCTTCTCTTCTCTTTTCTTTTCCTTGTTTCTTCTTTCTTTCCTTTTCTTTCTTTCCTTTTCTTTCTTTTCTCTTTCTTTCTTTCTTCTTTCTTTTCCTTCCTTCCTTCCTTTCTTTCAGTGCACTGTGACAGGCACAGAAGGGTAAAGAGAGAGTCTTCCATCTGCTGGTTCCCTCCCCAAACAGCCACAATGCCTGGGGTTACTCCAGGCAAAAGCCTAGAATTCCATCTGGATCTCCTGCATAAGTGGCAGGGGCCCAAGCACTTGGGCCATCTTCTGTTGCCTTCATAGGTACAGTAGCAGGAAGCCAGATCAAAAACACTCAAACTAGTTATCCAGTATGGGATTCTGTTGTCCAAAATGTTACTTTAACCTGATATGCCACAGCACCAACAATTATGAGATGTCCAATAATTGTGTAACAGGTTGTTGAGGTGTTCTTGAGGGTCATCATGGCAGTTTGAGTGAGGACTAATCCTAACTGGGAAGTTGCTGGTAGTCTGGGGGCAGTGATGTAGTGAAATAAGCAAAGCCTCTGCCCGTGGTGCCAGCATCCTGAACGGATACCAGTTCAAGTTCCCATGTCTGCACTTCTGATTCAGCTCCCTTCTTATGGTCTGGGAAAGCAGGGGAGGATGATTCAAGTCCTTGGGCTCCTGCACCCATGTGGGAGATTTGGCTCCTGGTGTGGACTGGCCCAGCTCTGGTTGTTGTGGCCATTTTGAGTGTCTACCAGTGGATAGAATACCTCTCTCTCTGTAAAATCTGCCTTTCAAGTAAAAATAAACACATTTTTAAAGATTACTGATGTGGCTTGAGAGAGTGGGAGTAATATTTAGGGCTTAAGGGTGGGCCATTAGACTTGCTCTGACTCCCAAGGAAAGTCTTTTCGAACAAAGGGTTCTTTCAAAGCACTTGCAAGTCAGTTACAGAGAGAGAGGGAGGTACAGTCAAAGAGATCTCCCATCCAGTGGCTCCCTCCTCAAGTGGCCACAAACAGCCAGAGCTGGGCACGTCTCCCATGTGGTGCAGGGGCTCAAAGCCTCAAGCCATACTCTGCTGCTAGTTCTGGTCTAGCTGCCCATTTCTAGCTATTCTAATCTTCTGCAGCCAGATGGATGTGATAGGTACATGATGAAAGAGAAAGCATAACAGAAAAAGGACTGAGCCTGGCGCAATAGCCTAGTGGTTAAATCCTCACCTTGCAGGCCCAGAATCCCATATACGCGCTGGTGCATGTCCTGGCTGCTCCACTTCCCTCCCAGCTCCCTGCTTGTGGCCTGGGAAAGCAGTCAAGGCCCACAGCTTTGGGACATTGCACAAGTGTGGGAGACCCAGAAGAAGCGGGCTTCAGGTTGCCGCAGCACCGGCTGTTGCGCTCACTTGGGGAGTGAATCATCAGATGGAAGATCTTCCTCTCTGTCTCTCCTCCTCTCTGTATATTTGACTTTCCAATAAAAATAAATGTGTCTCTCAACTTTCAAACTAAATTGAAATTATGCCTATGTGGAATGATTGTGGGTAAGTGAACAGTTTATTATTTTTTGCCTTTTGAAACCTGGTCTTATTGATTTACTGGTTTTTTTTTTTAATTTTTTAAAGATTTGCTTATTTTTTTTCCCCATTCTTTCTGTAGTTGTAACAGGAATGTCCCCTGTCGGCAGGAGGTGGATGTATGCTGTGGGTAAGCCCCCTTGCTGCACTGGGAGCCCTTGCTTTTGCTTCCCACCACAGTTTTGGACAACATAGCTCTTCCACTGGTCACCAGGAACATCGGCTGCCATTTACTTCTGATGCTAAGTACCAAGTTTGCATTCATTGTGCCCATCAGTGAGTTTCTGGCAGCCAGTGACTGGTGAAGAAACAGCTGGTTGACCTGAAAGAGGCCAGGGAAAAGAGGCCTGATTTTGGGGAGGAGCAGCTGTCTGTTTTAGTGGGAAGATAAAGGAACAAAATTCAATGTCAGTCTAAAAGTAATGTCAGCTTTTATTCATTCTCTTTTTTAATTTTTTTTTTTTTTATTGGAAAGGCAAAGTTACAGAGAGGAGGAGAGACAGAAAGACCTTCCATCCACTGGTTCATTCCTTAAGTGGCTGCAAAGGCCAGAGCTGAGACAATCTGAAGCCAGGAGCTTCTTCTGGGTCTCCCACACTGGTGCAGGGTCACAAGGTTTTGGGCTGTCCTCTGCTTTCCCAGGCCACACACAGGGAGCTGGAATCAGAAGTGGAGCAGCCTGGATATGAACTGGCACTCATATGGGATCCCAGTGCATGTAAGGCAAGAACTTTAGCCACTAAGCTACTGTGCCAGGTCCAGCTTTTATTCATTCCAAAGGAGTTAGGAGTTGTAGACTCAGTTTCAGAGGATAGCCGTGTGACACTGGAGTTTTATCAAATGCAGCAGCATGGCCAGCATTAGTATCCAACTAGGAAACCAAGGAATGGCCGTGGGGGCTGTGCACGGCTGGGCTGTTGACGCCGGCAGGCAGGCTGTTCTGTCTGAAATGGGGAGGAAACAGCACTGCAGCCGTATGTGTCACCCAAGGTACTGCTTGGCAGCCTCACTCCACAGCGGCACCACACACACACACAGGTAAGTCTCAGCACGCTCCCGTTCTCCAGGAACTGTGGCTCACCTGGGAGCATGTCTGCTCCTGTTGCGCAGGTGCCTGTCCGTGAGTTTCTGGATAGCTTCAATGCACTTGGCTGGTTCAGCCGTGGCTGCTGGCCTGGATGTGATGTTCTCTGTGTGTGCCCTGCTTCATTGTCACTTTGGGGAGATTCCTCTGCACACTTCCTTTTATCCCAGTGGGAATGTTGTGATCCTCCAGGGCAGACACAAGGGAGCTACCAAGTGCTTACCTCTGCTGATCCTCAGTAACTTCTAGTTAACAGGACATGAGTGGGTGTCTGACTTAGGGGAAGTGTGAGGGGACAATTTGACTTATGACTTGTCTGAGTTTATTAGAGATTTGTGAATTCAGGGTTACCAGTGACTCACAGATATCTGATTTCCTATTTCAAAAAGTACCTCTCAACATAATGTCTTCCATTTTGCTTTAATTTAACTAATTTACCTGAAAGGAGAGAAAAACCACATCAATGTTCACATTAACTCTTTCAACATTTAAGGAATGTTTGTTGAGTATCCAAGCACTGGATGAATGCTTCAAGGCTGATTATTTGAAAATAACTGCCTGATGCCTGCCCTCAGGGAGTTTATTTGCTACTGGGGAGAAATGTAAATAGCCTTTATTTGAAGGGCACCTAACTCAGGCTTTTGGAAGGAGGGGCAGTGGTCAATGAAAACATCTGGGAGGAGTTGATGCTGTCCGAGCTGCCTTTCTCAGGGCTTAGTGGCATGGAACTGCACTCAGGTGGAGGGAACAACAAAAGGTGGTGTAGACAGAAAGAACCAGTGTGTAGGTGTGGCTGGACCTAGGAGTAACAGAAGGGCGAGGGAGAGGGCAAGTCGGCTGTGGCTGGAGAAGAAAGCAGGCTGAATCACAGAGGGTTTCATGTGGAGCTTAGGTTTCTCCTGTAACTGGTGCAGCATCCCTGAGGGTTTTAATTAGGGCAGTGATTGGGTCCATTCAAAAAGATGATATTAACAGTAGTGTGGAGAATAGGATAGAAGAGGTCACAACTTGGTCGCCAAGACTGTATGTTCCTTTTTATTTCAGCAGTTATGTTGGAGAAGAGACATTGGGTAGGTAAAGTCTGCAGAACCTAGTTCCTTAGGAGACGTGGCAGGTTAGAGGTGGAAGCGAGCTGACCCTATGGCTTCTCATCTCGCAGGCACATGGAATTGTTAACAGGGCTACAAAAGGCATTTCACTCTTACAAAGTTGAGATGCAAGCGTGTTGGAGATATCCCTGTGATAAGCAGGTTGAATGTAGCAAGCTGGAGACAAGGAGAAATCTGTCCTGGAGACAAAGGTCTGGATATGCAGAACTTGTATGATCATATGCAAATGCTATTAAAAGCTTACCTCATGTTTATTCATTCCCATCATTTACTCTGGAGTGTAAGATAAATTGAACTTGCCATTAATGTTTTGATCTGTATTTCCACTCTGTTTACGATCTCACAGACAGTAGTGGCCGTGATCTTGTCAAGGGTCAACTGTATGGGAAAAAAAAAACAAGCATTCTTTTAATACAGCGATCATGGAAGACAATTGTGATAGTTTTCCTGTTAGAATAATAGGAATTCAGTGGATTCTAGCCTTTGGATTGATCCCACACACGTAGGCCAGTTTTCATTGGTTGATGGGGTGTGATTGACAGCGAAGAAGAGAAATGGGAGAGGTCAACCCTGAAGCTATAGATAGTAAATCCTACTTCAGAGGATTGAGTGAGGATTAAGTGGGTTAGTATCCGTGCATTTCTTAGCAGAGTGCTTGGCATGTGGCAAATATGCCAGATAAGCATTTGTTAAGGAAATAAGCAAATCTGTGATGTGGTCCCTTGCTTTCTAGTGAAGTTGCAGGCTGCCTTAAGTTAGTTCTTAACTCACCCTGATAGAAACTGATCACCCAGCATTTTGACATAATTGACTTTATGATTATGGCAGTGAAAAGCAATATTTCACAGAAAACAAGGCAAACAGGATATGCCATACCAAAATCAAATGTAATAGTTGTGGCCAGAGGTATATAATCAAAGAAACCAATCATGACTTGAAAATTCTTGTTCTAAAAAAGGCAAGAGAGGAGCACAGATATTTTCAAGTAAAATATGACCAACAAAGGAAGTGAGAGCAAGTTATATGCAGTTCACATGTGTTGTGAAACTTTCTGCAGTAAAAACAGTCATATAAATGAAGGAATCATTATAGGAATAAAAATGTAAAATTCTCTGCAAGTAAGGTTGATAATTGTGATTATAAACAGACTGTAGTAGAGGAACAAATAATACTGCAAGTAATATTAAAGTGGATGACCATTTCAAGGGCAAAAAACAACATGTGTTTAAATAAGGAGTAGCTGTATAGTCAGACTGTGCTACGTCATTTGAGATGTGGAAAAGAACTTTTTTGCTTTTGCTTTTGTTTTTTTAATGCAAGCTGTGTTCCAGAGATGTTTATGTACTTCACTGAGGCTACAAGAAGTTATTCATGTAAAACAAACTCAAGAACCACATAGTGTGCTGTCAAGGATCGCTGCCATGGTGCACAGCTTCAGGGGAGCAGCTTGCCACCTGACGCACAGGAGAAGCATACCCTTGATGTGTGCAGTGCACAACCAGCATAGCCATACATGGCAGACCTGGGAACTATTCACTCTTTAATGTATTCACCTCCCTGGGAGTGAGTGTGGCAAACATCCAAAGCTTCCTAGCAGCATCCCATCCCACTTGGAACAATATTCCAGGATTTAATGTGAGCCATAGATAATCTAATCTGGCCCACAGATGACCTTTCTGGCGTTATTTCTTGTCACACCAATCCTCATACTTTATTTTTCAGGCCAGTATGAATCTATTGAGGTCTCTTCAATAGTCTGCAACAGGCTTCTTTTTTTTTTTTTTTTTTAAAGATTTATTCATTTTTTTATTACAGCCAGATATACACAGAGGAGGAGAGACAGAGAGGAAGATCTTCCGTCCGATGATTCACTCCCCAAGTGAGCCGCAACGGGCCGATGCGCGCCGATCCGATGCCGGGAACCTGGAACCTCTTCCGGGTCTCCCACGCGGGTGCAGTGTCCCAAAGCATTGGGCCGTCCTCAACTGCTTTCCCAGGCCACAAGCAGGGAGCTGGATGGGAAGTGGAGCTGCCGGGATTAGAACCGGCGCCCATATGGGATCCCGGGGCTTTCAAGGCGAGGACTTTAGCCGCTAGACCACGCCGCCGGGCCCAACAGGCTTCTTTTGTCCAACCAGTAACATGGCAGCATTTCTGATTCCTCCCTCTTCATAATGATCAATTTGTCTTCTAAACCTCTCCTTGGCCATTCACTTCTCTGCTTTCCTTTGGTTGGTACCACTCCCCAGGCTCTCTTCAAACCTGTTCGGTTCCTGTTAACCTCCTATATGGTAATCCCACCTCCACCCTTGTCCCCCTGCCACCCTTTCTGCCCACTGTACCCAGAGTGCGCCTTTCTTACACACAGCAGGTTTGATCCTCTCCTTGCACTGACATTAATGCTTAGGCAAAGTTCTAAATATTTCAGTCATTTTCTTGACACCTCAGAGATGTCTCCATGGATCTCTGTCTCATTTCCCAGCCTCTTACCTCCTCACATACAGTGTAGCCACGCTGCCAACTCAGTTTTATTGGCATGTCAGATGTTTTCTACTTCTGCACATAAATTCATTCTGACTGGAATATTCCCCAGTCCTTTCCCTCTCCACTTGCTCCGATTGGTTTCAGCCAGCACTCAGCCTGACAGCCCTCTGACGTTGGATGTTACTTCTGCCTGGTCACCTCAGTGTTCCTCAAAGCCTGTTATGTATTTGCAGAGATGCTCTATGTGTACACTTGCATACATTGTGTGTTGGTATTATCTTTTACACTCCTTTATGAATTGCTTAAGATCAAGAACATTTTCAGTTTCAACACTTCGTAGATTCTTATTAGTGATTTCATGAATGAATTATTCATTCTATACCAGTTCTACAATATATGGCTTAAAAAAGGACTCTGTCTATGGGACTGTGAAACCTGAAACACCTCGTAATTACAATAAAAGGTATTTATTAATGGGACATTTACAAATAATAAGGTAAAAATACACTCAACTTGGGAAACTGATGAGTGCTTCAGTTTTATAAGAACCAACGGTATTTATTTTACCCCAGGTAATCTTCCTAGCATATTAGAAATTTTAACTTTTCATTTTAGGCCTGGCCCTAGTATTTTTCACTTTTTTTTTTTTTTTTTTTTGCAATTGAGGAAATCAATCACCAAGACGCTAAGTGTCCTTGCGGAGGTCCCAGAGGTAGGCAGTGGCAGAGCCCAGAGTACAACCCAATGCCTCTCCCTCTAGGTGCATGCTCTGAACTACCTCACTCTGTTGCCTCGGGACACAGGGAGACATATATCCTTCTAAAGCAGGAGGTTTCCATGATGCTCTCCATGGATCCCAAACAGAATGCTTCTGTCAGACAGAAACACTGAGAGTTCACCGGTGAATCCTTGGCAGTGTAATTGGTTAACTGGATGAAAAAAAATCACTTCTTCCAAAAGCATGAATGAACAGGAGTTTCATAGCTAAAGTTTACTTCAGCTGAAAATCAAACATAATGCTGGGATTTTAATTTTTTTAAGTTTTGTAAACTTTGAAATAATATCTGAATTTTACTAATTTATACATTTGAATGGAATTGGAAAAAAAAATAAGTGGTAGAAATCATTTTAGGAATAAAACGCAAAGGAGAGCTTCAAAGGACACTACCGAGAGAGTGTAAATACAGCCCTCGGAGCAAGAGAAAAAATTTGTAAGGCAAAAGGTGAGGAAGAGGTGCGTAATCAGAACGTGAGCTTGTACAGCTCAGCAGCAACAGCAAAACAGCCCAGTTCAACAATGAGCAAAAGACTTGAATAAGTTACTTCAAGGAAGAAAAATGACCGATAAGCACATGATAAGAGACTCAATACTCACCAGTCGTTAGGGGAATGCAAATGAAAACCATCACGAGACACCACTTAGTGTCATTAGGATGGCTTCGAAGAAGCCAAACCAAAAGCAAATGTTGATGAGAATGCAGAAAAGCTGGAACACTTGTGCTTTGATGGTGGGAATATAAAACTACAATGGAAAACAGTTTGACAGTTCCTCAAAGAGTTAAACGTGAGGGCAGATGTTTAGCCTAGCAGCAATGTGACAGTTTAGAGGTGCATGAACCCGGATTCTACGTCTGACTATGGCTCCTTATTGCAGCTTCCTGTTACTGTGGATCCTGAAAGGTTACAGTGACGTCTCAATTCATCAGGCTCCTGCCCACTCCCACCCACATCTTCCATGGGAAGTCCTGGATGGATTTCTTGGCTATTGCCTGTGGCTGGGGAGAGTCAGGTCTGTTCTGAATGTTGGAGGCAGTGAACCAGCACATGGGAGTTGATGCTCTCCCTTTCTTTTTCTTTCTGCCTCTCATTTTTTTAATGCAAACATATAATTGTTATCGGATCCAGCAAAAGATAAATATACAATTATCATTTGATCCTTTGGTGTGTACTCCAATGTACTAAATGCCTCTGACTTGTACAGTTCAAATAATAAAAATTCTATGTAAGTTTTACCACAATGAAAAAAATAAATATAAACTTAAAAACTTAATAAATAAAAGGAAGGTGGGGGCAGTGTTGTGGCACAGTGGGTTAAGCACCCATTCATGACACCAGCATCCCATATCAAAGTCTGGACTGTTCTGTTTCCCATTCAGCTGCCTGTTAATACATCTGGGAAAGATGCCCAAGTGCTTGGACCCCTGCCACCCACATGGGAGACCTGGATGGAGTGACTGGCTCTTAATATGACTCCTCCCTGGACAGTTCAATCATTTGGGAAGTGAACCAGCGGGTATAGGATCTCTTTCTCCTTTCATTCACTCTATCACTTTATTTTGAATAAATGAAGTTTTCAGAAAAAAGCAGATGGTAGGATGACTAGGGCAACAAGAAATCTTTACCAAGATTTAAATAGATCAAATGTCCAGTTGGCAAATATTCATGCTTATTTTGTATATTATATTTTACTTATTTTCATTGGGATGTCAGAGAGAAAGCATGAAAACTGTAAACTGAAATTTCAAATATTGAGTGATCTGTGATAGATTGGCTGAATACTATAACTTACAACAAATACTTAAAATTAAGTGCTATAACCCCAGAAAAGTCAACTCACACTTTACGTTTTTAAGAAATATTTTTTTTTTATTAGACAGAGAGGAGGAGAGACAGAAAGATCTTCTGTCTGCTGATTCGCTCCCCGAGTGGCTGCAATGGCCAGAGCTGTGCCTATCCAAAGCCAGGAGCCAGGAGCCAGGAGCCTCTTCCTGGTCTCCCACATGACTGCAGGGTCCCAAGACTTTGGGCCGTGCTCTATTGCTTTCCCAGGCTATAAGCAGGGAGCTGGATGGGAATTGGGGATGGCAGGATTAGAACCGGCGCCCTAATGGGATCCTGACAAGGTGAGGACTTTAGCTGCTAGGCTACTGTGCTAGGAAACTCTTTAAATTCTTAAACATACATATTTAATTTTTAAATAATCCAATGTGAAAAGCTCAGGATGGATTGACTGGATTTATTTCCTAATTGTATCTATAAAAACAATGAACCACGGCCTTTACCTAAATGCATGAAGTGGCCAAGGGAAAGGAAATACTAGAACAATCAGGAAAAAGAAGAGCATGGAAACTATTCCAAGCACACTTTATATATTTTTGCGTCATGAACGAATTTCTTGTGAAAAGTTTGTAAGTTGACTAATTTTGGCCTGCTCCTAAGTGTTATTGCGAATGTTTTCTTTTTGCTGTATTTCAACTATGTCTGCATAGTACATTATAAAGCAATACTGACATCATTTGCTTTTATGCATCACTCAAATATGCTTTCAAGGAAAGATGTAGTGACAACAACTTGAATAACCTGGTGTAAATTAAGTTTGCAAAGTCAGAGAACGCTTTGTTGGGGTTGAGTTGGTCCCACCTTCCCTGTAAACTTAGCCTAACACAGCACAATAAAACAGAAGGAATATCTAATGACTTTCCAGATTTTATAGGAAGGTGACATAAATAAAAAAAGATGGACTACCTCATAAAATTACCAAAATGTGCCTATTGACTTCCTTTTTCCTATCCTTTCGATTTTCAGTACATACCTACATTATTTAACAACGAGGAGGACTGTTTGAATTCTAACCTTACTCTACCATTTATTAGTCGCGGGATCATTTAGCTCTTTTCATCCCCAATTTCCTCATCTGCAACAGACAGATGAACAGGGCCTACCACATAGGTTTGCTATGAGAGTTTAGTGAACTGTTTTGGAAAAAGTCTTAGCCCAATGCTTGTATAGTGTGGAAGTGCTCAATAATTAGTTTGTTTAAACAAAGCTAGCTTGCTTAAAATCACTCAAATATTTTATATCAAAAATCATCAATTGTTGAAATGATAATGATTTGATTCCTACTATGTATTTAATCCTAGGATGAACTGTGTGAGAGCTGATAACACATTTTGCTTTCTTAACTTGAAGAATTTATTTGGTAATAGTATTTATACATTTGTGTGTGTGTGTGTGCATGTGAGGCCCTAGCCAAGTGGCCCTGCCAGTTCCCTCACTCTGAGATAAAATCCTGATAAAATTTCTACAATAAACTGTAAATTCGGTTGGAAAAAGCAGCAGCACCAAGCGAAAGACTTCAGGGAGAAGAAAGGACCTGGCTTGGGTCTCAAAAGACAAGATTTGCAAAGGGGCACAAAACCCTTCCTGCCCACCACGACCTCCGCCTAGGCCACTTGCCCCACAGCCTTCCACAGCCTTCCTCAGGGCAACGCCTCTGACTGGACTCCAAAGCCTTTGTTGCTTCCATGTGGTACTGTGCGTTTCATAATTCTGTGTCTTGGCCAGTTAGATGTATCAGAATATCCTATTAGTTCTTTTTTTTTTTTTTAAAGATTTATTCATTTTTATTACAGCCAGATATACACAGAGGAGGAGAGACAGAGAGGAAGGTCTTCCGTCCGATGATTCACTCCCCAAGTGAGCCGCAACGGGCCGGTGCGCGCCGATCTGATGCGGGAACCTGGAACCTCTTCCAGGTCTCCCACGCGGGTGCAGTGTCCCAATGCATTGGGCCGTCCTCAACTGCCTTCCCAGGCCACAAGCAGGGAGCTGGATGGGAAGTGGAGCTGTCAGGATTAGAACCAGCGTCCATATGGGATCCCGGGGCTTTCAAGGCGAGGACTTTAGCCGCTAGGCCACGCCGCCGGGCCCCTCCTATTAGTTCTTAATGGGTGGTGTGTATGGGTGTGATTTTTACCCTTAATCTCCTTGTCTGTGTAGAAGCTGAATTACATGTTTACTTTTTAATTTAAAGTTTGCTGATTCCTGCTTTTCGGGATTTAACTCAGGTGTAATGTCTTTGCTGCGGCCGCTCCTTCTGGACGTAGTCCCCTCCATTCAACAGACGGCTGCACTCGCCCTTGGGAGGCTGGCCAACTACAACGAAGACCTGGCAGAAGCAGTTGTGAAGGGCGACATTCTTCCACAGCTTGTTTATTCGATGTCTGAGCAGAATGTAAGAATTTGATTTTATTTTTTCAGGGAGCAGAGTCAGAGAAAGCTATCTGCTTGCTGGTTCACTCTCTAAATGGGCACAAGGGTCAGAGCTGAGCGAGGCCACAGCCAGGAAATGGGAACTGAAATGAAGTTTCTCCCATTGATGGCCAGAACCCAGTTACCTGAGCCATCGTCTCTGCCTCCCAGGAGGCTGGTGTCAGCAGCTACAGGTGCTAGTTGAGCCTAGGTGCTCTCCTAGGTGATGGAGGTATTTCAACTAGCTAAGCCAAATGCTTACCCACTAAGGTAATAATTTTTAAAACATGAAGTTGCATGTTTTCTGTCTCAGAGGGTTTTTATTTTGTTTTGTTTGTTTTAAGATTTATTTATTTTTATTGGAAAGGCAGATTTGCAGAGAGAAGGAGAGACAGAGAGAGAAAATATTTTCCATCTGCTGGTTCATTCCCCAAAGGGCTGTAAAAGCTTGAGCTGAGATAATCCAAAGCCAGGAACCAAGAACTTCTGCCTGGTCTCCTATGTAGGCGTGGGGTCCTAAAGCTTTGGGCCATCCTCTGCTGCTTTCCCAGATCTCAAGCAGAGAGCTGGATGGGAAGTGGAGCAGCTGGGACTAGAGCTAGTTGCGGGTGGAGGACTAGCCAGTTGAGCCATCACTCTGCTCCCTCTGTTTTAGAGATTTTTTTTTTTAATTCAGTCGTGTAGGCACTACTGTTTATAGGTATCAGAATTTTCAGAATGATAATACAACCTTCAATTGAATCAAAATATCTCTACTGTTTTTTGCTTTTAGGCTGGTATGTAGGTTTTTTTTTTTTTTTTTTTTGGCCACTATTGTTAATATAGGAAGAAAATGGATTTAAACCTTTCCAGGGAATTCTACAGAGAGTTATATTTCTGTTTGTGAGAGCGTTAGGCAAAGCTCTAGGATCTGTTTTAGGGAATCTTGTTTGGCCCTACACAAATACATGGTTGCTTTCAGGACTCCTGGTATGCAGGTGAAACCTGGTTAGTGGCAACAGTGGAAAGAGGCCTTGAAGCAAGGGTTGAAGGCAATCCAAAGGAGAGAGAGAATGTGTTTAATGGAAGGTTTGATAAAACATTTGTTACCAAGTGTACAAGCAAGTCAGATCTTGCAAGCACTGTGTAAAGGTGCCCCAGCTTTCTTCCCCTCTCTGGCACCACTCAGCGTTTCTATACAGTGTCGCCTGCTCGGCTGCTGTGATCACTAAGGACCTCATGCAGGTAGGGTTTTGAACTGTTCTACTGGTTTTTCATAATCTTGCACTACATCTTTCCTGACGTTTGGCTTTGAGATTAAGTCCCTGTTTGGGTAGAGAAAAAGACAGCTCAATTGAAAAATGGACAAATAATTTAAATTAACATTTCCCCAATGAATATCTACAAAAAGCCAATCAGGATATGAAAAATACTCAAATGGCATTAGTCATTAGAACATGCAAATCAAAATGATAATGAAGTGTCATCTCTTCACACTTAGCAGGATGGCTACAATTAAGAAAATACATGCATCAGAAACCCAAGTGTTGCTCAGGAGGTTGAGAAACTAGGCTCATCATCCCTGGCTGGTAGGAATGTAAAATGATTCAGCTGCCCTAAGAAACAGTTTGGCAGGTCCACAGCAAATTAAACATTGTTACCATATGACTCAGCAACTCCACTCCTAATTCTGTATCCAAAAGAATTGAAAACAGGTGTTCAAATAAAATATGTACACAAATGTTCATAGCAGCATTAGTCACAATAGCCCAAAGGCGGAAGCAGGTTCAGTCCATCAGCAGATGAACAGATAAGCAGAGTTTGCTGATCCAGGTATCAAAAGAAATAAGGCATTGCTAACTGCCTTACAGACGAGCCTTTACAAATGCCATGCCAGGTGAAGGAAGCCAGGCTGGAAAGGCCACAGATTGTAGGATTCTATTTTCATGTAATATCCAGAATATGCAAATCCATAGAGACAGAAACAGATCTGTGGTGTGCCTGGGGGCCAGGAGAGAAAGGAATAGGGAGTGATTGCTCAACCCGCCAGGAGTGGCTTGCTGGGGCGATGACAGCATTCTCAAACTAGGTTGTAGTGATGGTTGCACAATATGGAGAAAGCACTAGGTTTTGCTGAATTGTACACTTTAAAACTGTTAGAAGGATAATTAGAATTACGTCTATTTTACCAGGCTACAAAAATAAATAAAAATAAATCCAAATTTTGTGGAAATTTTCTTTGGTTTTATAGATGGGCAGACCATTTACTAATGCTTGTAATGGCTCAAAAAGGAGTCACGGGAATTCTATTTTTGTTATGGATACTCCTGTCATTGGACTTTCTTTTTCCTAGGCACTTAGCTGTTGCCTTTCAGAGCAAAACCTGCCTATATAGGCCACAGAAAAGGCTCTTGGCTGTTTTCTAGGTGTGGATATATGTCTATTAATTGTATTGAGAGCACAATAAGGGGGGAGCGCTGGCACAACGGCTCAATTGCTTAATCCTTGTTTGTCGCCTGGGAAAGCATTGGAGAATGTCCCAAAGTCTTGGAAGCCTGCACCCATGTGGAAGACCCAGAAGGAACTCCTGGTTTCTGGCTTCAGATCAGCTCAGCTTTGGCCATCGTGGTCATTTGGGGAATGAACCAGAAGATATTTCTCTGTCTGTCCTTCTCTCCTTCTCTCTGGCTTTCCAAGAAAAATAAATCTTAAAAACAACAACGAAACCAACTCAGGGGCAGAAAAATGAGATGGCAGTGAGAACACTGGGGAACATAAGGCATTTTTACGTATGTCTGTCTCCTTCACCTATTGGCTATAAGTAATTTCTCTATATTTAATCTCTTGATTTATGAGGCACCAAGTCTTGTGGTTTTATTTTTTCTCACAAGGGTAATTTGTTTTTATTGGAATGTCAGATTTACAGAGAAAAGGAAAGATGGAGAGGAAGATCTTCCATTCCCCCGATTCACTCCCCAGGTGGCTGAAGCCAGGAGCCAGGAGATTCTTCTAGGTCCCCCATGCAGATGCAGGGTTCCAAGGCTTTGGGCCGTCCTGGACTGTTTTCTCAGGCCACAGGCAGGGAGCTGGAAGGGAAGTGGAGCAGCTGGGACATGAACTGGTGCCCTTGCGCATGCAAGGCAAGGACTTTATCCACCAGGCTATTACACCTGGCTCCTGGTGTTTGTTTTCTTTTAAAGGTGTTTCTTTCTGAGGGGGTAGGAAAGAAGAGTGTTAGGAGGTTAGAAAAAGTGGCAAGGAGAATGAGAAAAGAGGCAATGAACAAGTGTGAATTACAGACACTGCAGTTGGGAGTATCCACTTACTGCTACCCATACATTCTCTCAGTGTGACAACGGCAGTAGGAAAAGGTACATGAGGCAGTGTCTGGAGGTCTATCATCACAACTTGTCCACAAATGGTAGGCAAGACTCCACAGATAGCCACTTCGAACCTCTGATTTTTATGGTAGGTTAGTGGAAACTTGATTGCTGATATAACTAAAGAAACAGAACATTAAACAATACTAACAGCATGTTTCCTATATTAGCAACATATATTGATTTTTTTGCATATGTATTCAAATATGGTTGGGGGCATTTTCTTTCCGTCCTGTAACTTTTACCATATCAATATTTTGACTTCAATAAGTAAAATGTTTTAGAAGTAAGTATTGTATTCAGCTAGGCAAAGGAGCAGAAACTCAGACTTTGTGACACAGGGAATCCGCTAAGTTGCAGGATTGAAAGGAAGTGTTAAGAGACCATGACTAACCAATGAAACAAGTGAGTGGGATAGCCAACAATTTCCTATGTATTTGATTTTTTTTTAGTAATATGGAGAGAAGCATGTTGGTCTTATGTTTCAGTCTTATTTTCTCATTCCGTATTCAGATGAAATTTATATATGATAAATATGATAAATATGAAGTGTATTTACAATGCCCATGATGATAAGCAATTTGCTGTTATCTTTTTGAAAAGAGCCTTTCAACAGGAGATAGCGAGCTTACACCCCATTGCTTGGCTAGCTTATTTGCCAGAAAAAGTTCTTAAAGGCATCAGGAATGTTTTGACTATGCGTCAATTTGATAATGGGCAAGTACGTCTTGGAACACGTTCTTATTTCAGGACAGAGTAGGCCACCAGGAAGAGTAGTTGAGGTCGGGAGAGGCCTGTGGTGCTTGGCGGCCGAGAGTGAGGGAGGGGAGTGAGCTGGCTGGCCGCCAGAGAGATTAGCTGCACATGCTGTCTGTCCTACTGGACCCACGTACCCACACCAGCTTCCCCTTGTAAGGCTGACACGCCCAAGCTGGTTATTTCCTTGTGCATTAGTGAACAAATGCTTATGCTACTACTTTATTTTATTTTATTTATACAATCTCTATGTGCGTGCCTCCAAATAAAGCATTATGCTGTAATTTCAAGTTTACCTGGTTTTCAGTTACGCTGCTGAACACAAGTGCTGGTGAGGGTGGTGGGGACCGCAAACAGCCAAAATGACCATGACAGGATGTGCTGGGATGTTTTCCGTCTTCTGCATCCAGAAGCTTCTGAGCCTTCTCTGTGTTGATGTCACTGATTTGGGCTTCCTGGGCACCCGGGCTGTGGAAGTACTCCATTTGTCTGGGGTTTGCCTGTCCTGCCTCTGCAGCGTTTCTACAAGAAAGCAGCCGTGTTCGTGTTCCGCGCAGTCGGCAAGCACTCTCCGCAGCTGGCTCAGGCCGTAGTGGACTGTGGAGCACTGGATATCCTGGTGATGTGCTTGGAAGATTTTGACCCCGGAGTCAAGGAGGCAGCAGCCTGGGCCCTGGGATATATTGCAAGACATAATGCAGGTAATGGAGCATGTTTTAAAACAGAATTATTACCGCTCGGATTGATTGGATACATCTGGTTTTGCTTACTAAGCCATCGATGGGCTTTTAATGATGTTTCTGTTCATTATGAGAGAGAAATTCTGAATGATGGCCAAGTTGATTGGATCACATATAAAAAAAAAAAGAAAAAAATCTATGCACTTCAGTCTCTCTGAATAAGCCTAAGAGAGACTGAAAGAAGGGGAGGCAATAAAAGTGGAACCGTGGGGGTGTAAGTGGAGTGGAACTGATTTTCGGAGGCCTTGGAAAACTGGCTCAGTTAGGAAGATAACTTTAGTTTGTCAGCCCTCCACGGTTATTGGGTCTTTGTTCTCATGTGTGACGGCGTTCTAGACCACCAGGAGTCATATCACATGTGGACGTGATATATGTCAGCTCTGATGGGGCAGGAAGGAGGAGAGAAGGAGCTCCTTGCTTCTCCTAGGAAGTGACAGCTCAGGGATGTTATCCAAAGTGGCCTTGGCCCCTTGTGACTTACTTAGAAACACATGGGGACCAGAACTTCTCCCATCCCTTTGTCGACACAGCTCATGAACAAACAACCTAAGAAGAAAGCACAGCAGTTTTAAAAACAAATATAGGCAAAAATGAATAACTTTGCCAGTGATCAGCAAACCAAAAATTAAGATGTCAGTGAAAATATATTTCCCATGTACCATGGTTTGGAATTTGGAAGAGTAAAGTAAAATTGTAGCCACTAATACTCGTAGCATCAGACAGATTTGAGTTAGAGTCCCATTCCTGACAAATGGTGGCCGGGTGGCTGTGTGACCCTTGGCTGCTGCATTTGAAGAACTTGTGTGTGCTACATCTTTTCTTATTACAATATAAATTGGCTAAGATAATTTCTGAGTTATAACAATACAATAAACAGAAAGGATCTTCTAGAACTCTGGGCAAACTAGGCAGGAATGTAAAGTACTGTATTTAAAAGGTATATCTAATGTATTAGGTAACTATGCATTGTATTAACTGAAAGATGAATCATGTGGTACATTTTGTACTGGAGAAAAGTTTTTGTTTTTAGTGATTATCTTCCATCTTCTGGCTTACTCCCCATGTGGCTGCAACAGCCAGAGCTGGGCCAGACCAAAGCCAGGGATCAGGAGTTCCCTCCATCAGTCGCCAACACCTGCTGCTTCTGCAGCACATTATCAGGAAGCTGAGCTGGAAACAGGGGTGGGTCTTAACCAGACACTTGAAAGTTTAACCCTCTGTGCCACAATATCTGCCCCTTCCTTTTTTTCTTCTTCTTAAGAACTTTATTAAACCAATGTATTTAATCAATATACTATTGGTGCAGAAATACAGGAGGAGGAGACATATACAGTTGTAAGAGGAAAGAAAGCTCTATGCTCCATCAGATACCTCCTCTGGTAGTCCCTGAAACTCCTTTAGTCAGAGGCTCTGTTCCTGCTCCAGCACCTGTGGGAGAAATAGCACCAAATGTGTGAGGGAGCGTGAAGCTCTGGGAAGATGGCGCTCAAACAGGCTCAAACAGGGCCTCATGGCATGCTTCTTGAGTTTGAACAAATTTATTTCTTGACTTGGTTTATTTTCCGGTCATTCATGTTATCAGTCTACATACCACCTTCTAGAAATTGAAGAAAGAACCCATTTTGACTTACATTTGTGTTTCTAGAAGCACATTAGATTTTGAGGCATGAAAGTATTCCAACTGCGTCCTTATAAACATCTACAAGAGTGTTTATCAAAAGCTCAGGACTTTGTTAGCTTAATTGCGCTTTGAAATAAGACTTGCTCAGCAGTGTGTCTGACCATTGGTTTTTAAATTCATTAGAAAATAAGAGCTGTTATTTCTGTCAGCTAATTCTGCAATTAACTTTGGACATCTATTTTGCTAGTTTGTTCTGAATGTATAGAATAAGAATTGGCACATTTTGTTCAAGATACACACTCTAGCTTGCAAAGATAGCCTAACAGTTTGTGTCTTAGCTATAAACTAGCCATTGAATATTGCTCTGGATCTCCTTAGATTTCACAGGATGATTTAATTACTGTGGTAAGTTACTAGTCGTGTGACTTGTTGCACATTTGAACAAGTGGCTAGTGCTTCTGAGCAGCCAAATTTTAAATGTCATTTTAATTCCTGTTTAACAATTGGAACTCAGTGTAGTTAAGAGAAAACTCGAGGTATGATTGAATCAGTTTGGGTAGTTGAGCCTTCTCCTGCTGTGAGCTTTGTGAGATCTGTTAAGCATGTATGAAAACTAAGCAGCTACTGCACCCTCTAGCAAGAGCAGGCCAGGCTGAGCCAAGGTGCAATACCTGCGGGCATGTGCAAGACTTGGGGCTGGGAGCAGGCGTGGTAGGGGAACTTCGTGAACTCCTCTGCTGGGCTGCGGCTTCCACTGGTGAGTGAGAGCTGGGACAGATCCAGGCAGGGCTGCAGCACCCATCAGCCAGCATACGGGCTGGGCCTGTTGGTGGGCCAGGCTGGGATAGGTTGGGAACATGCCTGGCAGAGGCACTGTGAGCACTCCCCTGCTGGGCTGCAGCTCCCACTGGTGAGTGTGTACATGAGGGCTGGGGGTGGGCCAAGCTGAACAAGGCTGTTGCACCTGTTGGCATACATGAGGGATGGGTCTGGGGATGGATCGAGCTGAACTAAGCTGCAGCATCCATGGGTGTGCATGAGAGCTACATGGCATGTGGGGCAAATCATGCAAGACTGCAGAGCATTCTGACACACTGGGGCTAGGAGCAGACCTGGTTAGGGTTAATGGAGGTTCAGCCCAACTAGGCTATGGCATCCACTGTGTCTGTGAAGACCGATTTTTCATTCTGGTGCAATGTCTAAGAACTATTGAAAGTATTCAAGTTACATCCTTGAACATTCTTCCCCATATGAAGGTCTCTAAGGCATCATCAAAGGGCCATGCCCTATCCACGGGGTGCTGTAGTTTGACATGCCCTATCTCCAGGGTGATGTACTTTTACAGCCAGGAGAGTAGCCCCTCCCCTTACTCCCTTTGGACACAGGAGGAAGATAAATAAATTGAAACATTTTCCCCACTCACCTTCCTCCATACCTCAATCCACCCATCCCTAATTGGAAGCCCACATGGGTGTACATCCCTCTCAACTATGTAAACAATATTAAAAATAAAATTAAAAAAACTAAGCACCTGAATGGAATTTAAAACACAAAATACACACAGGATTCCAGGGTTTAGTATGATAAAAAATAATGCAAAATATTCAGTAAGATTTAAAATATAGGTTGCATGTTGAAATTACATTTCAGACAGATCACATTATGAAATTCTACCCATTTCCTTTTGCTTTTTAAGTGTGGCTACTTCCAAATTCTAAGTTACACTTATGTGGTCCACATTTCTTTGGCCAGTGGAATTACTCTGCCTGTGTTTGGCAGGTATTTGTAAGAGGCAATGGTGGTAGTCTCACATTGTAGTCTCAGAGAGTCACACATAATATTTGTATTTTACCAATGAATGTAAACTAGTACACAGATAAGAAGTATGGAACTAGAAATATCATTGGGGGAGAAGTAAATGTTGCTTCAGCTTCCAGCAATTACTTACTTGAAGTGAGAGCTACAATGTGAGGTATGTGGGCCAAACTGCTGGTCTTATGTATTTATGGAGATCCACATTAAGAAACTCCTTTGGAAAAGAGCTTCACAGCATATGTTAGGCTGGTCTCTATGAAACTACTTGTATTTGACTTTTTAAAAGTTTGTTTATTCAAAAAGCAGAATGACAAATGGAGACAATATCTTCCACCCCTGGTTGATGCTGCAATTTCCCACAGCAGTCGGGTCTAGGTCAAGCTAAAAGCAGGAGCCAAGGAACTCCATCCAGACCTCCCAGATGGGGGTAGCAGAAACCCATGTACTTGGACTGTCTCTGGTGTCTCCCAGGAGCATTAAGAGCAGGCTGGATTGGGAGCCTGGGATAGCTGGAACTTAAAATATCTTTACTATTTTATTGTTTTTGATCAGATAATATCAGTGGTCTAATTTAAGAAAATCAAGAGCCTCAACAAACACCCATTTCCCTCAGCCATTTCATTTCTGGACCTGTAACTTCTTTCTCAGGTGCATACACATATGTGTGTGTGTGCGTGTGTGCGTGTGTGTGTGTGTGTACGTGCGTGCAGGACCTGTTTGCCCAGCCTCCAAGGTCTTGTGTTTTGTCTTAATCTTGATAGCTTTGCGTAGTCCTCTGCATGTGGTCCTAGGGTCAGTTTAAGACCAGCAGAAGTCCTGCTGTGTCACTATTGAGAGTAGACTACGAACAGTGAGAGCATCCATCGGCTCACATGCTCTGGGTCCAGCTGCCACGTCCTGAGGACCCTACAAAAAGGCCCACAGAGTATGGACCTGAGCTGTGCGGCGGCCACCTAGGACCCGAGGCCTCCCAACAACTGCGAGAGCAAGAGGCCGTCAGCTGACTGCCACCGCTGCTCCCAGCGGACTGCAGCTGCACCAGAGGCTTTGAGCCCCAGTTTGTCAAGTGAAGTGGTTCCTGGACTCCTGAGCCACAGAACCTGAGATAACAAGTGATGTTTTTCGTAAGCTGCTAATGTTTGGGTTACATAACAAGAACAAACTGATATGTCACATGAATGCAAAAGAAATTCCTTTCTTCATTGTAACCAACAACCCAATGCAACACCAAACACACGTTCTGAGCTATGGCTGACTGGCTCAGTGGGACGTTCACCAGTAGCTAAGAACAGTGGGTCAGCTCCAGCCTCAGGAGCAAAAGTGGATAGCGGAAGCCCAAGGAACACCTCGGGGTAGGTCATGACCCGGAACTACTTTTGTCAAAACACAAGGCAAACTTTTCCATCCCCCATTGTTCTGGTTCTCTTTCCCGTGCTTGCTGTTTTACTGTTCCACTGTTCCACCTCCTCCATCAAGCTGAGCTCTTGTGACTTCCTAGTCCTGGACGGGAACAAAAATTGAAGAGCAGGGATGTTTGAGTCATAAAATATGCATTTCTCCATCAAGTGTTTTTTTTTTCTTGTCAAATGGAATGCAACATCAATAGGTAGAGCGAAACCACAACTATGGTCGCAAATCACTGGGGGAACAAACCTACTAGACACAAAAAGTCTGTTTTGTGGGGCTCGGCAGTGTGGCCTAGTGGCTAAGGTCCTTGCCTTGATCCCATATGGCTGCTGGTTCTAATCCCGGCAGCTCCACTTCCTCTCTGTCTCTCCTCCTCTCAGTATATCTGACTTTGTAATAAAAATAAAATAAATCTTTAAAAAAAAAAAAAGTCTGTTTTGTAAAGATCTGGTTCTAAGTAATTTATTGTCACTCAATTCTTTGTAAGGATACTCTGGAACCTCTGTGCTGTATCTTATTCAACCTAGTCTCAGCTGTTAAGTCTAGTACTAGAGCCCGCTGGCATCCCATATGTGTTCTGTTTTTAGTTCCAGCTGCTCCACTTCTGATCCAGCTCCCTGCTTATGGGAAAGCAATGGAGAATGGTCCAAGTCCTTGGGTTCCTGCACCCATGAGGGAGACTTGGAAGAAACTCCAGGCTCCTTCAGATCAGCCCAGCTCTGGCAGTTATGGCCATTTGGGTAGTAGTGGATGGAAAAATCTCTCCATCTCTCCTCTCTGTGTAAAATCCACCTTTCAAACAAAAATAAATATATTTTTTAAAAAACCTAGTACTGAACTGGGCTACCTACTGCATTCCATGGTCATGCCCAAGTCATGGTCTCGACCTACTTCTTTGACTTTTCCTTGTCGTGTTTGAAGCTGCTTTTAATTTTTCTTTCTTGAAGAGTTATTTATTTATTTATATTTTTAAAGACAGAGTAACAGAGAGGCAGCCAGAGATCTTCCATTTGCTGGTTCACTCCCCAAATGGCTACAGCAGCCAGGGCTGGGCCAGGCCAAAGCCAGGAACTCTATGTGAGTCTCCCACATGGAACGTCTTAAGTCCTTGTGCTATAATCCACTGCTTTCTTAGGCAGTTAGCAGGAAGCTGGGTCAGAAGTGGAGCTGCTAGGACTTGAACCTTTTATGGGATGCCAGTGACACAGTGACTTGATCTGCCATACCACAAAGCAGGCCCTTGCTCTCCGTGGTTGAGCTCCCTAAGAGCTTTCTATGCATCCCAGCTGATTGTAACTTCTCATTAAGCCTCCATTAACTCTGGATCAATGGCTTATTTGACTCACTTGACTTTTTAAAGGAGCCAGACTTATTTTGTCTGCAACACAAATGTGTGTATATATGCTAACCCTTGAACTCTCAGCCAGCCTGCATATCAGGGTTAAACCAACAGCTCTGAAGGCTGCAGAGGAAAGAGTGGACTTGATGCGAGCAGGAAAATGACATGTGTGTAGCAAGGGGAGAGGAGAGGAGAAATAAAAACCATGTGTGAGGCTTTCTCATAATGAGATGCAAACTCCCTCTGCTCATTTTTCTCACTCCCACCTGTCATCAGAGATGCCAGTCTCGGCTCTGAGTTACAGCTATGGGGCCTGCTGTCACCTGTGGAAGGAAGGAAGTATGGCGCCTCTCTTGTCATGTAGGTGCAGAACACAGGTTTTGTGGGAGCCAGCTTCTGGCAGGTTCCCAGTGGTGCTGCCTTCTGCTACTCACCCTGGTGGCTCCTCTGCCCCGATGAAATGTGGCAGGAGTGAGGTGTGCCACTGTCTACAGCTCCCGCCCTGTGCCTTCTCTTTCGGATTGCTCACTCCGGCGAAGGCCTCCTCCTCCTGTTGGGTCCTTGGGGAGCCCACAGCAAGGAGCAAGGCTTCTGGACACTGCCCGAGGGTGCTGGAGTCAGATCCTGCCGGGACCTCGGGCCGTGCTGACACCTGGATCAGAGCCTGCTGAGAGGTAATGAACCCGACACTGCCCCGCCCCCTTCCTGGCTAAGTTCCTCCCAGATTCCTGACCTGCAGGAACCAGAGATGAGACAAGTTTTGCTCTTTGAAACTTTCAGTTCCCTGTATACAATGAAAGCAGCTGTAAACAGCTGGATTCGACCAAAAAAGGAATTTCCTTTTTAATGCTTTGGAAGCATTGTTACTAAAACCACATTTGGAATATGGTCAACTTTGGTGACTGATTTTATTTTCTTGCATCTTAATTTTACGTAATCATACCAATTTTGGTTGAATAGGGTGGCTGATTATTACAAGTGTAAGCTCAATATCGTCATTGGTAGACACCTTTCAAACGTATTTCTTAATCTGCTCTATTTCAGAAAGGTTTTAGCTTTACATTTTTCAGGGCTAGATGTCAAAGCCAGTCCATTAAAATATTCTACAAGTTTTTTTATCTGAGAGGTAGAGAAAGAGAGATTGGAATTTGCCTGCATGTCTGTTTCCTAGATGCCCGGAGGCAGAGGCAGGGTCTCAGTGTGGGTCCCCCAGTGAGTGACAGGAACCCAGTTACTTGAGTTGCAACCACCTGCCTCTCAAATAAATACATGTTTATCAAATTGCAAATCTGAAAGCAGATCAGTATCAAGAGAGCTGAGGTCCAGAGAGCCCTGGCGAAGGTGTGATCCCCTTAGCTTACGGGGTTGTTGCTGGTGCCAGCCGTGCCCGTGCCTGCTGGTGAGCGTTCCTGCTGTCCTTGCCACTCCTCGGCAGGTGGAACTCAGCTCTCACGTTCTGTCCAGAAGCGTCTGCCAGTAATCAGGTTACACATGTTGTGGACTGTAAAAGTTTCCTTTGCTTAATCCACTTTCTTTCATGTTAAATGTGAAAGTTGCATTGAGACCTTTGTTATTCTATGTTGAAGATTTTGATCCATTAAATTATAATGCTTTTCATACTCTCAGTGAGAGACAAATGCAACTCCAGCTTTCTTTAGATAGGATGAAGCCAAACAAGCCAAAACAAAAATAAAACAAAAAAATAAACAAACCCTAGTTTCCCAGGTAGCCCGGGATGAAATTGGTAAGAACACACAATTGGGCAAGCAGCAAAACTGTGCCACCGGGCCTGGTGCGGTAGCCTAGTGACTAAAGTCCTCGCCTAGCATGCACCAGCTTCCCATATGGTCACCGGTTCTAATCCTGGCAGCCCTGCTTCCCATCCAACTCCCTGCTTGTGCTCTGGGAAAGCAGTGTAGGATGACCCAAAATTTTGGGAGCCTGCACCTGCATGGGAGACCTGGAAGAGGCTCTGGGCTCCTGGCTTCAGATTGGCACAGCTCCAGCCGTTGCAGCCACTTGGGGAGTGAATCAATGGACAGAAGATCTTTCTCTCTCTCTCTCCTCTCTGTCTGTCTGACTTTCCAATAAAAATAAAATAAATCTTCAAAAAAAAAAAAAAAAACCCCAAAACTGTGTCACCGCCAAGGTTCTCGTGTTACCACTAGTCAAGAAGCTGTTATTGTGAAGAATTATGGAAACTCCGAGAGGCAGTGGAGTGTGATGCAACCTGCCACACCTCATCAGTCCCAGGGAGAGCATGCCTTAGCTCCTTCACTCGACCGTGAGCTACTCACAAGGCCACGTAGAACTCATTATCGCTTCCCTGAAAACAGCACACCACCAATGCTGAGGACCAGAAAATGTAATCATCTAGAGGCATGCAATAAATGGCCTTAATATTTGTGAGTAAGAAAGGGGCTAATAGATCATTTTACTGTCTAACAATATACAGTCTAAAAATGGTTAGAAATTAACAATAAGGAAACCATCATGCAAATTGTAAGATCAATAACCCATTCCATACTAATTTTTTTTGGTTGCATCCCATGAGTTTTGATGTTTTTTATTTCATTTTCATTTCTTCCAAATAATTTCTTTTCTCTTGTTGAATTCATCACTGGCTCATGGATTGCACAGCGGTATCATTTCACCCGAGACTTTTGTGTTTTCTTTTTGTAACCCATGCGTTGGTTTTTCAGTGGATGTTTTTTGACTCCATGGTACTGTAATTTTGTTCTTGTTGTAGTTCTAATTCATACCGGTTGTTGAAAAAAAAAAGTAACAGAAATTTAATGGAATAATAAGTGCATGCATTATAGCAGAACGAGTGGAAAAAGTGAATGCTTGATGTTTCTAGTATATACCGTAAAACTTCAGAGAAGAATAGTTGTATGGTTTTTCTTAATATCTGAAAGAGACATGCATTCAGCCATTGTTTTCAAAAAGTTACTTAATTTTATTGGAAAGCCAGGAGCCAGGAGCCTCTTCCAAGTCTCTTACATGGGTGCAGGGTCCCAAGGCTTTGGCCCATCCTTGACTGTTTTCTCAGGCCACAGCCAGGAAGTTGGATCAGAAATGGAGCAGCAGGGGTCATGAGCCGGTGCCCATATGGGATCCTGGTTCTTGCAAGGGGAGGATTAAACAACTGAGCCATTGCACAAGGCCTTGTGATTTTTAAAATAAGAAATTTGCTGCTTTAATGAGAAATAAGCAAAAATTTTTGTATTTGCTTTTCTTTGATAGCAGCAATGGTAGTTGCATGTGTGGGCAGAAGACAGGCTTATCTTTTTTAAAAAAAAAAAAAGCTTAACTCACTGAAGAAAATTTGTAAAATTCAAGTAGAGCAGGAAAATGTAGTATCAATTCTACTATCAGCACAGTATAAATATTGTTAGTATGTTTATATAACGTGTAGCTTTTAATCCTCTGTATTCATTAGTCATCATTATAACCACTCCAATTTTCCTTATTATCTAATAATTTAACAATGAATAATTATGTGAAACGCTGTTACATGTTAGAAGACAAATTTTTTTTTGAAAGCTAATTTTCAGACCAGGCACTTGGCACAGTGGTTAAAGCACTGCTTGGGATGGCTGCACCCCATGTTGGAGTGCCTAGGTTTGGTCCTAGCTCCGCTTCCTTTGCGGTTTCCTGCTATTGTGCATCCTGGAAGGCAACAGTCATAGCTAAAGGACAGACTCCCTGCCCCCCAAGAGTTCCACATTTCTCAGCCTGTCCCAGTTCCAGTTGTGGTAGGCCAAATGAGGAGTAAACCAGCCAATGGAATATCTCTCTCCCTCTAGCTCACTCTCTCTCTGTTATATTATACATTATGTAGTATAAATTATGTATTATTAATATGATACAATTATACATGTAAGATTTATATTAAATACATTAAAAAACTTTTCTTGCAATAGAATATTTTTTAAAAGATAAATTTCTTTTTTTGTTGTTGTTGGTGGTAGAAAGTCAGATGTACAGAGAGGAGGAGAGACAGGAAGATCTTCCGTCCAATGATTCACTACCCAAACAGCCTCAACGGACAGAGCTGAGCTGATCGGAAGCCAGGAGCCTAGAATTTCCTCCGGGTCTCCCACACGGGCACAGGGTCCCAAGGCTTTGGGTCAACCTTGGCTGCTTTCCCAGGCCACAAGCAGGGGGCTGGAATGGAAGTGGGACCTCTGGGACACAAACTGGTGTCCATATGGGATCCTGGTGTATGCAAGGCAAGGACTTTAAACTGCTAGGCTACCACTTGGGCCCTAAATGATGAATTTCTTGGATCATTGTTTTTTGTTTTGTCAACTTTTTATACGTATCTAGGTCTACACATCTTTTATTTCTGAAGATGTATTCTTTGGCTACTTCTTTTTAAAATGTTTGCTTTTCTTTATTTGAAGACAGAGCGAACGAGAAAAAGAGATAAGGAGACAGATCTTCCTTGTGCTGCTTCTCACCCCAAATGTCCACAACAGCAGGGACTGGGCCAGACCAAAGCTGGGAGCCAGAAAGTCCAGCAGGCCTTCCATGGGAGTGACAGGAACCCAAGTATTTGAGCCATTATCTGCTGCCTCCTAAGGTGAACATCTGCAGGAAGCTGCTTAAGGTGGCTTAAGCTGTTGTGCTGCAGTGCCCATCCCATAAGTCTTTTGAGTTCATAAATATCATTAATTGAATATATGTGTAGGGTCCGCACAATAGCATAGTGGTTAAAGTCCTCGCCTTGCATGCGCCAGGATCCCATATGGTCGCTGGTTCTAATCCCAGTGGCCCTGCTTCCCATCCAGCTCCCTGCTTGTGGCCTGGGAAAACAGTTGAGGACGGTTGAGGACAAAGTCTTGGGAGCCTGCACCCACGTGGGAGACCCGGAAGAGCTCCTGTCTCCTGACTTCAGATTGGCTCAGCTCCAGCCGTTGCAGCAGCTTAGGGAGTGAACCGTCAGACAGAAGATCTTCCTCTGTCTCTCCTCTTTTCTGTATATCTGCCTTTCCAATAAAAAGAAATAAATCTTAAAAAAATGAATATATGGGTAAACGCAATCTTAAGTGAGAGCAAGTTCTGTGAGATTTCTCCCATGGGAAATAATAATTTTGGATGTGCAGAGTTCTGTATGCATTTTGGTCCTACTGCTTTTCTTAGGACAGAAAGGTAGGGGGGGAAAGAGGGGTGGGTAGGAAATCAGATTAAAAGAATTTCCCAAAATGACAGCCTGCCTATATTGCCTTGAACATCACAGAAGCTGACTCCCAGCCTTGCTGGGTCCTTGTAATGATGGGTCACGTTCTGGCTGCAAGCTACGTCTTCTGAACAGGTGGACGCTTTCCTCTGACCTTGCTTCCCCAACATCTCGGCAAGTTTCCGGCACACAGTGATCACTTCATGAATACTGAATGACTGAAGGAATAGAGGAAACCATGGACATACGCCATGCATGAGAGAGGAACAAACGGTATCAGGATAGTTTGAGCTGTGAGTGGCAGAATGTCAGTGTCAAGGGACTCCCACGTTAAGGATGCTTTTTATTTCATTGGACACAAAGTTCATAGCCAGGGCAGTCCCGAGGTCCATCAGGCATGTGAACAGTGTCATGGAGGGCCCAGCTGGTTTTCATTTTTGTACTCAGCTATCCTCAGCATATTGGTGATTTTAGAGTTGCAAAATGGATATAGGAATTCCAGATGTGAGCTGCAGGCATGACTATGCCCAGCCAAGAAGAGGTGCTGCTGTCTCCCAGGTGTCTGGGATTGCCACAGAAGCAAACTTTGCACAAGAGCTTCCTCACTGACTTCCACTCAGACCCTATTAGCCAGGATTGGTGCACAAGCCCATGCCTTAGTTGACAAAGGCTACAGGCAGACATCAGTAGCACCTGGGCACAGAAACCGCAGAGAAAGCAATGACAAGGAAAAGAAAGATGTGTCATAGAAATAAGAGTGATGGAGGTGGGACAAAGCAGTTAGCCTATGGAATGTGTCATGCGTAGTATGATGTACATTAGTTACACCTGTTGCATTGTTGGCTGTATATACACTGTCTTACACCAGCATCTGTATGAAGGTGGTTGAACAATATGACTTCTTCTAGAAATGGTTTTCATTTTAATTTTATTTGAAAGGCAGTGTGTGTGTGTGTGTGAGAGAGAGAGAGAGAGAGAGAGAGAGAGAGAGAGAGAGAGAGAGAGAGATTGAGATTTATACAGAGAGAAGTGCTGAGTGCCAGGAACTCAGTCTGGGTTTCTTTGAGCCATCATCCGCTTTTCCCTCAGAGTGCCTGTTAGCCAGATTCAGAAGTGGAGCCAGAACAGCAACCAGGCACCTGCTGTGGGATCCAGGTGCCCTAAGCAGTATACTAAAAAGGGTAGTATACAAAGGGGGAGAAGGAAATGGTACTTGAATTAAACTGTTCAAAGGAAAGGTAAAATGGATGAGAATGAGAATGAGAAAACTCTATTTTTTTAAAATGCACTGTAAGTTTTTGTTAACAGTATTTTAAAATTGTGTGGTTTATTGCATATTTTTTATTGTTAGAAGCTACAAAAGTGAAAACATACAAGTAAATTCATTGATCCTCGCACTCTGGAAACAAAGTGGATTTTTGTACAATGCCTGTATAACTTGAATTTTTAAGTTACTTGTTACTAATTAACAGAAAATATAAGTTTAAGTTTAGACATTACATACATCATACACTCTGTTTCCTGCCGCTTCCCTTGGGTGATGTGGAGTTGGAGAGGGGCAAGAAGCGGCGATCACCTGTTACACCTGTTTCAGGCTGTTGGCAACAGCATTGCCCGGGTTGCTTCTAAAGAGCTGTCCTCTTCCTAGCTTGACATGCCGGCCTGCTTTGCCACTGACCTTTTGAAAAACCCCAGAAACATGTTCCTCTTCTCTACCTCTGGTGTTTGAGACCTCATAAGACCTTCCCATTTTATACCATATTTCACAGCAGATTTAAACATCAAAATATATAGCTGTTAATGAATGTGGTGTTGATTTACAGCAGTGTGTCACCGCCCCACAGTCGAGTGAGCCTGGCACATAATAACCTTGCACGAATACTCGCTTAGTGAAAGAAGTGAATTGTTTAGACAATAGTGAGACTTCTAAGATAATTATGATAATTTCAGCAAAACAATGTTGACATTAACCTGCATGTGCTAACCTTATTTTTGTTCAGAAAATTAGATCTTACTAATCTTTTAAAAAATTAAATACTGTATTTTCTTCAAATTAGAGACTTGCAGTGATATGCTGAATAGATACCTAAGCTTGACAATTACAACATTTGTATATTATTTAAGCACTATACGTCTGGGAAAATAAAGACATGATTTGCCAGGAAGAGAGAATGGAATGGGTGTATGAGATAAGAACAGAACCTACAGAGCTCTATGACACATTATGCCCTTCTCCCACTCTCTAAAAGTTCAAACGTGTTACTTTCACAGCTGTTACTCTTGATCACATGAGTAAACATGTTCAAAAGATACTTGCCTGATTTCTGACATGTAACATAGTTAAGATAAATTTATTTTTTAACATTTATACATATAAAAGTTTGTATATTGTGAATCTCATTTATGAAAGTGTTTTTATATGTACAGTGAAGTGCAATTTTAAGTTTTGTATTGTTTTTTAAAATCTCCTAAAAATCCCTAAAAAAGAGATGAAAAGAACTTAAAAATCAACATTATTGGCACAAGATTCATGTTCATGTTTACTCATGTAAATAGCACAAAATAATGCCTAATTAGTGTGGTGGGTAAATTTTTGGTACTTTAATTTTCTCTGTTATTGTAAACCATGCATAAAATGCTTGCCTATTGAGAAGTGCAGAATTGTCAGAGCTTAAACAGCTGACATCTGCTTACTCTCTTAAAAAAAAAAAAAGAATAACAAGCCATTTCAGCCTAATCTACCTCAAATGTGCTCATGTAAATGGAGGTGCATCTATTGACCTGTGTTCTTTTCAGCTCGGGATTGGCCCACATGGTTTATGAGACCAGGAAGGCGGATTTGAAATGCAGATGTCGAGAGAGTGAAGTACACCCTCCCCCTTTTTCCTTTGCTGTATCTGTCAGGGTGAAAAATGGCTTGCACCAGGGTCAGTCACCCATACTCACTTAATTACTTTTCTTGGACCCACAGAACTGTCACAAGCTGTGGTGGATGAGGGAGCCGTCCCTCTTTTAGTCCTCTGTATCCAGGAGCCGGAGATTGCTTTGAAAAGGATCGCCGCTTCAGCCCTCAGTGATATCGCCAAGCATTGTCCAGAATTAGCACACACCGTGGTGGATGCGGGAGCCATCGCTCACTTAGCCCAGATGATCGTCAGTCCCGATGCGAAACTGAAGGTATCGGGAAGCCAGGGCAAAACCATGCACAAGCCTGGCTTCTGACAAATCCAAAGGAAGGAAGCATGTGTCCACCTAAAACAATTAGCCAGTTATCATGGAAAGCAGATAGGAGGCTATAACATGTTTGGTCTCTTAATACGTGAAGGCAACTAAGGATTAGACAACAAAGATGCAACTGGGAAAACAGTGTGATACTGTATTAGAAGTTGCAACATTGTTAACTCTAACACCCAAAATAAAGAATTGAGAATCTCAGGGTCGGGATAATGATTGAATGTTAGGGTGGGGGGGACAGAAGGTTTTCTAGCCCTCACCATAATATTTATGTTTTTTCTGAAAATTGCTGTATTTATATTAATCTTTGTTATAGCTTTCTAAGATCTAACTTTCAGTTAGTAGACATTAATTATGCCGTTATCTTGTAATAGATATTCTGCAACGTTTTTAAATCATTACTAACTAAACAATGGGAGGTTCTTTGAGTTGTTATCCACACCACGCCCCAAATAAGATGTTGCTCAAGTTTAATGGCGTAAGTACTAAATTATTGCATGCATATTTTATACTTAAGACATGGTGTTCACCCAAAAGTCATATTCTTCAATCATCTGCATTAGATAAAGTTCTGAAATAGTCAGCAGAGAACTCTTACGAAAAATCAGAAAATTTTTAAAGTTTGGGTGTGTACCTAGGATGTGAATGCCTCAAGCCTCAGAAATCTTCAGTTATGTTCACTGCGTTATTGCTTTTGCTTCCTTCTGAAGTCGTTTGGATGTGTATAACGCTGTGACAGGGGCGCCTGGACTTTGCCACGGGCGACCAGAGTCCAGGCCAGCTTGGCTTCTGTTTCTCCACCCGCCAGCGTCAGGTCCTGTCCGCACTCAGTCAGATCGCAAAGCACTCGGTAGACCTTGCAGAGATGGTGGTCGAAGCAGAGATCTTCCCAGTTGTTCTTACCTGCCTGAAGGATAAAGACGACTACGTGAAGAAGAACGCTTCTACGTTAATCAGAGAGATTGCAAAACATACACCCGAGGTGAGACATAAGCAAGGGGCCCAGGTCCAGTAACACAGAGTGAGTCTCAGTTTTCAGTCAAGCATCTGTTTGCTTATGGGTCCCTGAGGACTGAACCCCGTGATCTGGAGAGCTCAGGGCATCCCTTGGATCAGCACGGTGGATGTGGGCACCTTGCAGGGAGAGTATGGAGCAGCAGCTCCCCTCCCCAAGGGAATGACAACCAGGAATGTCTCTGTACTTTACTAAATTCCCCGGAGGAATGTTGCACCCAGTTGAGAACAGCGACGTTAAATTAATGGAGTTGGAGTTTACAACTCCAGTTTCCCATCATTCCAAGTTTTCCATGTCTGAATTGTGGGGCTGTGGACCCAGGTATTGTTACCATTTTATGTCGCCTGGGAGTGATGAGGCTATTACACCTGCCTGCGGCACCCACTCTCACGGCTACTGTTAATAGGTATTTCCTGCTCTGAGTTCTGAATTGAAGGATAGAGTCAAAACATGACTGGGTTGGTTCTGAAGGTATATCTTTTTTCTCTGTGTTTGTGTTGACTAATCCATTCTCATTTCATTGCACTTTTAAAGATCTCATCCTTTATTTCACCTGATTTCTTTATTTGGTTGAGAGTTTTCAAAATTGAAGTGCTCCCAACCAATCCTCATGGCTGGCAAAGGGGGCATCATTCAGTGGACATATTTCAAGTTTGACCGTGTCTTTCTGCATCCAGGGATTAATCTGATTCATACTCATGCACTGTGTCTGGGGCTTCCAGTGGTTAGCTACCCAGGAACTAGCTCTAGGCTTGGTGTCTAAGTTAGGCACTTTGACTCCCATTATAAATTGGGATAAAAGTTGTGCCATCAATGCATGAAAAACTGAAGCACTGAGTAAAGCTCATACTGTTTGTATTTGTGCCCTTGACACAACAAGGTTATTATACTAGTAGACTTCTTTAAGAAATGCAATAATTTCACCAGATAGTATTTCTGTTTTTTTTTTCTTTTAAGATTTATCTATTTTCACTACAAAGTCAGATATACAGAGAGGAGGAGAGACAGAGAGGGAGATCCTCCATCCAATGATCCACTCCCCAAGTGGCCACAATGGCTGGAGCTGAACTGATCCAAAGCCAGGAGCCAGGAGCTTCCTCTGGGTCACCCACGCAGGTACAGGGTCCTAAGGCCTTGGGATGTCATTGACTGGTTTCCCAGGCCACAAGCAGGAAACTGGATGGGAAGTGGAGGCACCTGGATTAAAACCAGTGCCCCTATGGGATCCCAGCATGCCCAAGGTGAGGATTTTGGCTGCTAGGCTACTGCTCTGGGTCCCAGTATTTCTGTTTTTACTGGTTCTTATTTGGTCCTAAATGAGTGCGGCAACACTAAACTAATGTTTAAAGATCATCTTATGCTTTATGGTCCCACTTACCCTGCTCTGTCTTTCCCTTAGCTTTCCCAACTGATAGTTAACAGAGGAGGAGTGGCTGCCGTGATTGATTGCATCGGGTCCTGCAAAGGGAACATAAGGCTGCCCGGCATCATGATGCTTGGTTACGTGGCGGCTCATTCCGAGAACCTGGCAATGGCCGTCATCATTTCCAAGGTTGGTGCCCCTTCATTTTTTTCTAGTCATTACAGTAAGACCACACTTGATATTCTTCCACAGATACCACTTATTACTGATCAGAGCAAACGAACATCCTGAAAAAAAAAACCTGTTTCAATGCTGATTGCAACATTAATTGGTAAGTTTTCCAAAGCAGTCCTTGAAATAAGCAAGTTTAATCAAGTCTTGTGTAGTGTTTAATGTCAATAAGCTGTCAACCCTTTTGAATATTATGTGTGTACAAATGTTAGGTATATCGATATGTTGAAGGATTGTGCCTATTTACACAATGTGCAAGGCATAGTTGGATTAAAGGTAACTGGAGGGGTGAGTGCTTGGCCTAGCAGGGAGGAGATCTATTAGGGTGCCCACATGTCACATCGGAGTAACAGGACTCCAGCTCTGGCTCCTAACTCCAGCTTCCTGCTGATACGTTCCCTGAGAGACATCAGACAATGCTTCAAGTACCTAGGACTCTCTGCCACCCATTGGAAGGCACAGGTGGAGTTCTAGGCTCTTCACTTTCAGCTGGCCTACCCTGTCCACTGTGGAAGTAAATCAGCAGACAGGCACAGCTCTTTCCTTTTCCTTTCCTTTTTAAGATTTATTTTATTTTTATTGGAAAGTCAGATACACAGAGAGAAGGAGAGACATAGAGGGAGATCTTCTATCCAATGATCTACTCCCCAAGAAACCACGATGGCCGGAGCTGTGCCAATCTGAAGCCAGGAGCCTGGAGCCTCTTCTGGGTCTCCCATGCAAGTGCAGATTCTCAAAGCTGTAGGCTTTCCTTGATTGCTTTCCCAGGCCACATGTGGGGAGCTGGATGGGAAATGGAGCCACCGGGATTAGAACCGGCGCCCACATGGGGTACCCTGGTGCATGCAAGGCAAGGACTTTAGCTGCTAGGTCATCATGTCGGGGCCTTCTTTTCCTTCCTTCCTTCCTTCTTTCTTTCTTTATTTATTTATGCTCTACCTCTTAAATAAATAAGCAGATAAGAATAATAACAGAAAAACTGTTGTAAATGGCATACCAGTAGTAACTATGCTTATATGACTACATTTTCCCATTCATCTGAGCAGGGGGTGATGGTGGCTAAGTTCTCTCTCTTTATCCAGTTTCCTTTCTTCAGCTTTCATAACCTGATTTATCTTTTTACATGTCTATGATGTCAGATAGCAGTGTTTCTGTTTATTTATTTCTTCAGGAACTTGGCTAGCTCAATTCACAACTCTGTGTGAGCCTACCGCATTTAGGGCAAGCCCTGTCCCATAGTGGTTACTCAGAAAACATGGGTGTGCATGCTGAGCTGGCCTTCTCACCAGCATGGAGCAGTCACTGCTATGCGGCAGGGAAGCGCAGGCGCTCTCCCACCTGCTCCTCACCCAGATGGCTGCTTCCTGCCTGGACCACAGGGCCCGTCTTTGCTCCTGTGTGCTGCTCTTGTCCTTTGGTTTCTGATGAGAGCAGCAGTGCCCTGGCGGTGACTACAGGACAGCTCTTTTTCCTTTTTATCTTATTCTTTAAAAGATTTATTTGTATTGGAAGGACAGATCAGATTTATGGAGAGAAAGATCTTCCATCCTCTTGTTCACTCCTCAAATGGCTACAAGGGCCAGAGCTGAGTTGATCTGAATCCAGGAGCCAGGAGCTTCTTCCTGGTCTCCCACACACAGGTGCGGGGTTCCCAGGCTTTAGGCCATCCTCCACTGCTTTCCCAGGCCACAAGCAGGGAGCTGGATGGGACATAAACCAGTGTTCATATGGGACCCCAGTGCTTACAAGGCGAGGATTTAGCCATTGAACCATCATGCTGTGCTCAGCAGCTCCTCTTGATCCCTGGTCCCTCTGTGGATGGCAGACAGCACCTTCACAGGGAGACTGATAAAAGGAGCAATTGTTGTTGCCACTGGCCACTCCCAGACTGCTTGTGTTTTCCAGTGAGCGGAAGGTCAAGGTGGCAGACGTAGCTGGCCACAAACCACACAGTACTGTAGTCCTCTCTCTCCTGTATCCCCCGCAGCAGGGTCAGGCCTGACAGTGATTGTTTACCCTCAGGTGGTGCATCCCTGCCGGCTGTGCAGCTTGCTGGTGGAGCACCGAGCTCCAAGGGTGGCCCTGGGGAGGGGCCAGCCCCTGCTCTTCCCTGGTCAGTGTTGTGGCAACACCCTGGGTGTGTGGACTTCCCAGGAAGCTGCTGCATGTGGAGGACAGGTCTGGCCTTTTATGCTGGCAGACACACTAAAGAAAGAGACCCAGGAGGAAATCTGCCAGGTCTCTTCAGGAACGGGTCGTAATAACCACATTAAATTGTGGAAGAAAAGGGTGCGTGATGATGTTGGCACGTGATACTAAATTTAAGGTGATGACCAGAGTCTGGAGTTAGAAAATGATGCCTCTACAGAATCCAGAGTTAGAACTTGGTCTGATTATTTGGTTCTTCTGTGGGTTTATGAACGGATTCTTGCAGGACCCTTCAGCCTCTTCTGCTTTCTTAACTAGATAAAATTGGAAATTGCCTGCAGGGTGAAATGTAAGCACATTCTTATAGCATAACACACAGATCATATCTACTTTCACATTCAATCATGGGGAAAAAAAAGGCAGAAGTATAAAAGTTAATGGAAAATTCCCAGAATTAATTGAAAAAATATTTATGTGCTATCAGGGGGTTCCCAAAGTGTGTGAAAAGTTCATGTTATCTTTAAATTGCAATGAACTTTTTGAAGTTCCCTGTGTTTCTGGAATTTGTGAAAATATTTCATGTAAAAGGCACTTAAGATCCTTTTCTTATGCCATTCATTTGATTTTAATTCTATGATCGTGTTTTGTTGTTGTTCTCAGCTTTGTTAGACTTGATAAAATGGCTACTCTTGAAAGATTCTAAAATGACATTTTTTTTTGACAAAGGCAAATGCAAAATTTCAAAACTCCTAGATGTTTCCTGAGTGTCACAGTAGAATTGGGTTTTGCCTATTTCCCAGTCTGCAGCATCTGTTGTCTGGTTAAATGCTCCGCTATTAGAGGGGGGAAGCTAGTGGAGATATTCTTAGTTGGTTGGATTGTTACAGATAATTAAGGTAATTTAGTTGGAGTCATTTTATTGACTTAAAGCAATGACAGCCGCCGTGATGTGCTCATTTATTGAGCCATTTAGGGGAAAAAAGGATGAAGGCTGAAATGATTTCTTCTTATGTTTGAGCGACATGGAAGACTCTTTAATCCTGCTCGAGCTTCCTAACACTTGCTCTTTTGATCAACACCACAGGGTGTACCCCAGTTGTCAATCTGCCTGTCAGAAGAGCCAGAAGATCACATTAAGGCTGCTACCGCTTGGGCGTTAGGGCAGATTGGGAGACACACTCATGAGCACGCCCGCGCCGTCGCTGTCACCAACACTTTGCCAGTCCTGCTTTCTTTGTACATGTCGGCAGAGAGCTCTGAGGACCTTCAAGTGAAAGTAAGTACATGTTTAAAGCCTGATGCAGGTCTGTTTTGACTTGTGTTTGCAAATCTGTGATTTTAAATACTCGAGGTTGTGTAATGAACAATATTGCTTTTAGGAAGCAAGAAATGCAGATCTATCCGGATTAAGGTCACTCTTTGAACATGGGCTGTCCTTGTCTCTAAAAGAAAAAAAAAATCAGTGCTAGTCTTTAAGAAAAGGGCTCCATAAGTGCAAAATGGCTGATCCAAATGAGGATCTGGTTATAGCATCTTACAGTCCTGTTGGTTTTCCTTACGAGGAAAGATTGAGTTAAAATTTGCTAACAAGAATATGGCTCCATTTTACATTTTGAAAGTCGAGTCTAGAGAGAATTTAAGATGGGATTTAAGACCACATTTGGGAAATGTGATCTGTAAGATAGGGTTCTGTGTGTGTTCTAGCTCTCCTAGCCACAAGACACCCTGATCTTTCAGCTGTATGTCTTGTATTTGTTCTTTTAAAAATAAATCACCCACAAAGTTCACTAACTTGCACATTTTAAAATTGTGTGTTTTTAAAGGCAAATTTTCTGAAAAAATATCATCTCTTTTTTTATCATCTATTAAAATGATTCACAAAATATGAGAAAAAGTAAAATGGATTGTTTAATAATTTTAAAAATTGAGAAAAAGGACAAGATGTCATCCAATGTACCTCTTGTTGGGAAACTGACTTTGAATGCAGCCTGCAGAACTGGCCAAACTGAGTAGAAATCACAGGAAAAAAAAAGCAAACTTTCAAGATAAAATTAATATCAGCAAATGAAGTTGTCTAAATTTTACTTAAACGAGCAAATTAACAAATAGAAAAACGCACTGCTGAAACTTTGGATGTCAACAACAAGACAGCAAGGGACTCTGAAAGCTACATATGATGCATCATTTATTTGATGTAAAAGCTTCGTAATGGTGCATTTACATTTATGTGGTTAGATCTGCGTGTTACTTCTCTGCAAACTCAGTGTGGGAAGTTGATTTCTGAGATTAGCATTTTGAAAATTTGTCTAAGACTTTGTGGATCCGAGTAGCGAGCAACTGAGAGCTCAGGGCTACCCTTACACGTCCCCAGTGCCAAGCGTGGTCCTTGGCAAGGCTTGGTAAAGCTAGAGTGGTAGCCTGTGTGCTCACTTGGGTCTTTTCTGCTTAGACCAATCTCTGACTCTTTGTCAGGTGAGAAACATCCAGTTCTGATTTATCCAAGTGTGCCAATTTACATAGCCATATCATCTTAGACTTTCTCGGTAGTCCCCGTTCAGCCTCCTATTTCTGTAACCCATTATCATCATTTTCTTTCTCCTTTTCCACCCAGCTTTTTCCTCCTCATCCTTTTCTTGTCTCTCATGAGCAGTGGTTCTTGGCCTCTTGGACAGGCTGTCTCCAGGCTACAACAGTAACCATGGAAAATTGTTAGTGCCTCTAAGATGATCTCCATCCTTGCAAATTCCTGCATTTAACAGCGTTCAGTTTCTTTCATGTTTTGCAATGCTGTGGTGCAAGAGATGAGCTGACATGTGACCCACTCACTGTGTGGTGACTGGGGCTGAGAGATCCTTGCAGTCTGTGCACGACCTGGAGCCTTGGAAGCTCTCCATAACTTGGTTTGGAAAGAATGAGCATGATGTTATGTTGTAGAAATGCCTCTGGAGTAAGATAAATCTGACAGCTTCATTTTCTGAAGACAGCTCTTACTGGGTTTTAGTTTAACAAAGGTGATTTTATTAGGTTACTTAATGAAAGTTAAGCTCCTTCTGCCTACATTTGATGCACTATTTGCTCTCAGGAAATAGTTTGGGTTTTAAATCATAAAGTGGCATCTTTGTAAGTCATTCTCTTGTGGACAGTGTTTCCAAGGCTTTAGGTCATTCAAACATTTTCCTATTGTATAGCCTTGATCTTTCTTTTTCCTTCTCCAAAGTCTCTCGTCAGTTGTTTTAAAGGCTTTAGGATGAAGTTCCTTCAAGCTGGTTTAATTTGACATTGTCTCAGTAGGGAAGTGTATCCAAGAGTGTCCTGAATTATCTAATGGTGTTTCTTATTTGCTACTCAGTGGCAGCATCTCAATTATAAAGCCATGTTGAAGTTCACCCTCCTCCCCAGCTCCACAAAAAGTATATCTAGTTCTGTAAGCATATTCAGACTGGTTCCAATCTAAAAAGATCCAGCCAACAGTCCCTTGGAGTTTCTCTCTTGTCACACAGCTTCACCATGTGCCCTCGCCTGGATTATTTCAACAACTCAGTAAGAACTTTTAATACACTTTTACTCAATAAGCTTACCTACACGTATGTTGAGAATATTCAGACATCTGTGTTTTCAATGTAGAGACATTGTGTTGCAGCGTTCCATCTTCGTTTGGCGTCTGAGTCAATTGATTGTTTCATTGCAAAACCATTCCTAAGATGATTCCTTGATTTCATCGTTTATACGAGCATAGTGCCTCCTTCACTTTTTGGTAGTTTTATTGAGATATAACTCATGTAGTATATAACTCATCCGTTTAAAGTGTGGTTGTTAGTAAATGGACAGAATCGTGAGATCATCAATACAATCTAATTCTAGCACATTTCTTTCCTCACAAAAGAAATGCTGTACCCGTTAGCAGTCATCCCACAGGCCCTGTGCCTGGCTCCAGGCAACTGTTAATTTGCTTTCTATCTCTGGATTTCCCTCTCCCGGCTATGTCATTTAGGTAGAGTCACAGATTCATTTGGATGGCTCTTTTACTGAGTCTGAGTGTCCAGGTTCTTCTTGTGTTGTTGTGTTTATCAGTATTTTGTTCCTTCTCATTGGTAAACAATATGTACCGTGTTTTGCTTACTCATTCACTAGTTGTTGGATAATTGGTCATTTTCACCCTTTTGTTGGCTATGATGAATAATTTGCGGTGGAGGTTGTTTTTCAAGTTTTTGTGTGGATATGTTTATTGAGCAGACTTGGGGGTCTCCAAAAAGCTCATGGAAAAATATATATTTTGAAAAAACTATGCCTGGCTTTCCCTTTTTTGCACCAAAATAATTCTCTTTCTCTATAACTTTTTGGTGTATTTTCATTTCCACAAGTGAACATTCTGGGTCATTATTGACTGTCAACCAGACTGTTTTCTAATGTGGCTGTGCCTTCTTACATTATCACAAACCATGTATGAGACTTCCAATTTTTCTTCAACCTTGGCAACTTTATTATTATCTTAATTGTTGCTGAGAACCATCTTAGTGGGTATGAACCGCAGCCTCATGGTTTTTATTTGAGCTCCCTAATAACTAATGAAGCTGAGGAGATTTTTGTATTTCTATTGATCACTCATTTATCTTCTTTGGAGAAATGTATCTTCAGACCCTATTCTTTGCCTATCTTAAAATTGGATTATTTATGTTTTTAATATTGACTTTTCAGAAAGGTCATATAAGATCTGTGATTTGCATGTGTTTTCTCTGGTTTTGTGATTCATCAAAATACTTTCTTGGTGGTATTGTTTACAGCATAAAAATTTCAAATTTTAAGGAAATCAAGTTTATTTTATTGTTAGTTTTTTTTTTTTAAGATTTTATTATTATTGGAAAGCCGGATATACAGAGAGGAGGAGAGACAGAGAGGAAGGTCTTCCATCAGATGATTCACTCCCCAAGTGAGCCGCAACGGGCCGGTGCGCGCCAATCCGAAGCCGGGACCAGGAACCTCTTCCGGGTCTCCCACGCGGGTGTAGGCTCCCAAAGCCTTGGGCCGTCCTCGACTGCTTTCCCAGGCCACAAGCAGGGAGCTGGATGGGAAGTGGAGCTGCCAGGATTAGAACCGGCGCCCATATGGGATCCCGGGGCTTTCAAGACGAGGACTTTAGCCGCTAGGCCACGCCGCCGGGCCCTGTTAGTTTTTTAATGTCAAATCTAAGAGAGCTCTGCGTCACTGAAAGTCAGGAAATCGGGCTCCCCAGACTCTCCCTCCGTATTAATAATGGAAACTCTGAACCAGAATGCTTTTCCAGCTTAACTTTTTGTTTAAGTTTTAAAACATTTGAGACAGTTTTCAGCAAAAATTACCCATAAAGGAAAGCAACAATGAGTATTTCTTATCATTCCCCTTTTCTGTGAAAGAACATTGAAGTAGTAGCAAGTATTCACATAGTATTGACAATTCTATTATGTTAATTACTGTTTTTAGGTATTGCTGAGGTTAAAAAATAGTGGTGTTGTCACCTACTGTGTTTTTTACAGTATCCAATTTCAAAATGTGCCACCAAGTTACAGCTGATGGCTCCAATTCAAGGTGATGTGGTACTTGCTTGCAGAAAAACATAATGAATGGAATTGAAAATATGGAATAGATTTTCTTATGGTTAGTTAATTGACTTTTCACAAAGATGCCAAGGCAACTTAACATGGAAAGACTAGTCTTTCCAACAAATGGCACTAGGACACTTCTTAGATTTTCTTGTAGTAATGTGAATGTGGACCCTGGAGAAGATTGGATGCTGAATGAACCCTGAGACCTTTGTGTGGAAGGCTTATTCAACTCACGGTGGCACCGTTGGGAGATGATGGAGTCTTTGGGCAGTGACACCCTGTGGAAGGTCTTTAGGTCAGAGAACCTGTGCTTCAGAAGGTAGTTCTCCCAAGAGGATTGTTTTAAAAGCCCGAATTTGACCCCACTCAGTCTCTGTTTGTTTCTCATCTGGTCTTACGATCATCCCCTCTCCCATATGCTCGTATGTGGTGCCTTTCACCATGTTGCAATACAGTCACAAAGATCTCCCCAACAGATATATGAGGCCATCTGATCTTGGACTTGGTAGGCTCCAAAATAGAAACTCTCCTTCCTTGGTAAATGGTCCACTGCATGTATTTCACTATGGTAACAAAAAGCTGAGCAGAATTAACTCCTTCACCAATTGAAATGTAAACCCCACAACTACAACCCTGTAGAGAAAATGGAGCACCTCTTCATGACCTTAGATTATGGAATGAGCTCTTGGATATGGTGCCTAAAACTCAAGTGATAAAGCAGAGCAGAGGGAGAAACTTGTTAAAGTTTCATTAAGATTTAAACGTTTGGTCCTTCTAAAGATACCTTGACACTTCTGTAAGAGAACACCAAATGGTGGCAATGCTGGTGCGGCAGGAGGGTCCTGGAATGGGATGCTCTGACAGCAGCATCAGGGAAGTGCTAGGAGTGGCTCTCTGACACTAACCTAGAGTGCCTGGCTACGGACACGAGAACCAAGTCCCCAGAGAAGATCCATCTCTTCCCCCTGCTTGTCGAGGAGTCTAACTGAGATCAACTTTGTCCTCAGGGTATCACTCGAGAATTGGGTTTTTAAGATTGTGCTGGTGCCAGCCAGACCAGGATCAAGGCATTTGCCACCATCAGAGACCACAGTGATCTTGTCAGCCTGGGAGTGAAGTGCTCCAGGGAGCTAGCCACCACTGTCCAGGGGTCCATCGTCTGACCAAAGTCTCCACTGTGCCTGTATGGAGAGGTTGTGGTGAGGAACAAAATAGGCCAGTCCCATACCGCTCTGTTACATGGTGACCAGGGGCTTTGTGGTAGTGCCTCCTTCCTACCCCCAGAGGCAGCCAAAGTCTCGGCCCCTGTGTCCAAGAAGCTCCCACTGGTGGTTGGCACTGACGGCTGCCACATCTCAGTCAAAGACTGCAGGGTCACTTTGGGCCCCTTTGATGCCATCTCCAAGGCTACAGCCGCCTGACCCCTAATCTCCTGACCATGTATTCCTATTAGGAATTATAGAGACCCACACCAGAGTGTGTGTGTGAGAATCCAGGCACTTGCTGTGGCTACAACACAGGTTTTTACAGAAGAAAAATAAAGCGAATTAAGACTGTTTAATAGCAACAATTAAAGAAAAGATACTATTAAGAAAATGAAAAAATAAGTTACCTGGGAAAGCAGTGGAGGATATGTCAAGTGCTTGGGCCCCTGTCATCCACAAGGGAAACCTGGATAAGGCTGCTGGATTCTGATTTCAGCGTGGCCCAGTGCTGGCCATTGTGGTCATCTGAGGAATGAACTCACGTATTGTGTAATTTCATATCTACAAAATGTCCAGAAAAGTCAAATATCCTATAGAAGGTAGACCAGTAGTTGTCTGCAGCTGGTTGGTGATGGGTAGCAGGAAAAGATAGGAAGTGCCTTGCACAGGCATGAGATTTATTTTGGGGGATGAGGAAAAGTGTTCTGAAATTAGATTGAGAAGATGATTGCATAATTTTATAAACTTGCTAACAATCATTGAATAGTGTATTTGAACCGAGTGAATTTAGAGTAAGTAAATTATATCTCAATATAAAGTTGCTAAAAAGAAGTCCTAAGATCAGAATTAGACAAGTAAACACAACCTCAATTAGCTAATAGTGGATGATACAGCTGATTATTAATCACAGCACACACATAATTCCTCTCTGGAAGAATATAGTAGGAAACTGAGTTCTTCTAAATGAAAACCAGTAATAGCTTGTGAATTTCCTGTGTCGTTGAATTCCTTCTAGAATTGTTTGTTCATGACTTGACAGTGCATCATCAACCGGGAACTACTAAAATCAGAGTGTGGCACAGTGGATGTGATTTCTGCTATACAGTTAGTAAATCATGTGTCTGATTGGAGTAGTTAGGTTGGCCTGCTAAGATCTGCAGCGTATCAAGGTGGCTTGCATTGATGCTGTAAGGTGTGTTGGGAACTGAGCCAATGTTGGCTATTCTATTTGTGGGGAAAAAGAAGGGTTGGATTCTTTTTTTTTTTCTTGTATCATTGTATTCCATCTGATTCATAAAACAACATTTGAAGACAAATGATGTTGAGAGATAAGAGGTCCAAGACTCCTCAGTCTGGGTCTCTGGGAAATCTTACATTGAAGAGATCTTCAACTGATAACACACATGCTGTGAAAGTATTTTCTGAACCCATTTACTGATTGATTATAAAACTCATGGTGTGGGAATCAAAGATGCTTTTCTCTGAGAGCATCACTAAGCATTCTGATCCCAAAAGACTCAGAGTGAGAACAGGTTAGCAGCGAGGACCCCAAGGATGCACTGAAGTACAGAACCTCACAGGCAGACCGGTTTCCAGCACAGAGCAGCCACACCCACGTGTTGTGAAACGTCAGGGAAGCAGGCCTTCGTGAAGCCAGCGTGGTCTTGGTGGTAAAGCAGTTACAGCAGGGGTCAGGGGGATGGTACTGTGTGTGGGGTCACTTGGAAGAGAGAACTGGAGAAGTGGGCAGTGTGTGTGTGTGTGTGTGTTCAGGGGGACATTTCCTGTTGCCGAGAGGAGCTTTTCTCAGCAATTGAGGAAACTGGATCTGTTGTGCTTTTCTCTTTGAATGGGTAAGTCTGCTCCGTGATCCGTAGCAGCTCTCTGTGACTGCTAAGTGAGTAATGCCCATAGTGGACCTGTTTAACTGCATGCATGGAAGTTGAAAAATGTTTTGGCGTGGAGAGATTACCTGGCAATGACAGGTTAGAATACACTAAGTTATTTTGCTCCTGTTAGCTGACTAAAAGAAACAGGATGGATTCATTATTTCAGTTTCCATACATTTAAAATTTATATTAGTAAAATAAGATACATCTTAATTTACAGGCTATAGCTTTGTGCTTTAAAACTTTAATTTCCTCCCAGGTCTTTTCAGTGACACAGTGTAGCACTCAGGGCTTAACCCCAAGACAGTTGGCAGGGCTTCATGTGATGACTAATCCAAAGTGGAAGGAGTTTTCCTGACAACTATTTTTAAAAACAAGATAGTTGCAGGATGGACTGGGAAATGCATTCTATCTTCAAGTTCCAGGACTTTGAGACATGATGAATTCTTGAGGTGCTTCCATTGACCCACTCATTTTCTTGTTCACATTTTGCTTCATGTCTCATTAGAGTGAAAAAGCCATCAAGAACATCCTCCAGAAGTGCATCTACCTCCCAGCCCTCGAGCCCCTCCTGTATGACGCACCCCCCAACATCCTCAAGCACGTGCTGGAGCAATTCAGCAAGGTGAGAGCTGCTCGGACCAACCCGTGTGTTTGGATACCTCTGAGCTCTGTTCTGCACTGAGACCTTGCACTGATCTACACCACACACAACAAAAATCCACACACTAATAAAACACTCATTGTTTTCACCAGCTTCGTACTGTTTTTGTCGTCAGTGTTCTGAAGAAGTAAGTAGTATACCAATACACAACGTTTTTAGTACAAATAATTCACATAGATGGTAACTTTGAGTCATGTTCCCCGTGTCTTTTAAGTCTCCGTCACCTTGGAGATGCTGCAAAGGTCTTATAAATGACAGTTAGCCATGCTAGGGAAGACAGGTCAGGCTGCTGGAGGTAGGCACATCCAGCAGAGATTACCACTGCTGGCACCGAGGGATGAGGGATGAGGTGGTCAGGTGGCTGTTAAATCATGCTCCACCCAAAACACTCCAGGAACGGGGGTCTGGGCAGATGACAGAGCACAGCAGATAGGCACTCCAGGCTTGGAGTCAGTCAACCCACCCCCAAAATAGAAGCACAAAGAGTGCTTATTTCACGGGATCATTGTCAAGATTAAACAAGAGGCTCCACAATAAGAACTAGATCCCAATGGAGGTTACACACAAAACCAGAAACAACCAAAAAGTCATTTCTTACATTTAATCTTAACCAAAAGGCTGAGAAGTAGTTTATAAAATTGCTTCTTAAGTGATAAAACATGTAAGTGGCTTTGCTTAACTGGAATGGAGCAATTTCATTTTAATGCTGCAGGAAGCATAGTGCTGTTTGCAGGTTGTATTTCTGAAAATAACAGACGACAGCTGTCTGTCGTTCTAGCTAGGTAGACTTGGTTGTCAGCGCCCATCTGAAAGGCAGATTCTGGAGCCTCAGTTTTCTTAGTGCTTCCCTCGGCCTCCAGCTGCTCAGCCTCCAGTGCCAGAAGTCACAGGAAGCAGCCGTTCTCTTGAAGCTGTCTCAAGGTGCCCTTCTGAGTTCATCTCTTCTTTCCAAGAAAAATTGGTCATTTTTTTCCCTCTTTGAGTTAACTTGGACAAAGGAAATTCACTGGGATCCGCCCTTTAGAAGTCAACTAACAGCCAGTAATGCAGAAAAACAGCTTAATTATCCAGGGGAAAATGGAGCCAGTTCTCTTATTGAGATTGATTGATTGATGTGAAGCAGTTAACAGAGTGAGACAGACAGAATGAATCTTCCATCCGGTGGTTCACTCCCCAAATAGCTAAAAAAGCCAGAGTTTGGAGCAGGCTGAAAGCAGGAGCCAGGAGCTTTCCCCCCAGTCTCCTACATGGGTACAAGAGCCCAAGCATTTGGGCCACCTCCTGATGCTTTCCCAGGCGTGTTAGTGGGGAGCTGTTTAGGAAGCTAAGCAGCTGAGACTTGAATTGCCACTGGTTTGCTGGCTCCTAGGGGATGCCTGCATCACAGGTGGCGGCTCAATGGCTGTGCCACAGGACTGGCCCCTCGCTCAAGTTTTAATGCAGTATTGACTTTCTCACCCCACCCCCCGCAAGCTTGCCTCACCTGTAGCAATGTGCTTTCCACACCATGCACTTTCGCCATGCACCTGCTCACGCTTTAGTCTGCAGCACTTTCACATTTGATCACAACTTAGTGATTAGTCCTTCCTGCCCCCATACATTCTCAAAGGTTGATTTTTAAAATACTCTTTTGGATTTGCAGATCCCTACCGTTCCGATTACTCTCTATCTCCTTAACATCTGTCTCCTTAATCTGCTTTTCTTTGCCCATTGCTTGGCTCACTCATTCATTTGTTAAACATCTGTTGAGCATCTGTCGGTCACTGGGCATGAGGGAAATGACTGAATGAGTCACTGAATGAGTGAATGCATAGTTTCTGCCTTCAGTGACATTTATGCATGACAGACCTATAAGCGGGTAATTAAAATCTGATGTGGCAATGCACTGATAGTGTTTTCACAGAGTGTTTGGGGTGGAGGAGATTGGGGGGTTCAGAGGGACCAGGATCCAGTTCATCCTTAGCGAAGGGTGTGTCTGTGTCCCAGGGAAGACTTCTTTGCAAAGGAAACACTTGAGCTGAGTTTTAAAAAGCTGAGTCTTAACAAGGAGGTGATAACCCAGAGATGAGAGTAGGTGGTGGAAGAGGACATTCTGCCGAGAGAAGCAGCTAGCCTATCGGCCCAGTGTGACTGCTTTGATGTCACTGAAACAAAGCTTGAGATGTGGATTGACCAGTTAGGGGGCCAGGGAGGCTTCTGGGATGCCAGTGCTGCAAGCCCCTGCATCTTGCTCTGCAGGTGCTTGCCTGTAGCATCGCAAGCAGTGCCGTGACCTCGCATGGCTCTCCAGCACCTTGAATGGCATTCACACACCCTGTCATCTGCTTCAACCACCTAAGAAGTCTAAAGGACTTCAGGGGGGACTGCGTTTCACTTCAGATGAGCAGCGGATTTGGGCTCACACGCTCTCCTGCATTCTCTCCGACACACTGTGATGACTCTGCAAGGCTCTGACCCAGAGCAGCAGAGCTAACATGTTCCTGGGGTTCTTCCTTCCAGGTGCTGCCGCATGACAGTAAAGCCCGGAGACTTTTTGTGACAAGTGGTGGACTTAAAAAGATTCAAGAGATAAAAGCAGAACCTGGCTCTCTCCTTCAGGAGTACATCAACAATATTAACAATTGCTACCCAGAAGAAATAGTAAGGTGGGGACAAGGGACTTGGAGAAGTTCTCTCTTACAGGGGTGGGCATTTCGTCCTGTGGCTAAGATCTGTGTCCCCTGTTGGAGTACCTTGCTTCCAGCTGTTGCAGACATCGGCAGGGTGAATCAGTGAATAGACATGCTGTTGTTCTTTTCCCCTGATTCTGACTCTGATTCTCAAATAATTTTTAAAAAAACATAATGTAGTTTTTCTGATTTCAAATCCAGATTCACATCTGCTGTCAAAGCATACACTTTGAAATCCGTGAGGCTAGCGTGTCCTTTCGCGGGATTCCTGATCTCATTTCCACCCTTACAAGCTGTGTAATAAAATGGCGATCTGATTGACACGCAGATTTTCATACCGACTTGGAGAGCTATTTCAGATGTTTTCATTTTACTCTCACATGTGTTTACTAATGAGTACACAAATACGGAGTTGAAATTAGACCAGCAGTTGCTAAGTGGTGCATATCTAATTTAGAAGAGGCCTGTAGATTCAGATTTTCATAGTTCCTTGCCTGTTATCTCTCTGCCCTAAGCTCCCTTGTACATGAACAGGGTTACCATGAGTAAAAAAGGGAGAGGGAAAGGCAGTTGGCATTTAAATACCAAATTTTACTTAAATGATGTTTTTTTTATGATATGCAGTTCCCTCTAGTACTGTTGCAGAATGCCACTTTCAAGGCTGATATGTTCTTTAAAGATTTGTTTTATTTTGATTGGAAAGTCAGATATACAGAGAGGGGGAGAGACAGAGAGGGAGATTCTCTGTCCACTGATTCACTCCCCAAGTGGCATCAATAGCCAGAGCTGCGCTGATCTGAAGCTAGGAGCCAGGAGGCCCGTCCAGGTCTCCCATGAGAGTGCAGAGTCCCAAAGCCTCAGGACATCCTCGACTGCTTTCCCAGGCCACAAGCAGGGAGCTGGATGGGAAGCAGGGCTGCCGGGATTAGAACTGACTCCCATATGGGATCCCGGCATGTACAAGGTGAGGATTCCAGCTGCAATGCTACCGTACCGGGCCCTGATATGTTTTTTTTTTTTAATGACATTGATTTGCAGGGTGTTAGACCTAAGCCCCATAGTTCATATAACCCTAATGGACAATGATACCATTAAACCACAAATAAGTAAAAGCAAAATTGCCTGGAAAATTGATTCCAAAAAACTGGAAACTGAACCTTGATAAATGCTTACAAAAATAAAAACATGCTTGTTTATGCTCCTCTAATCCTTCACATCATTAGTAGAAGACATAAATTTCTGTTTTTTAGGGAAATCTATTTGCTTATTTTGAAAGCCAGAATTGTAGAGAGAGGAGTAAGAAAATGCATTTTTGAGAGGCTTATGAGAACTCCTTGACTAAAATGGTTCCAGTGTGTCATCTCTGAAAAAAATATATATAAACCTATATAATGTAGCAAAAGACTAGTGTAGCATAATGTGCAAAACTACTATATATAAAACATATAAATATGTAAAAAGTATATAATATAAAATGTGTGAACTACTAAATAAAGGAAACAAAAATATTTTAGCAGGAAAAATTAATAAGTTGAATTTTTATGCATGGAATATATGTCTCTTTGGGGAGAATTTTATAAGTTTAAAAGAAAACTTTCAATGCAATTTTGTAACATAAAACTATAGAAAAATGGACCTCCAAATGGAATGACCTATTACAATCAACCAATGTGTTTCCTTTAAAAGAAGGGCTTTTTGAAACTTTTCAATTTATGTTTTTACTACTCTCTTTTAGGCATATTTTAATTGAGCACTGGGGGAAATTTAAAAAGCTCTGTGATATTACAATTTAATCAAGTGTTTTGTCAAAATGCCATGGTCAATTTTTAACTTTTCGAATTCTGTGAACCAGGATATCATTTTAAGAATTGGCTGAGTACACCAGCAGTGATTTAAAGTAGGGGTTGGCTCTGCAAGGTGTCTTCCTCCCAAAGCACGCACAGGCAGCAGCAGCTGTTGGCTGAAGTGACTGGACCCCTACCACCCCCGTGGGAGCCTAGACTGACTCCTGGCTCCTGGCTCCAGGCTGGTCCAGCCCTCCTGTTGCAGGCATTTGGGGAGTGAATCAGAAGATGCATGTCCCCCGCCCCTCTTCCTCTAGAGAAGGGGTGGGGGAGGGGGAGGAGATTAAATCTGAATGAATCTACATGAAGAATTTTGACTGATTGGCTTTTTCAAATTTCTGATGGTTTTCTAAAGTGTTGGAATCTGTAAGATGGTACTTCTCATATTTGAAACACTGTCTTTCTATGAAAACGGACAAATGTAATTTTAAAATGGTTTATTTTTGCAATGATGTAATTCTCAAGACGTGCTGCGGTTGGGGAGGCTGGTGTTGGGGGTAACTCTCCCAAGGGAGGGAGTTCTTTACAAGATAGTTTATGGAGGGATCCGGTCTCTCATCTGTCATTAGCCTAAATATTGATTTTGTATTGCTTTCCCAATTTTAGTAATCTTCAGATGTTTTTCAGAAAGGCAGTTGGTTTAGGAGGAAAGAGGCCCAGGCCAGCCTGGAAGGCTGAAGCCTGGCCCCTTCACACCCAGCAGGTGTTTTTTTTTTAACCCTCCTCTGTCTTTTGGGTCTCTGCCCAGATGAAGGAGGGGAAGTGGCTTTGGGGAAGCATCTAATTTGGGGAAGGAGGCCTTCGTGCAGCCTGCCACTCAGCACACTTCTGGCACCATAACAATCTACTACTAGCCCGCAGTCTGCATGGGTCTGCAAGCAAGGGTACCCTCTTGAAGGCCATTCAGAGCTGGGACAGGCAGCAGCGCCGGCAGCTGGAGGGAGGAGTCCCTCTGTCCTCGCGGCCTCTTTTCTGTGGGTATGGCTAATAACTATGGCTGAGGTGTCACACAGACCCGCACTGGGATCTCAGTAGCAAGTAATTACTGCCTGACTTCAGAGATAATATTTAACCCTTTAAGCCACAGTTGTGCATCTGCAAGAATGTGGATGAAGCTAATTACCTGTTTCATCGAGCTAGAATTAAATGAGATAATGTTTAGCCAAAGGGCTTCCACACAGGAAGAATTCAATTCGGTAAACATCTGTTATTGTCCTTCCGCACTTCTGTTTCTTACTGAAATTAAAGGCATTAGGTGTATGAGACCGAATGTTGTAATGATGTTGGAAAACAAAACAGCAGCTCTTAGCCACAGACTTTTCACTTTATTTTGATGATAAATTCTTGTCAGGTGAATTTTTTTTGTCCCCTTTTCTTCCTTCTTTCTTCTCTCTCTCTGTCTCTCTCTCTGTCTCTCTCTTCAAATACAGAAAATGCAGACATTGCTCTGGTTAGGTTTCAATGACTTTTAATGCTACACAGGATACCAAACTTTTTCCTGATGAGAACTTAGCATCAACTGGGCACTAGTTGAGATGGGGCTTTTGCGGGGGGTGGGCTAGAAATGGAAGCCAGCTCTCTCATGAGGGTGGCCCAATTCCCCTCAGGAGACTGGTGTCAGGAACCCAAGCTGGGCATCAAGTCCCAGGCACTCTGATCTGGGACACTGGCATCTTAACTACCAGGCTGCTTGGCCACCCCCAAGGTGTCTTTTCATGCATGGGTGTGTAGTTGTTTAACCCCAACTGCCTACAAGCACAGTGCTGAGAAAACAGTCCTGATTCGCTCATCCTGACCTGACAAGCTTTGGGAGAAATAAGTGTCATGTCTGGTATGAGCTTTTAAATCAAACATCTAATGTCATGATAACGAACAAAGGACAAAGCAAGTCCCTGAAGTTAGGCTTTTTCTGGAGAAAATGCCTTTGCAGATTTAATTTTTTTGAGTGCTGGGGAAATTGTGAAATTGTTATTTCCCTTAAATTTAAAAAATCCATCTATCATATTCTAGAATGACTGCCATATTTTACTTGACATACTTTTATATGCATATAAGTTCTTTCTGTGGCATGTAATACATCCCATACCTCATTAATCAATAATTTAATATTTTTAGTAAATCATTTATGAAATGTTCAATTTATAAATGTAAATATATGTATACATATGGCCAAGAACCAATGAAAATGGTTACCTTTCTAGATTAGTATGATAGAAGTATTTGTTGACTATTTACTACATAGTTCTTCAGTGTGCGTTACACTCCTAGAAACTGTTTCTATGGGTCACCAGGTCTGATGAGAATCCTTAGCGGGATCGTTAATGCCAGAACTTGATTTACGATAGTCTATGGGGTCTAACTTCCATAACAAGTGTATCAGCTGGGCTCTGAACCCACCCTTAGTCACCCCGTACAATACATAGTCTCTCTGACAAGCTCCCCGGCGTGAGCAGCTTGCCCTTGTCACCACCTGCCTATCCCATCGCTGTCTGGCTTTCCTTTCCCTACTATGGGCTAGCACTCTCTTTTCCTCATGCATCTAGCATGACTGGGGCATCGTCAGCATAACTATTCAGGCTGCATTTGGGGTTTGACAGTAGAATAATTTTTAGATAATTACTTGTATTAAACTTTGGTGCCCATGGTGCCAAGTGTTTCCATGAAGATCTAACTGCAATGTTTGTCTTCTAGGTATTACTCCCCTGGGTTTTCAGATACACTTCTGCAGAGAGTGGACAGCTATCAACCATTTACTAATTAAACAAAGTCGCATCTTTATAGCGAAACTGCAAAGCATCCATGAAAGACGAACATGAAAGCTTTTTCTAAATTTTGTTTTACTCACTGCAAGACACCTTTAGGTCATCTTTTCTGGATTAATGCAGTACTTTAAAAATGCTTTTAAAATTACTTTAAAATTAGTACCTTGAATATATGAGGAACTATTTGTCACTTGTATCCAATAGAACTTTCTCTAAAGGTGGGTTTTTTAAAAGACAATTAAAGGGTTTTAGGACATTGGTGGTTGTTCTTTAAAAGCCACACACACCTGCCCGCATCTGCACACGCACCCCTCCAACCTCCTATGCCTGAGAGATGCTGTTTGGGAAACCCTTCGTTCTTTCGCCAATTCCACAGGCACAGGCAAGCAAAAATGGCCTAGTGAGTGAGACCGACTGAAGCGGGAGGCAGCTGAAAGAGAAAGAACACTGGGCGCTTGACAGAAACCCGGGTGCTCTCTGGGAGGAGGCGAGGCTGAGTCTCAGAGCCCATTGTTACCGTGTCGGGAAGGCTGAGACCCCCCATCACCCGCTCAGCCACGCTGTCTGTCCTCACCGAAGCGAAGGACGCCGCCCGGGTGAGCATGCCTCCAGTTGTGCCTGCGCGAACTTGGCCTTGCCAGCTGGCAAGTCACACATTTCCTGGGATTTAAGAGCAAGGATAGGCATCGACAAGAATGCCATTGATCTCGGGCTCTGCGTGCGTTTTCACCACGGAAGCTGTTGCAGGAGCAGCATGGGTTTCAGTAACCTCTGAAGGACACACAGCATTTGCGCTGCCCTTGTCAAGTCTTGGTTAGTCAGGATGCGCGTGTCTTTTAGAGATATCCATTACTTATCTGGCATGTATGGGCTTCTTCAGGAGGCCCAAAGAGCAGGTGGTGGGCCTAGTGTGTGCAGTCCAGCTCTCTATTCAGATCTGCCACTGTACATTTTTGCTTTTGTTCTTCTCAAACTGCAGTGTTGGTGGCGTTTCCAGGTTCACCTCTATCATCGTTTCCCAGTAGTGAGTAGCTTCCTTGCAGCTTTTTAGAAGCTTCACCAGCCCTGAGATTACCTCATTTGTTTTTGCCCTGTATCGGGCTGGCAGTGCTTAGATTTTGGCTTGTTTGTTTGTTTGTTTAATGCTTCCTTGAACCTATTTTGCTTCTTTGCCATAATTTCCCCAATTCTTGAATAGGAACATGTAACTATTGTTCCCAAGTCTTTCTTGCTGCCCACTTCGCCATAAGAATGTTTTAACAATCTGAGAAGATCATTTTTAATCCGTTTTTCTCGACTGTTTGATAGCTGTGCTGCTCACGACAGAAATGAGTTATCTAGGTTAACGCCTAATCTGATGTTATTGAGCATTGGATGTTATTGCAACATATTTTTGCCATTAAACTTTGTACTTGGAAGGTTTCCCCTTCAAATTTCATTTGATATTTGTCAAATAGAACTAAGCTAAGAAAATAAAATGCTATTGAATAGGGCTCAGATGGGTGTTGTCATTTGATCATATACAATTTAGAAATTGATGCTGTAAATTTTTTTAACAAAATGTTTTGTTCAGTAAAATAAAACTCTTTGTTTTTTGAAAAGTCTATTGTGAGCTTTCTTTAAAGAAAAAATGTCATTTGCACTACAGCAAAAATAGTCTCACATGGATCATGTTCTCTAATATCTATTCCCCTGGCTTTAATTTTGTCATTTTAAATTCTCTGCGGAGAGTAATGCCTGCTGTAAACTCTCCTCTTTCCCCCAGTTTACTTAGAATTCAATTCTCATTCAGTTCTCTCGTTTACTATGTATTTAGGGGAATGAGTTTACGAATAGGACTGGTTGAACTGCAGGCCAGTCAGTTCTGCCGTTGTGGAAGTGAGTGGAAGCAATGGTTCCTGAAAACCTTGGTCCCACCGGCCGGCTGACCACAGGCGCTTAGCTCCCTCACGAGCTGCTAGTGAGGACGCGTGCAGTGGAGAAGGTAACCATTTCATGAATGTTCTATACAAGCCACAGGTGTAATTTACAGGAAATCTGATCGTCAATGACCGATGGACACCATTATAGTCAGCAAGTGAGCTGTAGCTCCCAGGCCCCAAACTCAGATAAGAGGGGTTTAAGCCAAATGATTTATGATAAAGAAAAAATGACATTTCCTGCCCTCATGGAGTTTTCTAATGTAAACTCATTTGTCCAGACACAGGGAGTAGAATAGGCTCAAGACACAAAACACAAAACAGGCACATTTAATTCAGTATGAAGAAGCACAAGGGCCACCTGGTGTTTACAGGACGTTGACCTGTTTTTCTAACCCTTTCCTCTCAAAGAAAGTTCTTTCCCGAAAGAAGGCATGAAAGGTTTGCTTGCTTCTAAACGTGACTTGAAATCCTGCTTAACATAAACCCTGACCTTAAATTCCCGAGGAAGGCCATCTCCAATCAGGGCATCATGTTTAGAAGCTAACCTTGAAAGAATGAGGAATTTTCCTGTTGTGTTTCAAATAACCAGACCTTTAAGGACTGGCACTAGCACTTGTTGGGGCTTGTGCTTAGTTTACCACGAAAATCCCTGTTCAGAAAATATTGATTTGTAGCTATTCTGTTCCTTTTTTCAGAGTTTAAAAAGATCAAATGCCAGTCTTAACTGTTGCATTTCCCAGTTGGTGAAGAGACTTTTGACTTTCAAAACCAGATTTGTTCATGTATTTCCGTTTCTGGTACGGATTGCTGTGTCTTGTTCTTAAAGGGTCATGGGGGACCTTAGACTAGATGTACATTCAGCGATAATACTTGAAGAAAGAGCGGGTATTAGTGTTTTTTGTAAATATCAGTATTTCTAAAAATCGAGGCAATCTATGAAAGGATGAAAAAGAAAAAGTAAAAAAATTGCCCCAGTTCTTGTAATTCAGAAAAGAATGGACATGAACACTTTAATGCAACTCCACATGGCTCCCTGAGGCTTTGTACAATGAGAATATTTTGGGGGAAAAATGTATGCTTTACGCATTAGTTTAGAAATAGTGACAGCAGATTGCATGCTTATAGACAGTTTTTTTTTCCTTTCCATGGATTTTTGAAATAGTGTGCCCTCACATTTAAGGATCAATGTGAAATTTTTTTTTAGGTTGACACTACAGCATTTATTAAAAATAATGCAATGACTTAATGAAAACAGCAATGAACCAAAGAATTAAGATGCAAGCTATCTAAAATCTCAGCTAACACCCAAAAGTGTCTAATGTTTTCATTTGTTAGCTAACTAAAAACTCAAGAAAGACAAGACACCCATCTAACTGTAAAACAATTGGCAATTTTCAATTATCAAAATTGTGTATTTTTGCATTTTGTATCCTTTTGTTGATCAAGAAAAAAGTTTGTTGACTGTTATATAATACACATATAAAACAAAATAGGACAATACATTATAAACTTGTAACAATGGCTGTAAATACATTATCTTACATGTTTCTTATAGGCAATAGGTTGGTTGTGGAACATGCATAGCATGAAACTGCTAAGATCATAAAGAAGAGACAAAAATCCGTGTGGGCTGTGCGGTAACAGACAAGCAGCACTCCCACCTACCCACACAAAAACTACATACTACTGTCAGAAAAAAGTCTTTAAAACTATGTACTTTATAAGAAAGAAAAATTCAGTAAAAAATGACAATACTGAGAACCAAGCCATCCAGAGATTTCGTAAGTTTGTTTTTCAGTTGATCCAAAATGTTATCAAAAGTTTTCAAGTTTGTTCAGAGCCATCATTGCTTGTAAATGTCACACATTTATTACTTATATTTATAAACGGGCTCCTGTTATTCATGATCAACATAGCTCCCATACAAAATTTTTAGCAAAGCCGGTCTTCTGTGGTAGCAGCAAAAGTCCTTGCCTTGCACCTGCTAGGATCCCATATAGGCGCTGGTTCTAATCCCGGCCACCCAGCTTTCCATCCAGCTCCCTGCTTGTAGCCTGGGAAAACAGTCGAGGACGGCCCAAAGCCTTGGGACCCTGCACCCACATGGGAGACCTGGAAGAGACTCTGGACCCCTGGCTTTAGATCAGCTCCAGCTGTTGAGGCCGCTTGGGGGGGTGAATCAACGGATGGAAGATCTTCCTCTCTGTCTCTCCTCTTCTCTGTGTATCTGACTTTCCAATAGAAATAAATCTTAAAAAAATTTTTTTTCAGCAAAATTGGATGAAGAATTTCACGTGTAACATCACCTTTTTCCAAGCAGCTAGAGTCTGCAGCAACGTACCCTTGCTCAAATTTATACTAGAATATACAATTTATGTGTTACTGACGATGGGTCTTTATTAATGTATTTGGGGACATAGTGAAATCCAAACTCTTGCAATGCTATGGTCGTTTGCGTTGAGTTCTTGGTTTTTCATCTTCCTGTAGCACGCACGGTGCTGTGTTAGGCACGCGGCTAGAGCTAACGGACAGAGTGCCCCTTCCCTCAGGAGGGGCCCTGTTCTCCCATGGTGAAATGTGCATGCTGTCTGCAGTCCCTGAGTCTCCTCGCCCTGCGACAGGCACACGGCAGGGATGGCGGCAGGCAGGACTGAGGGTCCGGCTTGCCCCAAACATGGGCAGAGCTGAGCCACTGAGTAGAGACAAGTCTCTTCCAGTCCGCATAGGTCTCAGTTTTCCAAAATATCTTGTGAAGTACAGAGCTCAGCCTGCTCACAGAGCTCCACAGCCTGAGGCAACCAGTCACCAAGGGCACCCACCTGAGGGACTGTCAGGCTCAGAGCGTGAGTACAGGGTGTGGCTTGCGGGAAGCAAGGCCACCATCAAAACAGGTGGGACCTTTGTGGAAATGGAGAGAGGTGATATGTCTCCAAGGCATTTACTTTTTTTATCTGGCAGAAAGTATCATAATGGTCTCATTTTGTTAGAGCAAGACACTTTACTGCCATCTGCTGGAAAATTCTCTTTATAAATATGCAAATCAATAATGGTTAGTATGTAAACCATGCCATCCTGGAAGTGTGGGTGCTCTTGTATAGTGCGCAACCTGCACAACTGTACACATGCAATAAACTGTATTCACGATTCTCTTTCTCATGGGTGAATGAGGTCAGGAAGAGGCTCTGATAAATGGTACAAATCTGGTGGGTGGCACTTAAAAGGTTCATGGAAAATGCAATTAAAAGAAGCTAATTTGAATCTAAAAATTTTTTAACCCATGCATCTTTTTTCCTAACAATATGCATCTTCTATAAATTTTAAAGTCCCTCAGATACATGCATTTCAAAAGTTTTTTTTTTTTTTTTTTTGCATCAAAGCATCCTTTAATTCCAGTTTCTATGAACTTTATGGAGTACTCCTATAAGAAAATTTTAATGTCAAAGAATCCAAGTTAATCTCAGTGAAAGAATCAACATTTCATTACAGATCTTGGAAACACGTGTGCCCTCTGCTTCCCTCACTTCCCACTTCCTCATGGAAAGCACATTCTACAATAAAACCTGCAATTTCAGTTAGTGGAGATAGTCATTAAGTCATTACGTTTGCATTTATAAACACTGGATGTAAGACCAAATTATGGGATGTATTTTATGTGTGCAAAAGCAAGGTATGTTTTGGAATAATACACGCAGAATTTTCATTTTAACTTTAAAAATCAGATCCAAAATACACTATCATGACTACAAGAAGGAAGATCTCTGGTAAACAACCTTCCTTCATCTTGGAACCCAGGTCTGGGTATAATAGGTGGTTCTTCCAGCCAGATAATCCTTATTAAAGTGATGCTTAAACTTTTGCACACATCAGAAACTGTTAGATTTATTCTCTTACTTAGCAGTACAATCATGAAGATGGCTAACTTTCGTTAAGGGAGAGAGAGTTTACTGACAACCAGAGCATTCTCCATTATCAACCTGGAAGGAACTCAAGTGCTAGGAAGGTTCTAGAAAGCTGGGAGAAACAACACAGAGGCAGTGGAGTGGAAAACCAACAAGTGCCATGGAAGACTGGGAGAGATCAGCTCCCTCAGGGAAAAACACACCCGCTGCCTGTGTTTGTAGGCAAGTCCCAGGGACCCAGCACTTAGCCAAGTGAGGAAGGAGGGTGACGTGGTTGAGGGTGTGCTAGTCCTTGCAGAGCACAGCAAGGGCCCTCGGCTGCATGCCAGGTTGGCTGGAGGAGACATTCTTTCATTCAGAGCCCTAACGGGATCAGGCTGACAGAGTCCAAGTAGCAGGGCCCAACTGGCAGAAGCCAGGCTTGCTCAGTCATTCCAGGCAGTAGCAAGATTGGTGTGTGGCACTCAGGGACCCGATCCACAGACAGCTGCAAGGTGCATCATAGAACTCCACATTCCTAGAGGCCAGGCAAATGGGATATCCACTTAGAAGGGGAAAATAAGCAAGAATGGGTGATCAGAGGCAGCTGCCATAAAGAACAGTTCCAGGCACTGGCCCAGCTTTCAGATCCAAGCCAGATAACTCAGACATGGAACCCATTGGCTGAAGGAGTCGTTGGTCCCGGTGGGGACAGTGAGCTCCGGAAACAGCTGAGCAAGCCTTGTTTGGAGTTGCTTTCCCAGCATGTTGGAATCTTATTCTAACCCTCTCATTGGGTAACTAGGCTCTACAGCAGGTCCAGAGACTAGGTCAGCAAGCCCTTTCCTGTCACTCAGCAGAGCCCCTGACAGACAGAGATCTTGGTGGGGAAGGATGCCAAGCAGAAATCCCAGGCATCTCAAGAAGAAACCTTAGTAGAGACTCCTAGGTTTCAGACGCAAGGCCAAACTATCTGGAATAAACAATTGTACTTTATCCAAAAAGAAGTTCCTGTAGACTCCTGGGTCCAATTGAGATGGAGCATTCGACAAGGCGACTTCAGTGACTGCACCGTCACAAATTGCTATCCTGAGCTGATGCTGTCAGCCCCACCACATCACACAGCATTTCATCACAAGACACAAGTGGCACATATAAGAATGCAAGCCGGTGGGCTTACAGGATGCAAGCATGTGGCATCAGCTGGTGGCCCAGACCTACCTGCTGAACTAGTGTTCAGAGCTATTGCACCTCACAGCTAGAGCTGCATGGAGACATCCCAATGGTCAGTGGACAGAGGAGGGAAAGCTGACAGCCATTCATAGATGGATTGGCTCGGACTTAGTGAGTGTTCAAGCCAAAATCGGATGCTGCTGCACCCCAGTCTTACTGAGGGGGACCTTGAGAGACAGCAGAGAGAAGTCCTCCAAGTGGCCATGCACCTGGCCAGTCACTTAGTGTGGGGAGAAGTATGGATCATGGTAAAATTTTATACTCCTGGATGGTGGTGAATGAAGCAGTTTTCAAGGGCTTAACAGACTGGAATGAATTTGAAGAACTTTCCATTTCATGGTAGTAATGATCAGAGCTTCTAGCACCATACTCATGACTGAGCCCCATACATCAGCCAGTTTATCTCTTAAGCTTACTGTCAGGCTGGCACAATGGACACATAACAGAGTGGCCCTCACGGCAGGGATGGTGGCTAGAAATAAGCACAAAAGCACGGACTTCCACTCACCAAGGCTGATGTATCTAACGCTGCTGCAAGAAGCCTGAACTGCCATTCATAAACAGAAACCAAAGCTGACTTCCCAATACAGCACCATCCCTCAAGGACATCAACCAACCATTTCCAAGTAAGTTTCTTTGATGGGCTTCTTCCACTGGGTCCTGGAAGTATGTGCCAGACTGTTGTAGCTACAGTCCTGCATACTCTCATTTCCGGTGGTACTTGTGCTTCTTTATTCTCCAAGTCTGAGTTAAGAATTCTTGGTCGCCTTTGGGAACTTCATCAGTGGACATTATACCTTTGACTACAGTTGCCACTCAATGACTTCAGTCTCCTTGAATCAGGAGACAGGCAGGAAGGAAGTCGTTGTCCTAGCAGAGGGCCTTGATCTGGTCCTGGGGGGAGGCGGGCTCTGTCACAGAAGGCAGGGAGGGAAGAAACTCTGGCACACAGGTTATCCAGCGGGGGTTTCCTGATGTGCTCGCATGCTGTGATGTAATAGTTAACCGACAAGAAGTGTGTCTGGGATAGGCAGACACAGACGAGGCTGGAGTCACTCTGCCAGGCAGTCAATCCAGACCAGCATGGCTACTGAGATGGAGGCTGGAGCAATTCTAGAATGAGGGGGAGGACTTGAGAAGGGGATTGAAATGCCAGACACCTCACACTTGAGGTATGTTACGGCAACAGTGACTGGAGTTTTCCCACTAACCTTGTAAGCCTCCCCAATTACAAAAGCCACCAAGAGTCCCAGAACTGCCCATTACTAGATGGGTGGACATACTTTAAGAAGCAGACAGATTGGGGCCCAACGTGTGTAGCCTAGTAGCTAAAGTCCTTGCTTTGCACGTGCTGGGATCCCATATGGGCGCCAGTTCTAATCCTGGCAACTCCACTTCTCATCCAGCTCCCTGCTTGTAGCCTAGGAAAGCAGTTGAGGATGGCCCAAAGCCTTGGGAACCTGGGCCTGTGTGGAAAACCTGGAAGAAGTTCCCGGCTTCTGGCTTTGGATCAGCTCAGCTCTAGCCATTGCAGCCATTTGGGGAGTGAATCAATGGATGGAAGATCTTTTCTTTTCTTCTCTCCGTATATCTGACTTTCCAATAGAAATAAAATAAGTCTTACAAAAGAAAAGAAGGGGGTGGATTGAAGCAGAACAAGGGATAAACTAAGGGATATATGAGGCCTCCTGCAGAGCACCGTTCCAAGGCAAAGGGTTCATGACTCCTGGGTCTGCTCCTGCAGGTTTCAAATCTCTCTCTCTTTCTAATCACATAAACAAATTAAGCTATTCCTCAAACCACAACCACAGTGAGCCTTGCAAACTCACTCTATCAGGCCTGGTGTGATAGTCTAATGCCTACAGTCCTTGCCTAGCATATGCTGGGATCCCATATGGGCGCCAATTCGTGTCCCAGATGTTCCATTTCCCATCCAGCTCCCAGCTTGTGACTGGGGAAAGCAGCTGAAGATGGCCCAAAGCCTTGAGACCCTGTACCATGTGGGAGACTTGGAAGAAGCTCCTGGCTCCTGGCTTCAGATAGGCAACACTGCAGCTGCGGCCACTTGAGGAGTGAACCAGGAGATGGAAAACCTTTCTGTGTCTCTCCTTCTCTTTGCAGACCTGACTTTCCAATTTTAAAAATAACTTTTTAAAAAAGTAATTCACTATATCTTCAAATTTACACCCTAATTTGAACCAAAAGAAAAATTTGAGAACACTTAGTGCAAATTGGAATCCAACCAAACAGAACATCACACTTTACCAGATCTAAACCCACATGAGACACTTGGCAAGTATCATCTGTGTATACTGTCTGTGGCCTCAGGGCCGTTGCTAATTAGGAACTTCAGACTTTTCCCTGGGAGCATACCTTCTACTTGAGGTTAAAAGAAATGGCAAGAAATTAAAAAAAAACCATATTTTAAAACTTATGTACTTCAGAGGCAGAGAAAGTACACTATCTGAAATGGCTAGGAGCTGGGACCTCAATTCAGGTCTCCCACATGGGTGCAGGGTCCCAAGGCTTTGGGCCATCCTCTATTGCTTTTCCCAGGCCATTAGCAGGAACCTGGATGGGAAGTGGGGCCTCTGGGACTTGAACTGGTGCCCATATGTGATCCCAGCACTTGCAAGGAGAGACTTTAGCCACTGAGCCATCACTCCAGGCCCTAGAATTTTTTTTTTTTTTTTTGAAATTGCTTCTCTTAAAGTTGTTAGTTCAGGGGCTGGCGCTTCGTCTTATTGGGTAAAGCTACTGCCTGATAATGTTGGTAACCCATATGGGCACTGCTTTGAGTGTCTGGAAAGCAGTAGCAAATGGCCCAGGTGCTTGGGCCCTTGCACACATGTGGGGGAAGCCCCTGGCATCTGCCTGACCCAACCTTGGCCAATTTACTCATTTGGAGGGTGAAACAGCAAATAGAAAATCTTTCTCTATCTCTCTGTCTTTCTCTATTGGGCTCTCCCTCTCTCTCTGTAAATTTGTCTTTCAAATAAATACATAATACCTTTTTAAAAACAGAAAGTATAAACCTATTGGTGCAGTGCAGAGAGAAAACTTCAGTTATTTAACAAAGTCTAATTCCACCTTCAAGCACCATAAGGTACAATTCCCATCATAAACTTAATTGTCCCCTGGTTGTGGTCACCTGTGAAGCCATCCCAACTCTCTCATCTGTGGTAGCCTGAGGAGGGTTCTGGACACCAGAGCTTCAAGGTTTTTTGTTTGTTTGTCTTAAGTTCTATCTATTTGAAAAGTAGAATTGCAGACACACACACACACACACACACACACACACACAATCTTTCATTTGTAGATATACTCCCCAAATGGCTACATCAGTCAGGGCTAGACCAGGTCAAAGTTAGAAGCCAAAAATTCCATCAGGGTCTCCCATGTGGGTTGGCAAGACTCCAAGTATCTGAGTCATTCTCTGCTGCCTTCTCACACACGTTAGTAGGACACTGGGATGGAACTGGAGCAGCCAGCACTTGAACTGGTGTTAATTTGGGATGCTGGCCTTTTTTTTTTCTTAAAGATTTTATTATTATTGGAAAGCCGGATATACAGAGAGGAGGAGAGACAGAGAGGAAGATCTTCCATCCAATGTTTCACTCCCCAAGTGAGCCGCAACGGACCGGTGCACGCCAATCTGAAGTCGGGAACCAGGAACCTCTTCCAGGTCTCCCATGCAGGTGCAGGGTCCCAAAGTTTTGGGCCGTCCTCAACTGCTTTCCCAGGCCACAAGCAGGGAGCTGGATGGGAAGTGGAGCTGCCAGGATTAGAACCGGCGCCCATATGGGATCCCGGGGCTTTCAAGGCGAGGACTTTAGCTGCTAGGCCACACCGCCGGTCCTGGGATGCTGGCTTTTTAAACCCCCCCATGCTGCAAGGCTGGCCCCTATAGCATGACATCTTAACTGGAGAACACACCATTGTTTCACAGTTCAGGCAAAAGTCTCAGGGCTCTCCAGCCCACAAGAAACTAGTGTTCACACGGGAAAATATTCTTAGAAGCCCTCAGGTTGCAGCACACACAGGAGACACAGATCTGGCTCTCCTGTGTACCATGAGGACAGGAATCCATCTTTACATCCAGTACAATGTGAAGGATCATTCCCTGGTACTCAGCAGAGGTCAAGAGAGAAGAAAGGAAGAAATGAATAAGAGCAGAATTCCAAGCTATTCCCATTGCTGGCAACTCTCACATAAGCTTTGGCCAATATTTTTAAGACATAGCTTGCCCCAGCAAGACTTGATTTTTTCCACGTTCTGCCTTGTCTGGGCTGCTGCCACTCTGTTATACTGTTAACTACTCAGCTCAGGTGAGCAGTTCCCAGTGCAGTTCTCCCTCTTAAAACTATAAAATGGCAGCCAAAGACACGCTGTAGGGTGATTTTCAGTCTAACGGCTTGGGCTTGAATAGATTCATTCTCTCTCTCTCTCTCTCTCTGTCTCTCTCTCTTTCTGTGTGTGTGTGTGTCCCCATCAGACTCTCCCAGAATTCTTAGATTTACACAGAAAATCAGTGAGAGTGGAATCAGTGGAGTTGATGGCTGGGTCATGAATAAGAGGAACTGACGGATGTCAGCCTTTGGGATCCGGGGAACTGCTGTGGGCCAGCTCCACGTGAGGAAGGCTGGTCGTTCTGTTCTGCCTTGGTTGGAGCCCACTGGGTCCTCCCGTGTGCACCCACCAAAGACACGCTTCTACTCCAGTTCTTGCCAGCTGGTTTCTGTTTGCAAACAGAGGAAAGGCACTTTTGGAAGGAGTCCGGTGGGTGTTAGTGGGGTGCTGACACACAGCCCTGAAAGAAGCAAGGGAAGGAGAACCCAGAAGAGCCGGTGAAGGCGGGGGAAGGAGCATGTTTCTGCCCAGTGCCAGCTGTGGCCCAAAGGCTGCCCAGCAGGCGGTGGAGGGCCACAAAGGCACACACTTTGCCAGGTGGGCCTGACAATTTCTGTCTCAGAACAGGCAGTGAAGCCACCCCTGCGATACTCCCTTCCCTCCATTGAAGTGCCTGGGTTTGCGTGCGCGCCATTTCCAGTTCCACTTTCCAGAGGATGCACACCCTGGGGGGCAGCAGGTGTGGCTCCTGCACTTGTGTCTGTCATCCTCCTGGGGGACCAGGAGGAAACTCCGGCTCTGGGAGAAAGAGGTATTTGGGAGCATCTGAGGATGGGTGCTTACTGTAAAACAAACTAAATATCCATTTCAAAAGCAGCTGAAAGCTTTTTCTTCTTTTGCTTCGGGACATTCAAGGTTCTTACTCTGGCCACTCGACTCCCCTGTCTTCTCCTGCCTCAGTTGTCTTCCACGTTGCCACCTCACACAGCCAACGGGAGGGCCCCAGGGTTCTCTTTTGGATTCCAGGAAATACCTATGAATACGCCTTCTTGTGGAGGCCAAGGAAACAACTCAAACTGTGCCTTCATCCTTGCCCCTTGGGGCCCTAGTTTCCCAAGTATCCCATTGTGAGAATTTGACAGACCGATCCTGCCTCCAGCCCAGCCATCACTGCCGATGAATGTATAGGCAGCTCCTGTGAAGGAAAGGTGAAATTAGCGAAGACGAGAGTTGTGAATTTCAGAACAACCTACCGTAAATGTGTGGGGGAGGAGGGAAGAAGAGCAGGAGGATTTCGGATCCTTTGTTTGCAGGATGTCTTCCTGACAGTTAAACACAGTGGTCTGTTCTGTTTTCTGCCACTTGAGGCTTATTTAATTAACTTCATGACCTAGGATGCTAACCGGTCCCATAGCTAAAATAATCGCTGCTCTGATGGTGAGATGCAAAGTCAGGATTGACTTCACACCCCTCTCCCCCGGGTGAAAGCTCTTGTTTCCAACTCACGGATGTCATTTCCCACCCTCCCCTCCCCGCGACATTCGATCTCTATATTTGATCCCTATTTAGCAGAACACTTTTCGCTAAACAGATGCTTGAGTAATTAAAATCCCACATGGGCACACCCTCGAGTGAGTTGCAACTACTTAACAGTCATCTTAGAAACTCTCCACCCCCAGCCTTCTTCCCATTTTTTGCCATCAAAGACACGACCGGTGTCGTGTGTCACAGGCACGTCTCAGGCTTTAAATGTCAGCCTTCAATGCTGCTTGCGGGCTGTGTTGTCCTGCATGCATGGAGTGGTTCTGCACTTTCCAGCCTTCAGGCTCACATTGGATGAATCATCCTTTCATTCATGCCAGCACCATTAATAATAATAATAATAATATCAGAACAATGTTGCTATAACCACAGATTAAGTGTACTTTTTATTTTTCCCCCCTAGGGCATAACCAAAGTATTTTGGTCTGAGCAATCTTCCAATTTTTTTTAAACCTACTTGAGATCAAATACTGGAAACTTAATTGATAGCTGCAAGGTGCCCCAAGAATTTAGATGGTAAAGAATGCTAGAAGGAAAATAAATGCCTGTGTGGAACAGGCAAAGAAAGATAGGAAGGCCTTACAATAGGAATTTGCTTAGTTTTGAGAGAATGTTTAGGTGGAAACTTATGAAAGCATTTATGCTAAAGAATCATGGATTATGATAAATCTTATGGTAATGATAGACCATTAGACAAAGCTTGAGGATTCTGCAGTAATTTATAATAGGGAAAGGAATTTCCCTTGCAATAGATACAGCCTATTGCATTTAAATTCCAAAAAATCAAACATTTTGACCGAAGTGCAGAATACATGCATCTGTTCTGATATCTATCAACCCAGTTTAAAGTCAAATAAAGCAGTGACAGTTTGATAGCAAAAAGACTAATGCCCTACTTTTCACTAGGTGGGATTCTAGTGCATTTAATATGACTTATTTTATAAAAGTCAATTTTTCTGAATCTGAGTAATTCTTGTGAAGTTCCTTGGTATTCACAATATTTTAAAATTTAAAATGTGATCCAGAAGTAGGCAACAGTTCCAAAGGCTGGGGAGCCGGCTTTTGCGCACCATAAGCAGGCTCTGGCATTGCTTCTGTAAACTTGCTGACCGTGATTGTGCGTAGAAACTTGGGGAACGTCCTATTGTTTGATGGGAATTTCAGGTTTTGCTTGTTTCGATTTATTTATTTGTTTGTTTTATTGGGAAGGCAAATTTACAGAGAAGAGATGAGAAGAGAAAGATCTTCCATTCGCTGGTTTATTCCCCAAGTGACCACAAAAGCCAGAGCTGAGCCAATCTGAAGCCAGGTGCCAGGAGCTCCTTCTGGGTCTCGCGTGCAGGTGCAGTGTCCCAGAGGCCATCCTCTATTGCTTTCCCTCCAAATTCATGGGTCCATGGGGTTTTGTGCTGCTTCCTATACAGCATCATCAGACACCCTGATGGCTCACAAACTGCTGTTTATTTCAGGGTGACTGCCCTTTCTCTCTCTCTCTTTGAAGATTTATTGCAAAGTCAGATATACAGGGAGGAGGAGAGACAGAGAGGAAGATCTTCTGTCCACTGATTTGCTCCTCAAGTGACCACAATGGCCAGAGCTGCGCCCATCTGAAGCCAGGAGCCTGGAGCTTCATCCGGGTCTCCCACATGGGTGCAGGAACCCAAGCCTTTGGGCCGTCCTCAACTGCTTTCCCAGGCCTCAAGCAGGGAGCTGGATGGGAAGTGGAGCTGCCAGGATTAGATGGGATCCCAGTGCTTTCAAGGCAAGGACTTTAGCTGCTAGGCTACCATGCAGGGCCCGCCCCTTGTCTCTTACCCAGATCCCCCTCCATGTGGTTTGCTGTAACTTTTTCAAAGTCAGGGCACTTTCTCTGATTCAAACATTTTTTTAAAAAATGTATTTCATTAATATTAGTGTTATTTATTTGAAAGGCAGAGTTATAAAGAGAAGGAGAGACAAAGAGAGAGTGAGAGAGCGATCTTCCATCTACCGGTTCATTTCCCGAATGGTCTCAACAACTGGAACTGAGCCAACTCGATGCAGGGAGCCCAAAGCCTCCTCTGGATCTCCCATGCAGGTGCAAGGGCCCACAGGCTTGAGCCGTTCTCTGTTGCTCTCCCAGATCATAAGTAGAAAGATGGATATGAAGTGAAGCAGCCAGGACACGAACCAGCACCATGCAGTTTGCTGGTGCCTACTAAGTCATGGCACTGACCCCTCAAAACATTTTAAAATAATGGTCATGAATTCCCACACTCCATTCTGGCTTCCCACTGAATCAATGCAAATCAAGGAGGATACTTCCTGCCCTCCTCTCAAAGAAGCTGCAAGAGTTGCAGGGGTTCCTGCACCCCAGGTTATGGCCCTCCTGTGGGTGAGGAGCCCAGCTCTGGCTCCAGCTGCCCCCGGCTCAAATACCATGTCTAGTTTCCTGCCTGTGTGAATTTCAACAAGTGATTTAAGTTTTCTGTGCTTCATTGCCAGTGTGGAAAATGGCGATCTTAATAAAGGTTCCTAAATCCTGGGGTTATATTAGTGATGGCTGCCTGAGATGATTTGTGCGGATGGTGTCATGATTTTTGTGCTTAGAACAATAATAATACAATTATGATGTTATTTTAAGGCCCTGTCTTAAAGCCCTCGTGAGTGCTTGCTCAGGAGCAGGTGTCACAGAGAGAACTCCCTTTTTAGGTGGCCTCAGGTGTCTCTGTGGCCTCAGGTCTCCGTGCCCTGTGTCCTCCCGGCACTGCTCACAGCTAAGCAGTAGCTCTTGGGTGTGATAGCTCACAGACGGATCCTGGCTGAACACAGGTCTTTTGAAGAGTGGCAGGTGCTTTTGTTTTGAATTAAAAGTGTATTTATTTGAAAGGCAGAGTTACAGAAAGGAGAGACAGAGAGCTCTTCCACCATTTGGCTCACTCCCCAAATGGGCTCAGGGGTGGGCCAGACTGAAGCCAGGAGTCAGGAGCTTTTTTTGGGTCTCCCACCTGGATGCTAGAGGCCCAAGCACTTGGACCATCTAATGCTGTTTTCCCAGGTGCGTTAGCAGGGAGCTGGATAGGGAGCTGGTAGCAGCTGGGACTCCAACCGGTACCCATCTATGCCTGCCCTATAGGTGATAGCTTTGCTTGCTATGCTGCAGCACCAGTCCTGAGTGACAGATGCTTTTAACAACTGCCTCTTTCTGTTTATGATGTCCACTTGGCTTGGCTTTGTCTGTAGTGACTTCATTCAGAATGATTTGCTTAGACTGAGTTTTCAGATTGCTGGCTATTCATGCTACAAAAATACCTGTTTCCTAAGCTAGAGAAAGGTCACAGTTAAGTCTGTACGCCTGGGGTTGTAAGACCATCACTCAGTGAATTTTCCCCCCCACAGGGCTACATTCTGTGAGTTTTCTTAAAACAGAAACTGCAGGGGGGAGGGTCATTTGCAATCTATTTGTCTCCTTGTGTAAAGGAAAAAAGATGAGAAAGAGCAAAAGAAAACCTAAAAATAAAATCCTAGCACTCTAAAACACAGGGAAGTGATTCTTTCACACAAACTCTTCGTCGAGGAGGTTCCCTTGGAGTTCACGCCTGTCATACAATGATGCTGCTCTATTTGCCAAGGGCTGCTGAGCACCTGTGTGCAAATACTAACTCTCTCCATGTTCTGGTGTTTGTGACAAATATCTTTCTGCTTTGCAAATCTTTACTAAATGATCATACAGATAAATCTATGATTTCTTCCACTGTTGTGTGGTTAGTTCTCTCCTATTCAAAAATAAATCAATAAATTTTAATTTATATTTTCATTTAGCACTTGTGCAGTTTCATTTTTGCATTTACCTCTTCAATCGATACAGGCCGTATTTCAATACATAGTATGACCTGATTTTTTTCTCTCCCAGATGATTGGCCAGTTTCTCTGTCCTGGTTATTAATCATCTGTGTACTCCGCACTAACAATGTTTCATTTATGGGAATATTGGATTTTCTTTCAGGGCTATCTGTACTAAATACCAGCTTACTTCTCAGCCTTGTCTACAATTGTTATGGCTTAAAATTATGTATTAATGTCTGGTTGAACAAAACTCTTATTATCTCTTCCTTTCAACTATTCTCTGATATCCTCCATACGTAAAGTGATTTGTTCAACTTTTTAAAAACTCACATTGGAATTTTAGTTAAAACATTTAAGAAGGGGTGGGGGGAGTCGGGGACCGGTGTTGTAGCAATGCTAGCAATGTCTACAGGCACAGGTTTGGGTCCTAGCTGCTCCAGGCTCCACTTCTGATCCAGCTCCCCACTAAGGTCCTTGGGGAAAGCAGCAAAAGATGGCCCAGCTGTTCAGGTCTCTGACACTCAAGACAGAGACCTGAATGAAGTTCCTGGCTTCAACCTGGCCCAGTTCTGGACAGTACAGCCATTTGGGGAGTGAACCAACAGATGGAAGATCTCTTTGTTGAAAGGCAGGGAAACAGGGTTGAGGGAAGGGGAAAGAGAGAAAGGTCTTTCATCTGTTGGTTCATTCCTTAAATGATCCCAATTGCTGGGGTTGTGTCAGGCCAGATCCAGAAGCCTGGGGATTCTTCTACATGGATTCAGGTATCCATGCACTTTAGCCATCCTCCACTACTTTCCTAGGCACATTACCAGGGAGCTGGATTGCAATTAGAGCACCCGAGACTCAAACCTGTGTCTATATGGGATGCGGCATTGAAGGAGGTAACTGAACCTGCTCCACCACAGTGCCAGCCTCTAATCTCACTTTCACAATAATCATTTTTTCTAAGTATGAAAAAGGGAATAGCTATATTTAGAAGTATAATGCATTTTTCAATTTGCTTTCATTTTTCTGCTATTTTTACTTCGATCTCTTTTTACTCTTACTGATACTCTTCCTATGTGAACAGGTACGCTTAAAATTTTTATTTACTTATTTGAGAAGGAGGAAGAGAGGCAGACTACAAAATTCTCTCTGCTGGTCCTCAAATTCTCACCAATATATTGGCTGGTTCAGACCGAAGCCAGGAACTAGAAAATCAGTGAGTGATAAGGGCCCAGCTTGAGCCATCACTGTTATCTCTCGGGGTGCACATTAACACAAAGGTAAAATCAGGAGCAGCATCTATGTTCAAGTCCAGACACACTGATACAGCATGCAGATACAGTCACCTTCAGCTGTTTCTTAAACACCAGGCCCTATGCCTGATAGGATGCATTTTTTAAAATTTCCTAACAAGTTTCAGTTAGATCATTGAAAAAATTCTTGATTAAATTCATAGCTATTTTATAATAACTTTTCAATCAGGCTCTGAATTTTTCTTAATAAGACTTATTTTTATTGGAAAGTCAGATTTACAGAGAGAAGGAGAGACAGAGGAAAACCTCTTCCATCTGCTGGTTCACTCCCCATGTGGCTGCAATGGCCAGAGCTGAGCTGATTGGAAGCTGGGAGCCAGGAGCTTCTTTCAGGTCTCCCATGTGGGGGCAGGGTCCCAAGGCTTTGGGCCATCCTCAAATGGCTTTTCCAGGCCACAAGCAGGGAGCTGGATGGGAAGTGGAGCAGCTGGGACATGAACCAGTGCTCACATGAGATTCCAGTGCTTGCAAGGCAAGGATGTAGCCACTGAGCCATTGTGCTGGGCCCTGAAATTTTCTTAACAAAGTATTAATTGTAAATAAAGGCAATTTTCTAATGCTTTACAACATTCTGTTATTCATGTTTCTTATCTTATTGCTGAACAATACCCTAACTAGTTGGAGGCATTGTTGTAGAACCCTAAACTGGATCCTCTCTCACTATGCACAAAAAGCCAATCACTGACACCAGGATGATGGAAGGAAACAGGTATGTTTACAAAGCTCAAAGCAAGGAGCCAGGCAGCTATTGCTTATTTCCACTGAGGAGCTAGTTATGAAGATTCATAAAGATTGAAGTTGAGGGTGAGAGGTGCATGATCAGCTTGTGTCCAAGTTCCTGATTGGTCAGTGGTACTCACAATCTTCCTGTGATTGGTCAGTGAAGCTGTGCTCTTTAGGGACTTCATGCTGGCCATGTGGGCTCCAGTGTGTCTGGTAGTGACATGAAAATGGTGGTTACATTCTGCCCAGACCTGGAATTCTCCTACACGAATCACTCCAGGGCAACACTGGCCATCAAGGTTCTTATCTGTTGGAGAAGCAATGACCCCTTGCATCTGGAATTAAAATGTGGTAAGGCCAGCCTGATCACTCCCTCACATCAGTGAATTTCTTTTGACAGAGGAGAGACCAGGATATCCAAGGCTGGAGGATACAGGCAGACAGGTTGCCACTTTTACATTACAGGGGTTTGGGTTCAGTCTTACTACAGAGTTATTTCAGCATAACTTTAAATGCTCATGGTGAGTCAGGCATGTTTCTACTTTCGGTGAGAATGACTCTACAACCATATCATTAAATACAGAAATTATAAAATAAAAAAGCATGTTGAATAATAAAATGAGCTTTCATGTGCCCATCACCCAGCTTTAGAAATGACGAATACTTTAACATACACTTTCAATGAAACTATAAAGCAATTCAGCTTTCTGGATGGTAATTTGGAAATCTCTCTCTTGATACCAATTCCGTTGCTGGGTATTAATACTACCAGCAGGATAAGACACTCAAGAACACAAACTGGAGTCATGGATGAGATTGAGGAAAATGGAAAAGGGAGTCTAAGAGGTCCCCATCAGGTATGTGAAAATTTTAGATTCATTCACATAATTGTACTCAAGACTTGTGAAGACTCTTGGTAGATCTATAATTCCAAAAAACTTCAACGAATACAGAATAAAATATATAATATGATTCAATTTGTTGCCCCAAAGGAGTTATTCAGAATTTTTGAAGTTCATGGAAATTTCTGTTAGAATAGTTATGACACAGCCCATAGAAGTTTGGATGTGCACACTTGGGACAGCAGTGAAGACAGCACGTGGGATGCCCATGTCATGAGCTGGAGTCCCAAGCTCTGCTCCCAGTCCTAGCTTCCTGCAGACGTACACCCTGGGAGGCGGCAGTGATGGCCTGAACACTCGGCTGGCTGCCACGCTCGAGGAGTTCTGGGCTTCTGGCTTCAGCCTGGCCCGGTCCCTGTTGTTTCAGGTTTTTGAGAGCAAAGCAGCAAATGGGAGATCTCTCTGTATCTGTCTATGTCTTTCTGCCTTTCAAATGAAAGAAGAATAAAGAAAGGAAAGGAAAGGAAAGGGAAGGGAGGAGAAGTTATTTCTAGGGAGGAACGATGGGGAATTGTGACAGAAGGCTGATGAGTACATATATTTCCTCTTGTAGTTTTGCTGCCCTACTGTTTGTGTGTGTGTGTGTGTGTGTGTGTGTGTGGTGTGTAAGGGGTGCGGAGTGCAGGGACAGTAGGTTAAGCCCACGTCAGATTGCTGGTTTCTGTTCCTATCCCTGCTAATGCAGCTGAAAGTGGCTGGAGATGAACCAAGTCTTGCATCCCTGCCAGGCACTTGGATGGAACTCAGGCTCCTGGCTTCAGCCGAGCTTTGGTTGGAGCCGTTTGGTGAGTGAATCTCTTAAAGTCTCTTCTCCCCCTCCTTCTTTTTCCCTTTCTCTCAGCCATTCAAGTAAGTAAATCTTGAAAAAAAGTAAAATATCTAATGTTAATTATTGAGTTAATATTTACAGAGTTTTTTTTTTAATTTAGTCTTTTTAATCAGGAGTATATGTCAGATTTTCTTTGTCATCTGTTTAAGATGATAGGGTTTTTTCTTACAAGACCTAAGTGGATGATTTGTTTTTATCAACTATTTTTTTACTATTAGAATATTTTGCCCTTTCTAGAATAAAACTTCCCTGATTATGCTAACAATAACTTATTGTATTGAGTTTTAATTTACTGGTAATTTGGGGGAATTTCTGGCATTGGGGTTTTTTGCCAGCTTATTTTTTTAGCCTTTTGTGCCCTTTTTATAGGTCTTGTAATAAAAACTGCGCAATTCATACAATGATGAATTTGATTTTAATATCTGCATGCATTAGAAACCAAAATATGTGCCCTTCAAAATTTGCAAGAATTTTCCCATAAAACGCTAGACCAGAAGATTTTTGTGAGTTCCTCCCAGGCTTTGAGGAACATAGGGGTTTTTTGTTGTTTTTTTTTTACTTTTTGATTTAGCTTGGTGAATTATGTTTGTCAGGAGAACATGTAATAGCAAATACCTAATTTTATGTAATAGTCTCATGTAATTAAAAAAATAACTTTACATTTGCTATGACTCCTGCATGCTTTTGTTTACTTTTTTGATTTTTGTTTACTTTTTTTTTAGATTTTTAAGATTCTTCCATTTCCTTGATTGTTTTTCCCCAAAGAATTGCCTTGAGAATTGAACAATATTTTTAACTGTCTTCTAATTCACAAGTTCTGCAACCTTAATCTCCTTTATGTTGGCATATATTTTCATCTGTTAAAAAAGTATGTCTTCACTTTTTAAAAAAAGATTTATTTTATTATTTTGTTTTAAATTGGAAAGTCAGATATACATAGAGGAGAAGAGACGGAGAGAAGGATCTTCCGTCCGATGATTCACTCCTCAAGCAGCCTCAATGGCTGGAGCTGTGCTCATCCGAAACCAGGACCTTGTAACTTCTCCCGGGTCTCCCAGGCGGGTGCAGGCTCCCAAAGCTTTGGGCCGTCCTCTACTGCTTTCCCAGGCCACAAGCAGGGAGCTGGATGGGAAGTGGAATTGTCGGATTAGAACCGGCGCCCATATGGGATCCCGAGGGCGTGTGCAAGGCAAGGACTTTAGCCACTAGGCTACTGTGCCGGGCCCCACTTTTTTTTTTATTCCTCCCCCTCTCCCAAACAATGATACGAAGCGTGGTGTGGTTTTGAATGACTCTGGGGTATTTCTAAGAATTAAATGTCTCTCAGAAGAAAGGTTTTCTATCACTAATGATGTCATTCAAAAGAATTTGACTCAGATGCTGGTGGCCAATTTCACAAGAATTCTAAAAATGTTTGCGTAAGGGCCAGTGAGGGCAATGCGGGCAGTTTATGACCTCTCGGGAAGGAACAGATACCTACACGGAGACATTCACCCACGCACCGCTCTTCCGGATTGGGGGAGGGTTAGTGCAAAGAGTTAAAGAGAAGCTCTCCTATTGGCTTGTTGGGATACCTTCTGACTCCGTGTTTGTAACCCAACACAGATTCTTTATTGTTTTTTTTGTTTTTTTCCCTTTTGGTGAAAATGTATTTAAATACATCATGTGCATAGTCTGACTTCATTTCTACTTTCAATGGAAATTAACTTCAGAAGAAACGTTTCAAGATTAGAAAGTGTCCACATGGTAGGATGCCAAAGTTTCTCCTGCTGAAAAGCAGTTCACTATGATGCGGTGGATGAAGGCAAAACACACTTTTTAAAGTGATAGGGAAACCAGATAAATCCGTAATAAAAACACTGTGTCAGGGGAAAGGCAAGTTAGCAGGTGTGACCTTTGCCAAGGCACGCAGTAGAAATCATCAGCGCCATGTGTTTGCAGCTTATGTAACCGTTTTTAAGTGACCAGGAAAGGGAGGATTTTGTGGTCAGAAAAGTGGAAATGTCCTATTTAACATATGACCCTGGCCAGACCCATCTCAAATTACTGTTGATGGAGTTACAGATGGTTGGCAGTCAGGTAGGGGGTGGGGAGAGCTCAAGTCAGACCTGACAAGCCTGCAGGAAACAGAAGGGCACAAAGCCAGGGGCTGTTATCATAAAAACATAAACTCACTGGAGCCTCCGACGTGTACACATAATACAAACGAAAGTCGTGCTGGAAAGTATTGTGAACCAGAAGACAGAAGACGTAGCTCGAAAGGCTGCAATGTAGCCTGCCCTCATGACTGCTGCAGAGTTTGTGAACAAACCAGAAACACAGAACTGGACCCCGAGACTAACAGCTTTATGATACTGATTGAAAGTGTTTTCTTTGTTCCGCACCCACACGCATCTCGCATTTTTCAAGCTTCCAGATGCTAAAAGCACACAACGAGCTTACGCAAGAGGCAGAACCGCCACGAGGAAACAACATATGGAAACCCCAGTTTTTTTTTTTTTTTAATCTCTGTCAACAAATAAGGATACAGCTAGACAAGTATATACACTCAGTGCTGGTATCCTTTGAAAGTAGTTCTTTAGTGAGACAGTAAGCCAGAACCAAAACAGAAAAAAAAATCGTCTTGTTTTTATTATCATGGTTGTAAAATGTTCAGAAAAGCTGGGAGCTGGAAGCCGAAGGTTGCTAAAGGATTCCCTCGAAAACAAATTGGAGGCCAAGTTTAAGGGTGAACATTCTATTACAAGGTCCGATCCAGGGCCGGAAGAGTGAGGGGGGAAGAAAAGAACAGTATTCTGTGGAAAATATGCATTATGAAAACACTGTATGGGTTTCCAAGTGTTTTTTTGCACCAAAACAAGCTTATCTTTGAAGTCTTTTTCTCCACCAACTGTCTGAGGCACCCTCATCCAAAGCAGTGCATCACAGAGGTAATAACCTGTATCCCGGGGAATGGACCACATGGATGTCCCCCCACACACCCCAAGGAGGACGGAAGGACAGTTTATAAGGGAGTCCTTTGGCGTCTTCAGGCCTCCAGGCAGTCTGTGGGTGGAAGGGCAGGGGGACAGGAATTTATATGTTGGTCATTTGCTGCTGTCCTCGGTTTCACCAAACCTGGAATCCAGGGGCTTTAACCCCCTCTCCTGGGAGCAGCAGGTGGGGTCTGACCTTGGCAGGCAGTTCTGGAGATGCTAGGTGGGGGTCGGGGTGAAGGGGCTGAGCAGAGGGTCTGGGGAGGTGCAGAAGCTGGCTGGAGTGGGGAGGGCGAGAGTGCCAGGGAAAGGGGGAGGGCAGAGGTTCTCCCGGAGCCTGGGCTTTGCCTAGTGCCAGGGTTGGCTGGTTCTCAGAAAAGGCCCCTCACTTACTGTTTTGTGAAGTGCATTCCTCCTCTTGCCTGCCCCCTAGCCAGTCCCTTATCCTACCACCACCACCTTCTTTAACCCTTTTTCTCCAGCGTTTCCTAAGGGTACCTTTCCCTATCACTTGAACCTGGCCCACATTACCCATTGAGAACGGATGGATTTGGGTACCTGCCTGGGTCCTGTCAGAGGTGGGATTATTCTGCTGCGCTCAAAGTTCCCTCAGCTCCTTTCAACTTCTATTCACTTCCTGCCTCATCCCATCCCGCTGACCTCCTGTAGAATTCCACACAGATGGGACCAAGCAAGGCTCATTTGTCTTGTCCTCCATAGCATCTTTTTTAGACGTGCCTGTTGCGTGTGCTGCTGCTGTGGCAGTGTCCAGTGTATTGGGGGACAGTTGATGGTACATGATAAGTGATTTCATCTGCGTGATCTTACTTCCCATCCTCACTACCTTCCTGGTCACCTGGCAGTGTGCCGTGCGTCTGAGCTTGGGAGGCCCTGGAACCAGTGGGCCAGTGTGGTGCTCTGGGGCAGTGTGGGCAGGAGCCCTGGCTGCTGGCACCTTCTCCTGAATTCTCCCCACTTCCCAGCTCAAACTCTGCGACCTCCTCTGTTGGCCCACCAATGACTCAAACTATGGAGTGAGAACTGGATTAGCCAGCAAACAGGTCAATCTCTAGGCTGGTGGGCTGACTGGGTCTCATGGGAGGCTTTTTAAAAATACTGTTTGCCTGGTCAATCCAGCACCAATTAAATTTGCATCTAGGGAGCACTGGCTTTTCCAACACTTTTCCCAGGAGATGCTAATGAGCAGCCACGTTGAAGTTTGGTGGTGGGCAGCCCCAATTCCCAAGCATCGGGTTTCAGAGTGGCCTGGGAGGCCTGTGGAAGCACAGCTTGCCGGCCTATCCCTGGATTTCTGATTGAGCAGCTTTGTGCTGGCCTGAGAAGCAGCACTGCTTCCAACTTGGCAGGTGATGTGAACGCCACTGGCTTGGGGATTCCACTGGATCCCACTGGATCCAGCTCCCTGTTTATGGTCTGGGAAGGCAGTTGAGGACAGCCCAAAGGCTTGGGACCCTGCACCCACGTGGGAGATCTGGAAGAGGCTCATGGGCCCTGGCTTCAGACTGACTCAGCTCCAGCCGTTGTGACCACTTAGGGAGTGATTCAGTGGACAGAAGATCTTCCTCTCTGTATATCTAACTTTCCAATGGGAAAAAATATATATTTTTTTAAAGATAAGGACATGAAAAGAAAGAGAGAGAGCAGTTTGGATATTTCAAAGCTGTAAAGTCATGTTCATGAGGCAAATCAGAACTATGATTTGTAGCTTAGTATAATTTTTATTTAAAAAGAGGAATGGGGACCAGTGCCATGACATAGTAAGTTAAGCCTCCACCTGCAGTGCTGGCATCCCACATATGGGTGCCAGCTCAAGTCCTGGATGCTCTACTTCAGATCTAGCTCTTTGTTAATGTGCCTGGGGAAGCAGTGAAATATGGCCAGACTCTTGGGCCCCTGGACCCACATGAGCAACCTGGGAGAAACTTCAGACTGGCCTAGCTCTGGCCATTGCAGCCACTTGGAAAGTGAAACAGTAGATGGAAGATCTTTCTCTCTGTGTCTCTCCTCTCTCTTTAAATCTGCCTTTCCAATAAAAATACGTGTTTTTTTTTTTTAAGGAGAGAGAAATGGAACTGTTACAGTTTTCTCATTGTTAAGGGTAGCTTCTACACGCCTTATACCTCATAAGTAAGTTCCCGACAAACCATTGCATTTTGCTGTGTAAACATCATCTTTCACCATCCATGAGACTGATCCTTCACCTGGGCAGCCTGAGCATGACAAGTCTTGGTGTAACCAACAAAGCAAAGCATACACACACACACATACACACACACACACCCCTCACTTCCTCCAATGTGTTTATGTTGACTTCCCAACACTAGGCATACATATTGCATGGTCCAGCCTAGGACAGAGCTGACACCTGGAAAACATGTCAAGGTCCTTGCAGAGAACCTGTTTGAGTTATGGAAATGAAACAGACTTTAGCTTGTGAACAGCTTTGCTATTTGCTTTTGTAGGTTATGCTCTATCAGCCTTTGAGATACTTCCTTTCTACATGGAGAAAAGCAGGTGGAAGAAGCTTATAAACTTACCCCAAACCTACAGTTCATTAGGTATGAAGTAAGGGCTCTTGGGTCCCAAACTCTGCATTTTTTTCCCCAGGAGAGCATGCTGTAACTCAAATACCAGATCACTGGATTTAAAGGGAAGAGGGAAAGGATTTTGTGTAATTCAGGCATTGTCAAGTGAATTGTAAATGCAGTTTTCAAGTCCATGAAACAGAGTTATCCTGTAGTTAGAATTTAGATGCGATTGATGAGACTGGAGAGAAAGACATGAAAGGGAACAAAGAGAAATAAAAAAAGATTTGGGGGAAAAACATCTCTATGACTACCTCTTCCTCCTCAAGGCAGAAGGAAATTTTGGATTGGACGTTAAGACTCATGGGTTCAACTGACTGATGCTGGGGTACAAATCACTTCAAACTGTAGTGGCTTAAACAAAGTGCATGCGATTTGTTTAAAACCCTTTGGGTTAGAAATTGATAGTGTGAGGAACAGAGGCTCTTCTGTGCTCCATGAAATCTTGATGGGGGTCCTTCAGCTGAGGCTGGGGACCCTGGGACCTTCTTTCTCCCCATGTCTGGGCCTCAGTAGGATTGGGTGAGGCAGCTTGATCCATCCCCCTCCCCCAATTGCTGGCTTGCTCTCTGGCTTTCATGTGGTCTTGTGTAAGTCTGTAGCCAGCTCATTGTATCCTTTCATTGTATCCTGTTCCTTAGCAAGCTGGAGGACCAGGGTGGATCCTTAGAGCTGGGCCATGGATTCCACTCGGGATGGTAGGATGGCACAGTGCGGGAGGGTTGTGGTTTGCCAAGTGAAGGAAGCCAGACATATAGAGTGCATTATATATGATCTTATTTATGTGAAATTCTAGAAGACGCCAACTAATTTACAGTGACTGAAAGCAGATCGCTGATTGTCTGGGGTCTTCTGGGATGATGGACTTCCTGTGGAATGTGATTGGGGTAGGGTGGATTCAGGTGGACACGTTCATCAAAGTGTGTGCATTTTATTGTGGTTGTTGGAAAAGTCAACCTCTCAAAAACAAGGTAGAGGCAGGACGGATTTTTGTGACCATCTTCAGAAATAATCTACCACACATAAGCATGTACATCTGAAAGGGCCTTAGGAGAGTCTCTGGTCCATTGTCTCCACTTCATAGACAAAGAAACTGGGACACAGGAGCTTGACGAAGTTACTGCGCTGGTGAGAACCCCAGCACAGGAACCCCACTTTCCTACCAGCCACATCTTCCAGTGGAGTGAGGGAAAAGGACCATGTGGGACTTTTGTCCTAGTAGGATTCTCTCCAGACCTTGCCTGGGAGTGAGCACTGGACCACATGGGCTGTCATGGTCCCTGGCACTCGAGAAGCTTTTAAGGATCTGCAATGATCAGAACAAAAAGTCAAGAGCAGAGATTACCAAGCTCTTTCCTGGTACTGCAAGGCTATAGGCAAACTCTTGCGACCACCTCACGACTCAGTGTCTGTAAAAAAGGAAAATAGAGCACTACTTAGAAATAGGATAAGGACCAGCCCTGTGGCATCTTCCTGTGGTGCTGGCATCTCATATGTACATTGGTTTGAGTCCCAGTTGCTTCATTTCTGATACAGCTCCTTGCTAATGCCCCTGGGAAGCCATGAAAAGACAACCCAGATTCTTGGGTCTTTACACCCATGTGGCAGACCTGGAGGAAACTTCAGGCTCCTGGCTTCAGACCCACTAGCTTTGACCACTGTGCCATTTGGGGAGTGAACCATCAAATGTAGCATCTCTCTCTCTCTGTCTCTCCTCCTCCCCACAAATCTGCCTTTCAAATCAAAATAAATAAAATCTTTACAAAACATAATTTTAAAAAAGGGAATAGGGTAGACTACCATGGGGGAAGAGAGATGAAGGGAGGGTGGCTAGGTCTAAACCCCATATTGTCACCAGAACATTCCTGGGTGTCCTTGGGGGGTTCTAATGGAAGAACAAGGGAAGCAGTGGAGCTGTCCACCGTTACTGTTTACTTGGCTCTCACTAAATTAACAAACCCACTTCTCAGACTGTCATGTGAAAATTCTTGCTCACTCTTGTGAAGTGCTCGGCAAAGGAACACTCATCAATAGTACTGCAGCTCATGGTCTTGCGACAATGTCAGTGTCCAAGACATGTGAAAATGAAAATACAATCTACTCTTTTGAGAACACTTTCTCCACTCCTAAAGGGAAAAAAATGACTTTGAAACCTGTCCAAAGTGTCTCAGACATTTATCAGATGTCTCTGACTTCTTTGTATGCCAAAGAACTTTCAAAAAAAAAGTCTACAAGAGATGTCAGAAGGCTGTCGGCTGAAATGATTTGCTGCTGGTACATCAGAGAGCAGTGCCCCACTGATCCAGGGCAGCTTCCACAAGAACAATGGACTTGAACTGTGGATGGAATCTGAACTTTCTATTAACAGAGCCACATTTGAAAAAAAAATGAATGATTCTACGGGGTAAGCTTCCCCCACCCCCCAAGAAAACACCACAGCTTGGGTTTTTCTTTATTTGAGTTTTCGGTTTAGTGACTTTGCTGGTTTTCTAACAGCTATACCTTTCCAATGATTGCCTAGTTATTAAACATGAGAACATGTTCTTGAACAAGAGAACAGAGAGTGATTTGCATCTGGAGGTGTGGTTGTTATCTGCTGGCTGCAAGGAGCCTGTTGCTTCCAAAATGGGAAACACAGTTACAGAATAAGTCTGCTGACCCAGCACTAATGCCAGGTGAGAAGTGGAACGTGTATGGAAATAATTCAAGCCAAAGCAATCTATTCCTGTTTGGATTACCACAGCAGGTGTCGTGTTTTGACACTGGATGGATTTCCCTGGCTTCAAATTTGAGTTAAGAGGGAAGAACAGCATGGGCTATAGGAGGGCAAGCTTGGGTTCTCTGAGTTTAACCTCAGCAATCCTGCACCATGCAGAAAAAAGTCTCAAAGGCTTTTTAAAAATTACTTACCTTGCAATACTGCACTTTCCAGCATGTGTCATGATTCGTAGCCCACTCAGCTTTTCCCTGGGCGAGTGCACATTTGGCTCAGGTGTTTGGTTAATAATATTGAGAAGGACAACGCCCAAATCACCAGCATCCGCTCCCCCCAATTGCAGATCCTGTAGCTGAATCCCTGTCCACTCAGCCCATGCTCCCCCATCTTCTCCCTCTTCAGTCACCCCCCTATTTGTTGTACTGGTGAGAGAGGGATTGCCACCCTAGGGTTATGGGGTTGACTGTGCACACAGTACCTGACATCCGTCTAATTTACTAGATGCAGATGCTCCCAGCCAAGAGGAGAGGGATGGGGTACCTAAGAGTCAAGAGTGGCTGTGCAGAGGAGCAGAATGAGCAAGCAGGGACTGCGGGAGGCAGGCTTAATAGGAAGTATCAAGAGGGCAGGTGCCTGGTTCCCACAGGAAGAGGTGAGTGGCTTATTTCCATCCCAGGTTGGCTGGGAGAGGCAGGAACAGCACCTGGTCCCTCCGAGGAGGAGGAGGAGGGCTGTTGGGCAGGGGATCTCCTTCACTGGAGTAGCGAGGGAGGAGCACTTCCAGCCAGGCTGGTGGAGGCTCTCCTAGTTTTCCCCAGATGTTCAGGCATACTTAGTAATGGACCTTAATTTTAGCCCACAACTGCAAATCAGGGTGTGACATCTGGGCCATCTTCTGCTATGCCCTGGTGTAACTGGGAGAGAGACAAAAGTGGAGTGAGGCAAGGGACGCAGGCTTGACCTTTCTCATCCACAGTGCTTTGAACTAGACACAAAGTCAAAGTTGACTAAGCATCTTCATGTGCCAGCATGGGGCCAGGCACAGGGATGACGAAGGCAGGTGGATAATGCTCCCAGAGGGGCACGTGCAAATACAGACTTGGGGGCTTGTGCTGCGAGAGTAGAGATGGGAGCTGTTCCCCTGGCCTGACAACAGTGAGGGGCTCTGGAGGCACAAGTGACAGCAGGCTGGGACAGGGTGGCTAGGAATCTGCCAGCCTAAAAGGGGAGGGCTAGGAGCCTGGGCTGGGGGCCCTGTCCCAGCTTTCTGCTTTGCTCACTCCTTCCTACCACTTCTTCCTACCCTCGACCCTCTCTCTGCTCCATTTTGTTCCATCTGCACAACCAAGTTCTTTCCTTGCATAGTTCAGAGTCTTCGTTGGCTGCTGGGGCTGAGTGACAGGGCCACTCACCTGACCGGTTTCCCCAAGGCTGCCTCTGAACGTGGTGGTGAAAGGAGTGCTAGCTGCTGGAGGAGTTACACAAAGGCCCCAGTCACAGAATGGGCCTTGTTGCCACGTGCTCGGACGCCTCCCCACCCTTCAGCTCCTGGCCCTGGAATCTTCTCCCCACACAGGGCTCCTCCTCCACATGGTGAAATGATCCACTTTTTCCAGAGACCTGGGAGGTGAGAGCCAGGAGTCAGGCAGCCAGAGTTAAAATAGGGAAGCTGGCCCGGAGCACTGCCACTCAGGTTCCTGCCTTAAAGGGGCAGCTCTCAGAGCCAGCGCCCTTTTTTTGGGTGAACTACAGTCTCCCAAGCAGATCCTGAGGACTGGAAATGCTCCTCTAAAAACTATACATCTGTCAAACCATGCTTCAAAATTCACTTTCTCTAAGAAGTCTTCCCTGACTGCCTCAGGCAAGCTGTAGGTTTGGTACTCAGTGCTCTTCCTTCAAACCTTAAAACCAAGCAGACTGTGGTTCTGTTTGCAAGAGTTTTTTTTTTAAATCTCTTATCTAGGCATTTTTAGTCTCCATGGTAACCTCCCTACAACAGCCCACCTACCTAATAGGGACTCAGTAAAAGTTAGATGAGGTAAATGAGATAAAAGCCAAAAGAAACAGACAAAACCTTGTATGGGAGGCAGCAGGCTTCCAAGCACCAATCTTCCGAGAACAAAGATCAGAAAACTACTTCCCAGATCCTCCATGCCAGTCAGCCAGACGAAAAACTTTGTAGGACAAAACATCATGCTTGTTTGCAATCAATGGCAGGGAGGGAAAAAGATTGAGGAGCACCTGTCAGCTAAGGAAGAGGCTTAGGAGACATGATGTCATCCGTGATGTCCAGACTGTTGGAGCACAATGATGACTTTAAGAGAACAGGGAATTTGAATGTGGATCGCATCTTTGATGACACAGGATTTGTTGTGAGCCTTGTTAGATGTGAACCTGCTTTCTTGCTTACTTTGACAAGAGAGTAGCCATTATCATTTAGAGATAAGCCCGAAATTGTCCATAAGTGAAATTGTATAATGTCTGGAATTTGCTCCAGAGAAGTATGAAGGGAGGAAGTAGAGAGGAGACTGAGTGGTCGGGCTTGGCAGCTATTTCGGGTGAGTGAAAAGCACCTAAGAAACCACAGTACAGCACCGTGTTTTCATGCATGCTTGAGATTGTTTAAAAACAGACAAGCAAGGGTTCCATTGCAGTAGCCTAGTGGATAAGGTCTTTGCCTTGCATGCCTGGGATACCATTATGGGAGCCGGATTTGTATTCTGGCTGCTCTACTTCCCTTCCAGTTCCCTGCTTGTAGCCTGGGAGGGCAGTGGAAGACGACCCAAAGCCTTCGGACACTGTACCCATGTGGGAGACACAGAGGAACCTCCTGGCTCCAGCTCTGGCCATTGCGGCCACTTATGGAGTGGACTGGCTCCTGGATCAGCTCAGTTCAGCTTCAGGTGTTGCAGTCACTTGTGGAGTGAACCAGTGGATGGAAGATCTTTCTCTCTGTCTCTCTTTCTCTCTGTAATTCTGACTTTCCAATAAAATAAATAAATCTTTAATAAAACACAAAAATTATCCTCTGATACAGTAGTCATTTTTTATTTGTTTATTTGAAAGCTAGAGTGATAAAGAGAAGGAGAGGGAAAAAGGAACAGAGAACTGACATCCATTGACTCACTGTCCAAATGGTCTTATGTCCGGGGCAGGTCCAGGACGAAGCCAGAAGCCTGGAACTCCATCCAGGTCTCCCACATGGATGGCAGAGAACCAAGGACTTGGGCCAACCTCTGCACCGCCTTCCCGAATACATTAGCAGGAAAGCGGATGGGAAGTGGAGCAGCTGGTATTCAGACTGGTGCTCCAATAAGTGATGATGGTGTTGCAGGTGTCACAACAATGGCACCCAGTAAGTATCTTACTAACAAAATTTAGATAATACTCCTCACCTCAAGGTGAAAACAAAATTAATGTTTAATGTATAAATATATGGTTTCTAATTTTATTTTATTTTTAATATTATTAAAATTATTTTATAATTTTAGTCTTAGTTCCCAAAGGGACACTTTCATTTTCAGGAAATTCATTCAAGCTGATCGAACACACCTTTGTTTTCCAGGGCAATGTGCTAGCTACTGTACTCACCAGGAAGCTGCAGTACTGTAAGTTCTTCTCAGCTGCAGACAGTTCTTAGATGCAAAACAAATTTGGAAAAGCAGAGACACTGACGCTAGCAGTAAGTAGATTCCAAAGTTTGTTTACTTCCCAAAGTCCAAAGTTCTTCACGTTAAGCAGTGGGTTTCCAAGGGTGCTTATCAGTGTGGTTAAACAAGGTGTGGTGATACCGACAGAAGCAGTGCTTTGGAACAGAAATTCGTTTAATCCGTTTGCATGATATTCTTAAGAAGAAAATCATGATCTATTTTACTTCAACTCAACATTGTCCTCAATTTGAAAAACAAGAAATGTTTTCCAAAAGCAAAGGGTTGCAAGTTGAGACTTCTGTTTCTTGTGTCCGAATCTGGGGAGGGGAGCTCCCTCCTTTGCAGCTGCTCCTCCATCCCTCGGGCTAGGGGCTCCCCATCATGTGTTTAATTAGCACTGCAGTGCTCTCTGTGAACATTTGGTTTTTAAGCTCATTAACAAACCTCAATTTTCCTTGTACCTCAGATGCATGGACACTTGTGTCTCTGTGTGTTGCACGTGGCTTGGGAAGGAAGCAGCACTTTCCCTGGAAGGGCCTCTCTGCCAGCTAGGGTGCTACGTGTTTCCTGGGTGTTGCTTCGTTTGGTCCTCCCAATACTTGACCAAGAAGAGTTTTACTCGTAATAGTATCACAGCAGGGGTTGGGATGCCACTCAGGAAATCTACAGAAACCTTCAGAGCATGACAGTGGGAAATAAAGGAAGTTCTGCAATCACTGAAGAATTATAGCACACACACACACAAATTTAAGACTGATTTGTTTTTATTTGAAAAGCAGATTTACAGACAGAAGGAGAGAGAAAAAGAGAGAGTGTGTGTGTATTTGTTTGTGTGTGTGTGTGATTTTCCATCTGCTGGTTCACCTGCTAAATGGCTGCAATGGTCAGAGCTGAGTCTATCTGAAACCGGGAAGCAGGAGCCTCTTTCTGGTCTCCCTATGGGTTTAGGGGACCAAGGACTTGGGCCATCCTTCGCTGTTTTCCCAGGCCATAAGTGGGGAGCTGGATTAGAAGCAGAGCAGTCTGGACATAAACTGGTGCCCAAATGGACTGCCGGCACCACAGTCAGAAGAATAGCATGCTGCCAGCCCCCCAACACAAAACTTTTCAAAAACCATGGATAAACTGACAGCAGTAGGGCTTCCTGCCATCCAGGACTTAGGACAGCAAATGCAGGATTCTCCCTCACTCCTGTATGAGGTGTGTAAGAGCTGCGTGATTACCTCAATATGTTAAATGAAGAACAGTCAGATGGTATCAGAGTTCACAGACATTGGGGGCTAGCTGGCATTGTGGTACAGTGTGTTCTATTGCTGCCTACAAGGAAGACATCTCACATGAACACCAAATCAAATCCTGGCTGCCCCACTTCCAATCCAGCTCCCTAAAAAGTTCCAGGGAAAACAGCAGAGTGTGACCCACGTCCTCAGGCCCCAGCCATCCATAAGGGAGCTCCAGGTGGAGTTTAGGATCCTGGTGCCTCTGGGCCAGGTTATTGTGACCATTGGGAAAGCAAACCAGTGGGAAAAAAAAAAAAGGTTTCTTTTTCTCTCTCTCTCTCTGTCTATAATCTGCCTCTCAAATAAAGAAAATGAATCTTACTATTTTAAAAAGAAAGATAGTACTCAAATCCGGCCCACTAAATTACTTCTCTTTCCCCAGAAGGTTGAATGTGAATCTATTTTTAGGAGTTGATTTCTTTCTTCCCACAGCATACACTTGCATTCCCCTCCTTGGGTAGCTTGTTGAGCAAAGAATTCAACTTCAGGGCCCAGCGCAGTAGCCTAGCAGCTAAAGTCCTTGCCTTGCACACATGCTGGGATCCCATATAGGCACCAGTTCTAATCACAGAAGCCCCATCCTCCATCCAGCTCCCTGCTTGTGCCCTGGGAAAGCAGTCAAGGATGGCGCAAAGCCTTGGGACCCTGCACCTATGTGGGAGACCTGCAAGAGGCTCTGGGCTCCTGGCTTCGGATAGGCATAGCTCAGAGCTGTTGCGGCCACTTGGGGAGTGAATCATCAGAAGATCTTCCTCTCTCTGTCTCCTCCTCTCTGTATGTCTGACTTTCCAATAAAAATAAAATAAAACAAAATAATTCAATTTCAGTCTCGAGGCCTCAAGACCCCAAGGCAATATTTCAGAGTGGGCCTGGTAGCCTAGTGTGTCTAAAAGTTCCAGCATAAGCCTTGTCCTGTGGGAGAAGCTGGCGATGTGATAATAGTAGCAGCTGTCATTCCTCTTTCCACATCCTGGAAACCGTTGTAGGCATTCTCTGTACATGAAACTGTTCCGTCTCCCCAACAACCTTACCAGGCAAGCATTAGATTGTCACAGGCACCCTTCCATTTCACAGAGGAAGAGAACCAAGGAGAGCGGAGTACTCTTGTCTGAGGCCTTGGAGGTGTAAGAAGGAGCGTCGGGATTCTGGACAGCAGTTCCCTACTTGGCTCCGAAGTTGCAGGTTCTACCTGGGCAGCTTGTGAGCTGTGGGCTGGGTCTCCCCCGCAGGGCCCCTCTTCCTGTCCAGGGCCTGCTGTGTTGGGGTGGGGATGGTCTGATGAGCTGTCAGGGTCACTTGACATCTTAATGCCCTCCATACAGCCCCTGAGAAGCCTGGGGCAGGCTGGACCTGAGTCCCGCGACTCTCCTTTCATCAGCAATAAACTGAAGGAAGGATGACCAATGCGAAGAAAATTCCATCAAAGAAAGAGTACCCATGGCAGCCAGGCACAAGCTCTCTAGCAAGCGACTTGGCTTCTTTATGCTTATTTTAAGATTCATTTTTTGTTTATTTGGAAGGTGGAGTTATGGAGAGTGGATAAAAGAGAGAGATCTTCCATCGGCTTGTTCACTAGGCACATGACCGCAGTGGCTGGGGCTGTGCCAGGCTGAAGCCAGAAGCCAGGAGCTGCTCATGGCTCTTCTATGTAGGTGCAGGGGCTCAAGCCCTTGGATCACCCTCTGCTGCTTTCCCAATCCATTAACAGGAAGCTGGATGGGAAGTGGAACAGCTGGGACATTAACAGGAGCCTGTATGGGATGTGGGAGCTGTAGGCAGCAGCCTCACGTGCTATGCCATAACACTGCCCTGGTGACTCAGTTTCTTCATCTGCAGAGCACAGGGTTTGCAGTGAAGGCCCCCTCAGTCCCTTCCAAGGCCGAGTCTTTGGGATCAGTTTGTGACACGTTGGATTGTCCACAGGTGGATGAGCCACAGGAGCTCCAACCCTGGACTTGGCTTCTTACTACCCGCTGTACACTCAAGGAGCTGCCATCTGCCTGGGTTTGGGTCTGGGGAAGGACTAAATGAGAAAGGGAGACATGGTTTGTACATGCATGCATGTGATAAATCATCCAGAAGATAAATTAAATGATTTTGAGGGATTATCTGCTCTTTTGCATTACCCACATGACTGCCCCCTCCAATAGCGTTGATAATTGAAACTTGCCTGTAGTCTGATTGCCAACAGCTGAAGGCTCTGCGTCTCCAAGGAGCCCCTGGCCAAGTGCCAATTAACAACCTGCCGAATGATCCCTTTCTGAGTGCTGTTCCAGCACTCCCCCACTCGAGCCCAGCCTAAGGAGTGTGCAGGAAAAGAGCAAGGAGTTCCCGGAAAGAACAGTGCCTGCTTCCGGAGGCTGAGAGACCCATTCACCCCTCCGCCGCTCCTGCACTGGCGGCCCTGCCTGCTGGTGAGCCCACCCCAAACAGTAAGGAGCTCCAGGTGGTTTTCCATGGAGGGCGTCAACCAGGCCAACTGCTTTCTTTAGATAGATGCATACAGAGCTTGACCCAAAGTGCCCTATCTAGAGACCCTGAGAACAATCTGGTGTGGCCAAAAGGCTGAGTCTTGCTCCCAGTGGCCTTATGCTGAGAACACTTCACATAGCGATATTCTGAGGTATTTCAGTTCCAAGTGTCATAAAGCACTCTGGTAGCCTTTTCTAAAGTCAGTTCTTAAGCAACTGGCTTTCACAGGCACAGTCAGCCCTCGCCAGGCTGAGGACTCTGTCGGCAGATGCTCACCTGGACCACAGCACCTGAATGAATGTCCTTGGGCCCCCAAAGTTATTTCTGACCTTAGCAGTAGTAGCTGGTTAATACCAACCATCTTCCTAGTGCACGACTCCATCAGTGGTCCACACGGTCAGCCTGGCTAAGGGATCCAGGCCTGGGTTTTCCTGTGTGTGCCCACCAGGGCCTGCTCCACACTAGCCTGCCGTGGCTCCCCAGTGCTGGCCTCCAGGACCACAGGGCTCACCTGCGAGAGTGCAGCACTCACACCTCCAGCCTCACCTCCCCTGAGGCCCCATTCATCCCCCGCTGTCAAGACCCTTGCCCTGAGAATCAGTTAGATTTTACATATATTTCAGGCAAATGTTTTAAGAACAGGGTCCTGTCCTAGAGGCAGCTGGAGGGAAAGAAAGTGCCTCTTAGAACTTGGCCTTTGAAATGGATTAGTGCACGGCCCCCTGACTTCTCTAAGGTTTTCAGAGATTCTCTTGGAAGTTGTTCTGGGGCTGAAGGGCTGGAAAGCCCAGCTGTCCAGCTTCAGATGGCTCATGCACTGCTCTTTGAAAGCTACAGGAACCGTTTGCTGTGCCAGCTTCCAGGGAGATCTTTACACACACTGCTGCCAGGACCATAGAAAGAAACTGAGCCCATGTTTCTATTAGTACCAAAACTGAATTCTTAGAAATTCGGAGTCTGTGTAGGACCAAAACCTAATACAGGGGTCTCTCTGAACCTTATAAAAACAAAACAAAACAAAACAAAAAAACCAGGTAGCTCTCTGTCTGGATATGGCCCTAGACAGAGCTTATTAGCTTGTCCTGCCTTTCTTCTGAAGTTTCCTCAGCCTTCAGAACACTCACTGATGTTTAAATAACAATAGAGCTTTGTGGAAGTACTTTAGCTTAGTCAAAAGTTGTTTCACTGCTCTGTTCTGCATACACTACAAAGTAATTGGGCAGTAAAACAGCAGATTGATATTGTCTTTATCTGTTCACTAAATTACTTTATAACTTTATCTGTTGCCCTGAGAATAGTTACTGAAAAATATGGAGGCCCATTAAATTTTACTAGTCATTGAAAGAATGTAAACTGAAACAAGGAGATAATGATTTTTACCCCATCAAATTGTTGAGGAAATTACCATTGTCCCTTAAGACTGGTATGACAGCTAGAAACACATCCTGACCCAGAACTAATTTTAAGCTAGAGGAAATATGTTATATACTAAGTTTCCTGCACTATTGTAACTTTTAGTATTAGAAAATAAGCTGAGTACTCAATGACAAAGGAATGGTTAAATGACTATTTTGCAATTTAAAATGGCTCTAATACAGAACAATGGGATTTTGATACTGTTACAATTAAAAGCAGGCATGACATAAGTATGGGCTGCAAAAACAGCTGTAACTGTTTTTAAAAATAGATATAAAAGATGTTTCTGGTGCAGCAAGTAATGCCACTGCCTGCAGCACTGACAGCATCGGCCATGGATGGCGGTCCATGTCTCAGCTACTCCACTCTCCAACCACTCCCTGCTGATGCTCCTGGGAAAAGCAGTGGAAAATGGCCCAAGTGCTGAACCCACCTGGGAGACTCCGAGGCTCCGGGTGCCAGCCTGGCCTAGCCCTGACCGTTGTGACCATTTGAGGTGTGAGCCAGAGGATGTCAGGTGTCGCTGTCCCGCAGCGATGGACTTGGTGCACGGAGCCGATAATAACACGCGTGGACCCTGACTGATGGTCAAAAGCCGTAGTTTATTAGTAGCATCAGACTTTATACACTGAGGTTCATACAGGATTAGGGAGGAAGTATTGAGCACATCAACAAAACCATCAATGCTTTTGTTTGGAACTCTTTTGTCTTGTATATTCCACCAGGTGATCTCATATACATACTGTCCACTCAACTGTTCTTATGCAAATGATATCCAATAAGGTCCAACCAACTGTAATCCTGTGCTCACTGACCTTCTACGGTCACAATGTCCTCCTACAGTCAGGTGCCGTTCTCGCTCGCTCGCTCTCTCTCATTTCTCTTTTTCTGTAATTCTGCCTTTCAAAGAAAATAAATCTGGCAAAAAAAGAAAACTGCCTTGGGAGCTGAAGCCATTCTCGCTCTCAGTCTCCACACTGCTTTGTTCTCCCAAGCTGCCTGCCTCAAGCCTTGGACACATGCAGCCTGGCCCGCTTTCACTGTGTTCATCCGCTCAACTCAGCGCCCTGCAAAACCCGCCTGGAAGCCTGTTTTCTGCCATCTAGTTGATCATTTCAAGTCTTGCATTCTCTAAGTTTTCATGTGCTTGCTTTCTTTTTCCATGGTTATCCGGGGCAGATTTCACACGCCAACCATAAAACACCAGCTCCTAGGAAGCACGTGCTGACTGGGTGAACAAGCCAGAGACGCAGATCCCTCACTGGGGGTCCAGGGAAGCAGAGTCTGCACGTCATGATCCATTGAGAAGCAGAGTAAGGACGCGGTTAACAAGCCTTCGTTCATTTTCTACCACAAGCTGCAATCACCTGGGTTTGCCTGCTCCAGTAGGAACACAGCCAGCAATCGTGTGAGACAAGGAGCTCAGCAGAGCTGCAGCTGCCCTCTGGGATCGCTGCTCCAGGCTCCGCAAGCTCTGCCTGGCCTAGGGACTCCGTGTTTGCTCTCAACTGGACAGCTGATGTCAGACAGACAAGTCCAAAATTGGTGAACAGCAAAGCACGGCACAAGTGCATTAGAGAGTCGAGATAACACACTAGGAAAGTAAAAATGCTGTGTAAAGTGCTTGTGATTAGAAACATATGGGGCGCGGGCTGGGTAAGGTTCACAATAGCAACTACAGAATGTCTCTCAGTATAATTTCTGAAATGCACAATCAGTTAAAATGCTGTCGTGGTCTATCTGTGGCACTCTCAGGCAAATCTCTTAAAAAGAAACCTGTGAGGACATTGAGGTGGTGTAGTGGGCTACTTCGTTGCCTATGGTGCCGGCATCCCAAATGGACTGCTTCATTTTCCATCTAGCTCCCTGCTTGTGGACTGGAAAAGTGGTCCAAATTCTTGGGCCCCTGAACCTATGAGGGAGATCTAGAAGAAGCTCCTGGCTCCCTGCTTTGGACTGGTCTAGCTTTGGCCATCTGGGGATGGAATCTCTCTCTGTGTCTCTCCTTCGGAAGCCAGGAGCTTCTTCCAGATCTCACACATGAAGGCAGGAGCCCAAGGACTTGAACCATCCTGTGTTGCTTTCCTAGGCCATAAGCAGGTAGCTGGATTAGAAGTTGAAGCAGCCAGTATATGAACTGGCACTCATATGCGATGTTGGCACTGCAAGCAGAGAACTAACTTGTATGCCATGGTGCTGGCTCCAAAATACATAAATCTAAAAAAAAGCAAACCTTGTGGCTCTTGCCTATATTCCTGTTGAATTATGGTCTTTTTACTTTTAACTTGTTGCACTTTTAATGGACACCAAGCCTTTGATTATAATATGAATTTAAAATTAAAATCTCAAAATTAAAAATCTATAGAAGAAAAAAAAGAAACTTTATATCTTTTAAAGAATGAGGAAGCTCCTCTTAGGAGAGAGTACTGGCTACTTAAAGCTTTACTTAATTTAAGATTTTCTTTTTAGATTTGTTTATTTTTATTGGAAAGTCAGATATACAGAGAGAAGGAAATAAGAAAGATTTTTCATCTGCTACTTCACTCCCCAAGTGGCTGCAATGACTGGAGCTGAACTTATCTGAAGCCAGGAGCTTCCTATGGATCTCCCAGATGGGTCTTCCATGTGGGTGCAGGGTCCCAAGGCTTTGGGCTGTCCTCGACTGCTTTGCCAGGCCACAAGCAGGGAGCTGGATGGGAAGTGGGGCTGCTGGGATTAGAACCGGTGCCCATATGGGATCCCGACACGTTCAAGGCAAAAACTTTAGCCACTAGGCCACGGCGCCTGGCCCTTAACTTTAAAATTAAAAAATGATGTGAGAGGCAGTGATAGAGACACATACAGAGACAGACATCTCCCAACTTCCAGTTCATGCTCCCATATGTTTGCAGTGGGCAAGGCTGGGTTTGGACAGCAGCTGGGAGTGGGGTTTAATCCAGGTCTCTCATGTGAGGGACAAAAGACCATTTACCTGAGCCATCACCTGCTGCCTTCCAAGTCTGTGTTAGCAGAAAGCTGACAATGGGAGTGGAACTGGGACTTAAATGCAAATGCTGGGATCTGGGGTTTCAGTGTCTTCAGCGGCATCCAAGTCAAATGCCCGTCCCACACCAACCTGTGGAAATCAATAACTCTTAATTATTTTCAGTTCTCATCATGGAGAAAGGAAGTCATAATTTATTGGTTTTCCGTTTTTGTTAGCTGCTCAGAGCATCTGACCAGCATCAGGGACAGGGACTGCCCCAAAGAGCTGATGTACGTCCAAACAGCAAGTCCATGGCAATTTGATGAACTGTGGCTGCTGTTCTAGCAGGCTCATCTCTGATTGCCATCAGGCCTTTTGGAATATTTAAAAGTCTTTTCACCAGCATGAGGGTCCTTGACGGGCCAGGGTTTGCTCCACTGGGCAGGGGAAAGAGAGAAGGGGAAGCAGATTAGTGCAGGTGCTGGTGGTCAGTTGGTAGCTAGGGACCACATACTCCTGTGCAAATCCTGAGCCCACTTTTCCTAGAAGCGAAGAAACTGCTCAACAGTTGACGTACAAGTTCATTGCTTTGAGTGTGTTCACAATGAGTGAGTTCCTTTGTCTACACTTGGATTTAGTGGGTTTGAGCCCCATCTTGGACACTCAGCTGCCCAGCCATTAAAGTAGATTGCTTTATGATCTGAGTTGACGATTACAGACTGGAAAAGGAACCAAGGCTACCGAAAGATGCAAAAGTCTTTGCAGACTCGCATGGTGTCACTCTGTTCTGGAACCCACAGTGACTGTATCCCACACCCTTCTTACCCCTCTCCCACAGGCTGCTCCCTGCTGCTGCCCCCTCACTCCTCAGGGGCTCCCTGCCCTTGGGAACTCTTGGGAGGAGGGAGGTGTCAGCACACTGAAAACCTGTCAATTAGCATGCCATTCACTGGCCTGACACGCACTGAGCGGAAGAAAACCGCGGGCAGGGCTTTGCATTGTTTTCAAGAGCGTGTATGCAGGTTGTTGTTGTTTTTTTTTTTTTAAAGGTTTAAATAAGGAGTTAACACTTGCCAGCATTTCTATCTGAAATCATAAAAAACCACAGAACAGAAGCGGCCTCCTGGAAAACAGCCCACTCTCAACCACCGAAAAATATTCAAATACACTCCAGCATAGACTTTCTGTCACTTTAAGCATGTTTTGAGTCTCCCAAGCTAAGTAAGATGTTAGAGACTTCTTGTAGCCAGTAGTAAGTGTCAGGAAAACATAAAAGCAAGTAAATATACCCAAGCAAACAAAAGCTCCCGTGTGTTGACTCAGGCAAAATCGGCATTGCATAACTTGCCTAACTAAAACAACTCTCCGACTGTGGCAATGTGACTCCAAGGCCACCATTCTGACTTGTCCAGGGGGTACCACGTTGGCTAACAACAGGATGTGCGATGCTCTGTGGAACTCCGCTGGCTGGGGATGGCCTGAAAGTGGAAGGTGGCCTGACAATCATGCATTGGGTGCATCGGAAATTGGATGACGGGGACCATAGACTGTAGGATCTTCCTGAGAATGCCCTGCCCCATTCCCGTGGGTAACTGCTCACCCCCATGCATTCTCCCCGGCTTCCTTATTTGATCTTGGCTTATTCTCACCACAACCCACAGGGAACTTTTTTTTTTCTTAAGATGGGAATGAACACACAACTGGCCCAGAATGACACAGCCAACAGACCAAGAGGTGGAAACCACGACTTACCAACCCCTATCATCAGCAAAGCCTGGTGGTCTGGCTCTGAGCTGTGAAATCAGCGCTCATGACGGTGGCTCTGGGTCCCTCTGCCTGCCTAGGGCTGTGGGGATCGCCAGATGGAATGATTTAGAGGGGCTCTCTGCAGGCAGAGGGTGGACTTAATGTCAGCCTGCTTGTGCTTCTATAAACGCCTAGTGGGCCTCCAAGGAAGTCAAGTCCCACATGCAGGAAGTGGAGATTGGGCGCTGCTTCTTGCTAGTGATGAGTTGCACATGTTAGGAAGGACACAAAAGGACAGAAACAGATGTTCTCTGATGGTCTGGCTGCGCGGTGAGGGCATCTCAGCGCTTGTCCTCCATCTGTCCTACCTGGGTCATGGAGGCCAGCAGACAGAGTGGGAACTTCAAATTGAGGGGCTTGCTCCAGGGGTCTGCCCCAGCAGCTCCTCTCCCCTAATCTCTCTGGTTCAAAACTCCTTTGGCTAGGCAGATGCTTAGCCTAGTATTTGGGTCACCTGCCTCCTGTGTGTTCAGGTTCAGTGCCTTCCCCAGCCTGTGACTCCAGCTTCCTGCTGAGGCCTACTCTGTCCCAAGAACAGCTGAGGGAACTGGGTTCCTGTGTCCCCACATGGAGACCTGGATGGAGTTCCAGGCTTCCCGCAGCTGCAGGTGTTAATAGAGTGAGTCAGCATATGGGCTAGCTCCCTCTCCCCCTCTCTCCTGCTCTCTCTTCTCTCCTTCTCCTCCTCCTTTCAAAAACAAACAAACAAACAAACAAAAACAACGAGGGAGACTACACACCTCATTCCCTCATAGAGGCTTTAGGGGGTGTAGGGGTGGCTGGCAGGGGTTTCTGAAATGCATTTTTCTTTCCAATCCTTTCCTGGGGTTGGGGAGATTTGCTGCCATTTTGACTTCACAGCCATTTAATTGGGTGCCGAGTTGCCATGGCAACACAATTTCTGCGTCAGGTTGATAGAAATGCATGCTCTCCAGGTTTGAAAAGAAAATTGGGCATTCACTCTCCACCAGATAATTTATACACTGGAGCAGACAGTAGCTACAAATTCTGACTTTATGATTTTTTTTTTTACTTCTCCATGTGTGTTTGATCATGCACTAAAATAGACTAGTGAAAAACAGCATGCATCTATTGTCCAGTTTTTACAATTGTCAGCACATGACCAACTTGTTTCATTTATATACTTGCTCATGTGCTCCAGCCTTGCCCCTGTGTTATTTTTAAACCAACCCTGGAGAGTACAGAATTTCATCCACAAACACATCAGGATGATTCTTTAAAAGATGAGTACTATATATATATTTAAAAAAATAAGATTTATTCTTACTTAGTTGAAAGGCAGAGTGAAAAAAAAAAGAGAGATGGGAGAGAGAGAGAATCTACCATCCTCTGGTTCACTTCCCACATGGCCACAACAGTCTGGGCTGGGCCAAGCTGAATCCTGGAGCCAGGAACTTCATCTGAATCTCCCACAGAAGTAGCAGGGGCCAAGGGCTTCTCAGGTGCATTAGCAGGGACCTGGATTGGAAGTGGAGCAGCCAGAACAGGAAGCGATGCTCTGATCTGGGTTGCCTATGTTGCAAGACGTGTCTTAACGTGCTATGTCACGATATTACTTTTTATGAATGATTTTCACAGCAATAGTAAATCAAAGAGAGGAAGATTTCAGAATACAAAATCTGCCTCTTTCCACGAAGAAATTGTTTAAGCTGCCTCTGTTTACTTTTCTCCACATGTCCACTTCAGATAATGTTCATGTTCTGGCTTAAAATATAAAAACACTACATACTAAGCAGAGTTTTAAGCTTGTCTGGCTTATCTCACTCAAACCTGGAAACGACGAAATTGTTTAACCCTTACATCAACCCTGGTATCCATTTTATAGATAAGAACAAAGAAGGCACAGGAGGCTAACATATCAAATATCAACTCTCAGGATGCATGCATGACAAAATGCATTCATTCCCTGGGAATAGTGGGATGCTCCTCTTACAGTGTCCAGCAGGTGTGGCGGGGCCCGCATTCCTCAGCCTTGCATCCTTATTCGCTTTCTTGTGACTGGACATTGGATTCTTCCTGATGGAAACGAGCCCTGGTAGGAAGCCTGCCCAGGGACCAAAGGTTTAGGCTCAAGACAACCACCTAACTGTGTCCCCGTGGTCTGTGTTCAGCTCTGACCTGTCTGCCACTCAATCCTGGGCAGGAATCTTCGAGCAGGACTTGGAGATGGTGCGATCCAAAGAGGAGATGCTGCGAGGTGGCCACCATGTTGGGTATATTCACTCCTCTGTGGACAGGCTATGTGATGAGGGCTGGTGGTCAGCTGCCCTGGTCATATCTTGCCACATTGGATGGCAGTGGTCTACCTGTTGGCCTTCTCGGGGCAGGGAGCCAGTCCGTCACCTCTTAGTTTTATTATTCATTGCCTTGGGTGTCTAAGCTCTGACAGCGACACACAGAAGGTACCCAGTACATGAGTGTCTCCCGATTAAGATCCTATGATCTTTCAACTTTGCTTCAGATAAATAATGACAATACAAATACAATACAAAATAGAGGGAAACTTCCACAGTATTTAGGGAAAATGCAAATGTTTAACCTGAGGAAAAAGGTGTTGTCTGATTTTCTGCACCTGTCCACATCGACACTTTTTACCACTGCAATGACATCATAGAAACAATCCTTGGAGATTATCTTAGAAAGAAATTAATTTCATTACTTCAAGTCTAATATTTAATATTTTGAGCTAAAACTCAAGTTGGGTTGTCATTGCTGGTAGAAATCTTAAGGTTGTAAGAGATGGACCATATGCAGAACAAGAACTTTAAAAGTCTAATCAGCATCAATAGTGCCTGATTGTGTTTCTGTCACTCCAAACACTTTGCTGACACTGAGTTGTACAGAGAGAAGAGCATTCAGGTTTTCTGAGGCTGTTTGATTTTAAGTACTTCCCTTACTTATGCCACACGTGTCTACCTTTGAATATCAAACACAATAGCTAAGAACAAAATTAAACTCGTACATGGCTTCACGTGAGCTTGCAAGTCTTCCTATGTAGTTCATTCCATGTGGCAGCAAACACTGTGGGTACTTCATACTCTGCAGCTGTGATCTGTCAAAATGTAAACACCTAGGCCTCTGGCTCCCGAGATAAGCACCACGTGAAAAAACAGCCAGAATCTCGATGATTTCCTCTGTTCTTTCTGCTTTATATAAAAATAGAGGGGGTGACTTATTATTTGACATGTCTAAGTTACCCATCACCTATTTTCTACCTTTTGTCAGAAGAGACTCCAAACATGGTATTTTTTGAGAGTGAAAGTTGTGTCTAGCCCAGAAGTAAGGTGTCTGAAGTTCTCAGCTGACTTTAGCACCACCATTAAGAAGGCACTTCATTTGCTGTGGCTTGCTTCCACTGCCAAAATTGGGACAATAGAGAAATCCATAGAAAACCATAGGGCTGCTGTAAAAGATACGACATGGTTATAGTTATTGCTTGGGAAATATGAATGCATATCTATACAAAGACTGGACTTCCAACAAGTATTCACTTGGTATATCTTTACTCTTCTGTCCCTAAATTAGTCAGTGTTCTTGGGACCCTTCCCTTCGTTTCCTAACCATGTAATACAATGTACCATGGTACATCTACGAAAAAACCACAATCTGGAGCTTAAGAACGCTTAGGTTGAGAGCACAAGCAGGTTAGCAACTGCAGAAATCCCAGGGAAGGCTTCCCAAGGGAGCAGAACTGGAGCATGTCTGCTGCTCCCTCCCAGGCCCACGAGACACCCAATGCCCAAGAGTCTGAGTAAAAACCCAGCCATCCGGGATCTCACGGGCCCAATCTCCCCTGAGCTGCACTGCTCCAGCTTCCAGCCATGAGTGGAGCATGCCCTGGCATTGGTCCCTTAGCGTTCTTTGTCACCAAATCTCTTCCAGGCCCCAAGGAGGCAGGGAAGTTGGTCCAATGCCATCACAGCCAAGCCTGGAGTCTCTGTTAACTTGAATGTAATTTCTTGCAAGAAAAATTAAAACTGGTGCTTCATTTTGAAGCCACATTTGTGTGTTCCTGTTTCAGAACATCTAAAGCAGCAGCCTCCCTTCATGCTTGACCAGAAGACTGGATGCTAGGGTGAGCTGCTGCCTCTGAGCCCAGCCTGGTGCTCCCGGCTACGGCAGCTGCACTGCAGATCTCATCAGCCAAGCCTGGAAAGTCGGCTGAGCCTAACAGCAGAGACACCGCCTCCATCTGAAAGGAACAGAGCTCTTTGTTGTTGCTGTCAGCCTGGTCGGAAGCACACAGTCTCAAAATTAGCTAGAAAATGTCACCCTGCATTTTACATATGTTTTTATTGATGTAAAAATCACAATCCCAGCGTGGCCATTTGGCCCAGCAATTAAGATGCAGCTAAGACATCTCATGTTGGGGGACCCGGGTTCAATACCCAACTCTAGCTCCTGACTCTAGCATCCTGCTGATGTGGACTCTGGAAGGTGGTGGTGGTTCATGGGACTGGTTCCTGCCACCCACCTGTGAAACCTGGATTGTGCTTCCGCCCCTGACTTCACACCCAGCCTCAGCAAGGACTGATGCAAGCATTTTGGGGTTGAACCAGTGGATGGAAGTGTTTATTTCTCTCTCTTTCCTGGATGTATCTGCAAGGAGCTGGATCAAAATTGGAACAAGCCAGGACTTGAATCAGTGATTAAAATGGGTGTTGGCACTGCATGTAGAAGCTTAACCCAATGTAGCACAATACCAATCCCTTGAGATATTTTATAATGGTTAAATGTGTTAAGCTGAGTAAGGAAAGTAGTTATAATCCTGAACATTACTTATTTTAGGACTGAAATGCATGTTAAATGTGGTTCTCAAATGACTTCCTACAGAGTGAACTGATTTTTTCCCCCATTTAACAAAACCATGAAAATTATCCCAATCTGAAAGGGCTGGAGGATGGGCTGTATCTGACAAGGCATCCTAGAAGGCCTCTCAGGGGGCTTTAACCAGGCTTACAAATTGTACATCACCACTTGCATTTTCCTGCCACACATGGGGTCTTAAAAAAGTTCACAGAGGGTGTTTCTTCTGTGTGTGGATTTCAAAACTTCCGGGCACCACACTGATCCTGCCTCTTGACTCCTCCTTTCCCAGAACGATGTAAGTCCCTTGGCATGGCTTTTCTCTGACTACGAGGCATTCCTCTCAGGAGGTCACTGAGCTGCACAGCAGAATTCCTAGCCCTGGCCTCTGGACCCAGTGTTTGTCCCAGAGCTGGACTGCACATGACAGCAGCAGACATGTGGCTCTGTCCCTTCCTTTCGGCCATGGGTGTGGGCTCCTGGCAGCCCCTCCCATCGCTAGAACCTGGTCTCCTCCAACCAATTGCACAACTCCACTTGTTTGCTCCCTGGACATCTCAAATCCTAGCATCTGAGACCAAGGAAAATATCTTCCTCTGCAAACCTGCTTTTTCAGTCAACTCTCCCAGACAGGAACCTGGGGTCTCCCCATCATACTCTCTCCCCATTTCCTGTCTCTAGCTACCCTCACTGGTAGAGATCCTGATTTGCCTCGCCCAGCTCTGGAATTAACTCCCTCTCCCTCCAAACACAGCCCGCCTTCAGCTTCAGCTGTCCTCACTTCTTACTTCGATCAAGGCCATGATTTTTCCGCAATAAGGGGGCCTTTTGCCAACTCATGAGCCTCACCTCCTTTGGGCTGGGTGTCCTGTGTTCGCGTTGCATCTTGTCCTGTGTGTGTGTTAATGAACATTTCCCCTTGGCTCTTCTTCCAGTCCATTGCAAGGGTTGTCTATAAATGGTCGGCTCTATGAATGCTCAGGGGACAATGATCTGCAGTTGGCCCCATGATCTGGGGGCTCCTGGGAGAACCTAACATCACTTCTCCACCTGGAGCTGTGGGTCGCTTTTCCAGGAGCTACATCTCCTTGTTGTCTATTAGCCCTTTGCAATAAATGACATCAACAGCATTTGGCAGTGCAAGCCAGAGATGAGCTTGTGGACCTTAAATGAGCAGTCCCATAGGGCTCAAAGCTGGGGGAGGTTGACTTTTATTCTCTACATAGCTGCTCCGTTTTATTCTCTAGCTGCTCCGTTTCCCATCCAAATTCCTGCTTCGGCCTGGGAAAGCAGTGGAGGATGGGCTAAAAGTTTGATTCCTGCAGCCAAATGAGTAACCTGGAACAATTTCAAGACTCCTTGACTCTGGATTGGCTCAACTCTGACATTGTGGCCATTGGAGAGTAAAACAGCTGATGGAAGATTTTTCTCTGTCTCTCCTTCTTTCTGTAAATCTACCTTTTAAATAAAAATAAATACATCTTTCAAAAAATAACAAGTCATAAAATGACAATATGGGTTATTACTTACGGTTACCTCTGTGCTTCCTATTCTGTTTATTATGAGAATATCTCATTTAGTCCTAAAATTCTTAAAGTCAAAGTGATTATTATCCCTATCTTAAAGTCAAGGGCACTGGAGTCTAGGGAAGTTAAGCCGAAATGCTGAAGGTCATGGACAGTAAGTCGTGGCCTCAGATCTGGACCTGGTTAGCTGAACTCAGAGCCCACAATCATTCATCACTCAAGCCTGACTCAGTGAACATGTGACTAGAGCTAGGTCAGGCTCGACTCAGCTGAGCTCCCAGCTAGCAAGCCAGAGCTGTTGAAAAGCCATTGGTAAGCATGCAGAGAAAAGGCAGAATTTTGTTTCTGTCACCCATTCTGATAGTTGGGTGGCTTACCCAATAATCTTAAATATCACACATGCTGAAGTGTTTGCCGCTTATATTTTTCTTAGCTAGTGTTAGAGGCAGACTTCTTTAAAAGAAACATGGTTGATCAAAACTTGATTTTCTCTTCCTCCTTCATGTGGTCGTTCTGGAAGAGGGTTGCTCACATTTAATATGTGTAGGAATGAGGACTAGTGTAGAATGGATGTATACACACTTCATGCTATGAATTGGGAAAGATAAGATTAATGTGGGCAAGAACTGTGTTGGCCTGAAGGTGGCCTGACTCTCAAAGCTATGGTGGCCAGAACCGTGTAAAAGGTAGCCCATGGAGTCACTGCTGGGAACTGCCTCTGACCTGGATCTCCACCCCAGGGGGTAGGTTTTAAATTTCTAAAAACACAGGTGCATGAATTTAAGTGAGGAATACAACTTTATCTTTTTGGTGTCTGCTGCTCTATATTACCAACCACAAAATTGTGATCTACTTTGCCTGCTAGTATGAAATGTCACAGAAATGAAACAGAGGGTAGATTCTATTGGTTGACTGCTTTCCTCACTTGCTGAAGCTGAGTCTGCCTTGATTCCTGGATTGTAGTGTCAGCGTGAGCCCTTTAGTGGACCATCAGACCACTGCTCCTTGGCGGGCATCACAGAGCACCATTTTGAAGTTTGTGAACACGGCTTACAACCACATTGTTGCAGAGCATACCTTGAAACAAGTTCTCAAGGCTTCAAGCAAATGTGGGACAGCTTTTTACAATTAAGAGAATCATGAGCTATGCAGCACTTAAACACTTACATGGGGACTGGCATGATAGATACCCCACGGGCAACCCATATGGGCACCGGTTCATGTCCAGGCTGCTCCACTTCCCGTTCAGCTCCCTGCTTTTATGGCCTGGGAAAGCAGTGGAGGATAGCCCAAAACCTTTAGACTCTGTATCTATGGATGGGGCAGGGTGGGGTGGGGGTGAGGGTGGGGATGAAAGAAGCTCCTAGCTTTAAATCAGCTCAGCTCTAGCCATTATGGCCATTTGGGGAGCGAGCTAGGGGATGGAAGATCTTCCTGTCTCTCCTTCCTGTTGTAAATCTGCCTTTCCAATAAAAAAACGAATAATCTTTTTAAATAAGCTGCACACAAATGACTGAAACAATTGCCGTGTCTATATTAGGTAGTGAAACTGAAGAACCTATTTTTAAAATTGCCGGCTACCCTAGAAATTTCCCAAGCCACAACATCCCGATTTGTCTGGGATCTTGGGGAGCACTCTCCTCGGACAGAGAAGAAACCGTTATGGGACAGAGGACATTCAGGAGCTCAAAGTGTGTCCAAAGAAAGAGGTTATTCACAGTAAATGGTCCACAACACATTCCATTTGTAGCTCTGTAACAGCCTTTGAACATGATAACTTTAGATGCTAACTTGTAATTCAAAATTCATGAGACCATTTAGTAAAGTGTATCTATATGAAAAGCCTTCAAAAAACTCCTGACAACTCACACTAGAAGAATGCGAATTTGCCATTGACTTTTTGAAGCCTCCTCATAGGTGAGAAAAATATATAAAATATTTCTGCAACATTCATTTGACAGTATTTTAAATATATTTTTTATGCAAAACTGGATGACATTTGGTCAGAACTCACACACCTGTAACTTGAGAGCTTTGCTTTTTCATTCCCTGTAAATTGTAGCATAATTAAGACAAACTCTCAAGGTCATAAAAAACGAGGCACGTCTGGGAGGCAGCCACAGCCCAAGGAGATGTGAGAATCGCACGGAATGTGGTGTCCTGGAGGGGACCCAGGGACACAAAAAGAAAAGTGAAGAAATGAAAGGGAACCCAATGAAGAATGGGGCTCAGCCCCAATGACACCAGCCCGTAAGCTGCGACAAAGGTGCCAGCACAACAGGGTGAAGATCTGAACAACACAAGACACTAGCGATGGGGTGTGGGAGAGGTTTGCAACTTTTCTGTAAGTCTGAAACCAGTCTGAGGTTTTCAAAGCTCATTTTCAAAAACAGAACGCAGCAAGATAAAACGGGAAAAAAATACGGCAGCTGCTCCAGAAGCTGGAAGCAGGTCACGGAAAAGAACTCAGCTCTCAGTGTAATTTGTTTCAAGCAACAAGTGGAAATTAGTCATCAGCGCTTTTTTTTTTTTTTTTTTTTTTTTTTGGTACTCTGCTGAGCATTGGAATTGGTCAGAGTACCCTTCTATCAGATTCACTTTCTCTTGATCCCGTTTAAATCGAAATTTCATCTGGGCTTGAGATTAACCAGAGCTGCACACATGCAAAATACAACGGACCAAATAAAACAAGTTTTTGTTTTCCGGCAGGAGCCTCATCCTGATGGTAAACGATCCCCAGCGCGGCTTGGTCGGGCATGAGCAACATCTCTACTCCGAGATGCAGTGTCTGCCCAAAGGCTTTCTTCTCACGTGCGAGCGCTCGCGTGCGGGCAGGCAGGCGAAACCCCTCGAATTACCGCGTCTCTTTGTTCCTCTCACCCTAATCATCATCACGGAACCCTGCGGCTCCCGCTTGAACACAGACAGGGCCGCGCTCGCCCCGTACGGGGTCTACCCACACACAGACACCAGGGGTGAGGCGGCGTCTGGATCCGCCACATCGCGTGGCGGGGGTGCGGGCGGCGCGGGCGGGTGCGTCCTAGGGACGCGCAGCTCCCTCTGCAACAGCCCTGGCGACGACCCCCTCCAGTCCTCTCCCCTAACAGATCTGCGATTGCGGCTGGCGGGCGGACCCAGAACTGACGTAGATCGAAAGGAAGCTGAGGAAGGCCACAAGTAGTAAGAGGCAGGCGGCCGCGGCGACCGCGGCGAACAGCTCCACGCCAGACGCGGCCTTCCCGAGGCCGGGATCCCGGACCGCGTTGTCATGGGAACCCGCCGGCCTCTCCCACCCCCCGCGGAACCCCGCGTTTATTACAGGAGCTTCCATCCGCGCCTCGCTTCCTGCCAGCCTTGTCCGCTTCCTCCCCGCCCCCAGCAACCGGGCCGGGGAAAGCCGCTCCGGGCAGCCGACCGCGCAGGGCAGGCCCCGGGCCACGCGCTGTCCTCCCCGCGCCGACGCCCCGCGCGCCGCCCTGGGCCCAGGGAGCCTCGGAGCTTCCTGGGCCGCCAGCAACCACTCCCTAGCCCCGCCTGCTTTTGAAGGGGGAAGGGAAAAGCGAGGCGTAGACGTCGGAGCCCTAACCTCTGGGCCATTTCCTTAACCCGCTGTGCGGCCTAGGGACGTGCGGCGAGGACAACCCCGCGGCTTCGGGGACGCTCCGACCGACCGCGTCCTCCCAGCGCTCCGAGCCATCCACGCCGGACGCGCCCGCCCGTCCCCTCTGGCTCTGGTCCTTCGTAGAAGCACGCCCGGCGGGCTCCCGTCGCCGTAGCCACCAAGCATCCTCTCCCCAACTCCCCAAGCCAACTCCCTCTCCATCTCCGAAGCCGCCCTCTCCCTAGCCCCCAGCCACGCCCCCGGGCCTGAAAAATCCTCCCTTGCTGCCCAGGGCTATCTAGAAGGAGCCCAGCTCCGGCCTTAAATGACCTCCCTCTAATTACAGCTCATCCAAAAACTCAGCTCCGTGCCACCTCGGGGGCCCGTTCTGTCGGCCTCGTTTGGTGCTGGTGTCTGGATGATGCCTGGCTTTTGTATCGGCCGCCCAACCTGCGCCTCTGCGCCGGGTAGGCTCACTCTGGAAAAGAATCGGCCGCCTTTCCTCCTGCCTCTGCATCCTTTCCAGGTTCTTGCACCGCGGGCTGGTGATTAGGAGTGCGCCCCTAGACCAAGTAGGATTCGCTCCAGCTTGACCCTTAGAAGCGTGCGTGGACCCCAGCCTTGGGCGAAGCCTGCAGACGACGAAGTGCCAGGCGTCGCTGCGCGAGGGATAGCTGCAGTGGCAGCTCCACCGCGGCTTGGGGTGCCGGGTCTTTGGCGACTTCGGGGGTCCCTCCCCTTCCCCGAGGGCTCCTCCGACAAGGAGCGCCTCCTGGCTGCTCTTGGGTCGCAGCTCAACGTGCCCTCCCAGGGCGAAGGTTGGGGTGGGGGTCACGAGCTGCATCCATGGTTCCCCGCAGCAGCCTGAAAGCCGAGAGGTAGACGCCGGGGATACCGTTCGGTTGGGGCATCGCAGGTTCCGGCAAAGGCCGGCTGTTGGTGCTAGGGCAGGCCTGCGCACCTGTCAGCTGCGCTCAGCGTCCCAAGAGCTTGTGGAGCCCATCCGGCTCCGGAGGCCCGTGCCAGATAGGCTTTCCGAATCCGGGGGTGGGGGAGGCAGACTGAGGAAACGCAGCCCTGCCCACAGAGCTGGTGGCTGACTTCTAGGGCACCAAGTAAGGCCGAGCTCTCAGAATTATTTCTTGTCCCTTTATTTCAGTTCAAAACGTTGTGCTGCCCTGGGAGTATTTTACCTCTCTAGAAAGACATTTAGCTTAAGCAGACTTGTTTTTGATAGTGATTTTGATAGTTCGGAGAGGCAGTCTGCATCATTGTAACAGGTTGGAGAACATTTTTCTAAGGTCTGTTGGCTGACCAGGATTACTTTTGTGTATGTCCTGATACCTGTCCTCCAAGCAGTCTAGGTGGAGAGTCCCCCACCAACCCTCACCTGGGAAGTTCTCAGACTTGAATCTGGTGGGTACCAACTAGTGCAGTGTCCAGTTGATTCATCACCCACACCGGCCAAAGCTTATGCAGCGGGATGCAGCTGCCTGATCAGTTCTGCCTCTAGCCCCATCTCTCACACAAACTGACGGGTGCTGCGTCCTAGCCCAGTCCAGCCCACCAAGGCCCAGCCCTCACACATGTCAGCAGGTACTTCAGCCTAGTCGGGGTGACCCCTGATAGCTTCCACAAGGCCTCCCCCAGCCTTAGTTTTTGCATATGCCAGCAGGTGCTGTGGCCTAGCCCAGCCTGGCCCACCTCCAGATCTGGCCCATACACATGCTGATAGGTGCTGCAGCCTTCTTCAGGCAAACCGGCCTCCAGTCCTGGCTCTAGTGCTCACCAGTAGGAGCTATAGCCTAGTCAGGGGAGTGTTTGCTCTTCTAGCTTTGAAGGGTGGAGAGACGGAAGCAGAGATCTTCCACCCATTACTTTGCTCCCCAAATGCCTGTAACAGGATGAGGCCAGGCCACAGTCAAGAGCCAGGAAATCCAACAGGAGTGCCCAGATGGATGGCAGGAGTCCAAGCACCCAGGTTTACCCCCAGGCACATTGTCAGGGACCTGGATCAGAAGGACAAAGTAGTTGAGACTTGAACTAGATCCTCTGAGATGGGACTGTGACCTCCAAGGGGTCGCCAGGTCAGCTCTGCCCCAGGACTGTGACCTCCAAGGGGTCGCCAGATCAGCTCTGCCCCAGGACTGTGACCTCCAAGGGGTCGCCAGGTCAGCTCTGCCCCAGGGCTGCTGCTAGAGAATCAGGCCCAGAGCTGACCTGCAGTAACTTCTCTCCCACCTTGCCCTCTGCCCAGGTGGGTAGAGGCAGGGAGAGGTTGGAACTGGCCAATCACAAAGGCCTCCTGCCCCTTTGTTGTGCAGGTAGGTATCTATCCGGAAAGTCATTGAAGGATAGCTACCACTATCATCTCAACAAAGGCCACAGGCATTTGGAGATGGCTTTTGGCAGTGACAGTCTTGAGGCCTTTCTCTTTTCTCCTAACTTTGTCTCTCACCCATGCTTACTCACAGATCTGCATTTTTTGGGGGGTGTACTTTGTGTTACACTTTTGAACTTGATAATCATCACAGTCACACACTGAGTTGCCTATCCCTAATTGCATGCACAGCGCCTAGTGTTCCCTGCAGGGCACGTCTGAAAGCTGTGTCCGACTTCCGCTAGCTCAGCCTCACTCAGCCCCACTCCACTCCTTTGCAGACAATGCAGGACCAGAACAGGGGTCTGGGATGCTGCTGCAGCTGGCCTCAGATAGGAAAAACTGGACCAAACAGGAGTTCAGTGCGGCCACCTTGCTCAAGTCCCTGAGCTCCTATAGGAATCGCAAGTGAACACCCTCCCTCCACATAGGACTTGAGAGCAGACAGAATTGCAGGTCCCTTGCAACGACAACTTGTGATCCTCATGTACAAGTGAACAAGCATAGGCCTACCTAGGCCACAGGGAGAGAGTAGGCATCCTGGGAGCTAGTTGGGTGCTTGGGATCACATGGGGTCCCTGTAAAAGTCAGAAGGAGGCTTGTGAACTCAGATTGCTTTGGGGAGTGATGGCTCAGCTGCTCTGCTCTGTCTGGCCTACAGGGTGCACAACACTGCTGGCAGCGGCAGAGGGATGAGTGGGTGCCTAACAGGAAGCTGGGTGTAGCTCAGGCAACAGAGCCAGACACAAGTAGGAGGCAGGTGGGTCAACGGGAAAAAGGCTTCTAGCCAGAGTCTTTGAAGAGCCGTGCAGTCCCTGCAGGGGGACAGTGCTGTTGTTCCTCAGAAACTGCTGGGTGTGATGTTTATTAGCCCTCAACATCCAACAATCTCAGACCTGTAATACCCACTGGGTTTTATATAGCACCAAGATCCAGACACACCCGCCATTCATGGGCGTGAAAACTAACACTAATCTACACCTTGCACCTGCCAAAGGCTTGAGAAAATGAGATTGGGTCCTCAAAGATGTAGATAGAGGCTTTCTCTTTTTAGCTTGAGTTTTCCTTTTTACTCCTGACAGTTGCTCATAAATTCAGCCTGGTAGTGTGGATAACATTGAAAGAGAGGAGATGGCACTTGAATTATTGGGCTAGGGCTAGTGAGCATGTAGGGATTTGAAGATTTCTGCAAACTGCTCACAAATGTGTGCTAAGTTGGTGTCCAGCTGCCATATGCCACAGCAGCTGACTCATCTTCATGGAAATCCTACTGGGAAAATATGAGAGGTACCCATTTCACAGGTGGGGGAACTGAAGCCTAAAGAAAGCCCTGCTCTTAAGCAACAGATAGGATTGACTCATTCTTGCTCACCTTTGATTTAGCACCAGCCACCAAATAGGCAAAGTCAGTTTCACCAACACAGTGACTGCCAAAACAAGTCTTAGCATCGCAGCTAGCAGACATTTTAGGCGTGTTTCTTCTCCCCTCTTTTCCTCCAAATGTCATGCTGAGATTCCTGGGGGCCTGGAGATAAACAGCAAGTATTAACCATGGGATGTCATCTGCTTGCCATCTCTTCCCCTGTGGCCAACCACATGGTTGGGAAGTAATGAGAGAGAGAGAGAGAGAGAGAGAGAGAGAGAGAGAGAGAGAGAGAAAGGGAGAGAGAGAAAGGGAGAGAGAGAAAGAGAGAGAAAGAGGAAGGGAAAGGGAAAAAGAGAGAGAGAGAACCCAGCTGCTGGTTCACTTTCCAGGTGATCACAAGAGCTGGGGCTTGGCTGGAGTTGAGACAATCCAGATGTGCCATATACTAGGCAGGAGTTCATTTCCTTGAGCTGTCACCACTGCCTCCAGAGTCTGCAGTAACAGGAAGCTGGAAATGGAATCCTGTGGGACCAGCGTGTTTTAGCTGTCTGGTGGATTGCCTGCTTCTACGTATTTTTAAAGCACATTTGATTCCATTGAAGGCTTATAGAAACCCTAGGAACTAGCTTTGATTCATCTCGTTTTACTGGTTTGGAAATGGAGGCAAGGAGAGGAAAGGTGCTGCCCTCACTCACGAGTTCCCACTGGCTGTACTCTCCAGTCCTTGATCGATCAATTTCCAGGAAAGGGATGAGTCTTGTTCTCACTATGCCCGTCAATGGTGCTTTCCATAGGGATTGTAATAATGTATGCACTTGTAGCAAAAAAAAGAGGAAACTCATGCCCTCACCTTGATAACCTTGGATGTGACCACGTTAAAGAGATGCTACTTGGACAGATGTCAGATTGCATCTGGAGGAGTTGGCTCCACCTCCAAGCACCCGGGATCCCATATGGGATCTTCAATAAATGTTTTAAGATTGCATCTTGAGATTTGTGCTAATTGGATAAATACCTTTGTGAAACTTTTTTTTGCCAGTTTATCTTTTATTTGTGAATGGAAATTAATACAATTTACCCATTATCTTTTTTTTTTAAAGATTTATTTTATTTTTATTACAAAGTCAGATATACTGAGAGGAGGAGAGACAGAGAGGAAGTGGAACTGCCGGGATTAGAACCAGCAGCCATGTGGGATCAAGGCGAGGACCTTAGCCACTAGGCCACGCTGCCAAGCCCTACCCATTATCTTTTGGTATCAGTGTTTTTCTCATGATCTCTTTCTACTCTTTATACATACTGATCTTTGTCTTTCATATCTGATTAAAATATTGTTCCGGTCTGTGGTTGACCTTGTAATTTTAAAAAAAAATTATTTTTATTTGAAAGCAGATTTGAAGAGCAGGAGAGAGAAGAGAAAATCTTCCACCCACTGGTTCACTCCCCAAATGGTTGCAATGACCATAGCTGAGCCATTCTGAAGCCAGGAACCAGAAGTCTTTTCCAGGTCTGCCAAAGGCTTGAGCCATCCTCAGTTGCCTTCTCGGGCCATAAGCAGAGAGCTGGATTGGAAGTTGAGCAGCTGGGACATGAACCAGCTCCCATATGGGATGATAGCACCATAGAGTGGAAGATTAGCCTGTTGAGCCATGGCACAGACTCTTGTCATTCTTTTATAGGTTACGTTCTTGTTTTTGTTTTTTAAGAGTTTTTTTTTATTGGAAAGTCAGATATACAGAGAGCTGGAGGGACAGAGAAGATCTTTTGTCTGCTGATTCACTCCCCAAGCAGCCACAAGGGCTGGAGCTGAGCCAATTCGAAGCCAGGAGCTGGGAGCCTCCTCTGGTCTCCCAGGCGGGTGCAGGGTCCCAAGGCTTTGGGTCATCCTTGACTGCTTTCCTAGGCAATAAGCAGGGAGCTGGATGGGAAGTGGAGCTGCCGGGATTAGAACTGGTGCCCACATGGGACCCTGTCATGGTGTGTTCAAGGCGAGGACTTTAGCCGCTAGGCTACGGCGCCGAACCCCAGGTTACATTTTTGAAAATAAATTCACCATGAGAGGGTTAAGTCTAGCAGCATGGCTAGGGAGCTCAGTAGTCATTCAGTTACCCAATATTATTTGTCAAAGTCAATGGCATCTAATACTTGTGAAGTTCTTTAGGGGATAAACTAGCTGACAGTACAAGTCAGGCTCAAGGTTGTTTGGACCAGGCAGTTCGTATCACTGAAGTAAAAATACCCAAATAGAATCGTGCTCTTGATAAGCGCTGATGTTGGTGTCCTGGTTTTCTTGAAAAATAATTACTTAAATTTATTTGAACAGAAACCAGAAGAAACATCTCTATTTTTATGTTTAGCTATAAAAGCATTCTTAAGGTGATGACTACAAGTGATCCCTCCCCCAGGTCAGGGTGAGTAACCAAAGGATAGATTATGTCCTTAACGAAGGTTTACTCTTTCCTCTTCCCGCTCTTCCCCCAACTGGAAAGGAAAACATTTGCTATAGCCTTCTAGGCAGGCTGCCAGACGCTCCCTGGAGGCTGCGCATGCACGTCCCCTCCCACTTGGAAAGGGTTTTGAATTGGAAATTCAGCGCTGGTCAGCAGAGGTTTTCACAATTTGAGTGTAGCCTAGACCATACACCTAAAAAGTGTCGTGTTTTAGCACGCAGACCCACATACACACAGCCCACACACTGAAGCTTTATCAACCCAACCGCAGAGGGTTTTTGCATTCGGTTTTCATCTACCTTGGGTGGTTGCCAGAACCAGGAATACACCTGTTAGTTGAGGGAATTGACACAATTGGAAGCCTTGCTCTACCCAGCTTGCCCTACTCCCTCCCTGCCACACTACACACACACACACACACACACACACACACACACATACACACACACCTCTGTTTTGCCAAGAGCACTGGAGTAGTCTCAGTTTTCCAAGACCTCCCAGAAAATACCAGCGGCTGGGCTGGAGCTGCCGCTGACACGCGTTACGGCTGGGCTCGCTTTGCTGCAGACAGTCCCTTGCTCTTTTCCTTTGGAAGGTAGAAGAGTGTGTGTTTTGGTGATCTTGAGTTTCTTTACTGCAAATATCTGTCGGAAGAATCAACATGTAAAAAGAGGCCTGGGAGATACAGTGTTGACCCCACAGGGCCTACTCTCAAGGCAGGCAGTCAGGACCCCAAGTGCCTTCATGCAACCAGTGGTATTTGCCTTATGGTGCTTCTCCCCAGAAAGAGATGGGAAGCACAACCTCTTGCTGCTTCTTTTTTTCCCTAACATTTATTTATTATTTTTATTGACACAACAGATTTACAGAGAGAAGGAGAGACAGAGAAAGATCTTCCATCTGCTGATTTACCCTCCAAATGGCTACAAAGGCCAGGGCTAGGCTAATCTGAAGCCAAGAGCTAGGAGCCTCCTCGGGGTCTCCCACACAGGCGCAGGGTCCCAAGGCTTTGGGCATCCTTGACTGCTTTCCCAGGCCACAGGAAGGGAGCTGGATGGGAAGTGGAGCAGCCAACACGAATTGGCACCCGTATAGGATGCTGGTGCTTTCAGGCTAAGGATCGGCTGGTTGAGCCATCGTTCTGGCTCCCAGTCTCTTGTTTCTTCTTTTCTTCCTCCCTCTCTCCCTTCCTCCCATCATTCTTTTAGTCTTTCCTTCCTTCTTCTCTTCTGTCCTTTTTGTCTCTTTTTCCAAGATGTATTTAATTTTTTGGAAGGCAAAGAGAGAGAGAAGAGAAATTGATCTTCTATTGCTAGTTCACTCCTCAAATGTCCATAACATAGTTGAGGCTGGGCCAGGTCAGAGCCAGGAGCCGGTACCTCCAGCCTGGTCTCCCACAAGGGTGGCAGGGGCCCAAGTGCTTAGGCCAACACCTGCTGCCTTTCATTAGCAGTAGTCTGGGTGAGAAGGGAAGCAGTCAGGAATTGAGTCAACAGCTCTGATATGGAATGTTTGTGTTGCAAGCTGTGGCTACCCTGCTGTACCACACTGCGTGTCCCAAGACCTCTTATTTTCCTTGGACTCTGTCAGTTTTTACCAAAACTCTGCCACCTCAAATGGGTCAAGAGTTCTCAAGGCCTTTCTAGGGGCTTTGGAAGCAAAGATCTAAAAGTATAAAGTAGTTGATGCAGGTTCTATTTTGCTTTCAACCTAGTATGAGGTTGTTCCAAGTACAGAAGCTTCAATAAGGGGATGTGCTTGAACCATGAAGCTAATTTGATCCATATGGTGTCTAAAACACTAGCAAATAGCCTTGCCCACATTCTCTCTCTCTCTCTTTCTCTCTCTCTCTCTCTCTCTCTCCCTCTCTCTCTCTCTCTCCCTCTCCCTCTCTCTCTCCCTCTCCCTCTCCCCTTTGCCCTTCTTTCTCCAGTCTTGTGTTTTTCTGGTACCCTTCCTTTGGAGGGGATTCAACAGGCAATGTCTGTTTAAAATGTCACCATTCAGCTTTAAAACTCACCTGCAAAGATGTCTTCTTCAAGAAAGAGGAGTGAGGATATCGCCCTTTCCTGGGTGGCAAGAAAACTTCTCAGAAGTTTTCTCTTGTAAACTCAGTGTTTACTTTTTCTGAAATTTACCTGGCTGCCTTCCAACATGAGGGGTGAGGGATACCCATGGCGCGAGAAGAAGCCCCTCATGGCAAAGGTCCAGAAAAGTCCCTGTTGAAGAACAAGGGAATCATCATTCTTCCACGTTTAACTATTCAACAGCTGCTCTTTGTGACTGAAGTACTTCCTGTGCCCTTTGGATTGCTCACGTCTCTAGAAGACTGCCCAGCAGTTATTTGCCATCTAGGAAGAGCCCAGAACTACTCCTGCAGCCTGCTGAGATTCAGTAGCCAAGAGACCTGACAGATGTTCTTCAAAAGCATCAAACTCAAGTGCCATGGGACTATAAATTGAGGGCCATGTTGATTTCAGAGATAGTTTATTTTCAACATCAACATGCCTAAGCTTAACATTGTAATGAATGCAATTTTTTTAAAGATTTATTTATTTTTATTGGAAAGTCAGATATATAGAGAGCTGGAGAGACAGAGATCTTTCGTCTGCTGATTCACTCCCCAAGCAGCCACAATGGCTGGAGCTGCACCAGTCCGAAGCCAGGAGCCTGGAGCCTCTTCTGGATCTCCCACCTGGGTACAGGGTTCCAAGGCTTTGGGCCATCCTCGACTGCTTTTCTAAGACCCAAGCAGGCAGCTGGATGGGAAGCAGGGCCACCGGGATTAGAACTGGTACCCATATGGGATTCAGGTACATTCAAGATGAGGACTTTAGCCGTTAGGCTACCAGGCCGGATCCATCAATGCAGTATTCTAGGCTTCAGTTCATTAGTCCTTACGTATGTCCTCGGGGACATGTGACCCCCTTCTTCATGCAGCCCTTCCTGGTCACGCTGTCTGCCTTCAGGAACTTCTCAGCAACACCGCTGAGACCTTTCTCCATGTGCTGCTCCTCGTGCTGTCCTGTGCCCATGACAACAGGGCCCCTGTCATTTCGTTTGTCCCCTCTCTGGTGGCTTCCATGGAGTGTGTTTCTGATAAACATCTGCCAGGTGTAAGAACATCTCTGAGTGCTTTAAAGCCATTTAGGAGGTGAAAAGGGCAGACCAGTTTCAGGATGTGTCAAGTTCTTTGCAAATTATGAGGCTGTACGTGGCAAGTGGAAGCACAGTACCAAACACCAAGGGCAATGTACTGATGCCCCCCCAAAAGCTGGCTTGAAAGCAATAAAAGTCACAGTTTGTGAAGAGCAGGTGCGTGTGCTACATGGAAAACAAATGAGCACATTCACCATCAAACTCCAAATGCCAAGGAGGCAGGAAAAGGTCTCAGCACAGCTTCCTTCACAGACCTGTCCCCAGGAAGCAGGTGACAGCGTCCATCAGCCATCACAAATTACTCTGCAGACTCAACTCCCTGTTTGCACAGTCATCCCCAGGCCCACCTGGCAGGCTGCAATCGGATAACTTCACAGGCCATGGGACCACCCGTGAGTTTTGATGAAAGCTTGATAGCCAAGGAGCACATTTAAACCTCTACAGACAGGAAGCCCTGTGGAGGGGTGGGGGAAATCAACATGGACAGCATCATTTCATGTGATGTTGGTCCAGGTCCAATACCTTCTGAGTTAGAGCGGGGAGACCTGAAGTGTTTCCTGGTCAAAAAGCCTTCCTCCATTGGACCCCGGTTGCTGAGCCAGTGGTGGGGAGTAAAAGCTTACTGCAATATTGTGAGAGATTACAGAACAAGGAGAAAGGAAGGGGAACCAAATGCCCATGCAGAGAGATGCTGAGTGGAATGCAGGACTCCCTCACAGCACACTCACTCACTGAGCTCACTCACTCGCTGAGCTCCTGCTGTCAACCAGGGACTACATTAGCTGCCACAGAATCGATTCGAGGCATAGTACAAAGAATTCATGGAAAAAGGAATTTGAAGACAAATTTATTTTGGTGCAAAACAATTTAAGATTGATGTATATGTGGGAATCTTAAAAGTTCATGAATACTATAAAAATTCTTTTGATGTTTCAAATTTTTATTGCACCAAAATAAACATCTTTTTTGTTCTGCCCAAGGATGTTGTCCAGGCTGATAAACCACTAGAAGCACAGTGGTGGATGAACCCCTTCCTTGAAGTGCCCCTATTCATGCAGAAGTGTGGCTGATGCCGCGGTGCCCGTACACTTCAGATGGCGCTGCTGAGCCGATGCCACTGGAGCCCAGCAGCATGGGAGGCACTGAAGATTCTCCTGAGCGCGCAGAGGCTCCTGTGCAGACAGATGCTGAATTACAGAGAAGGAGGGTTTAAAAGGTTGCTGACCCCAGTGTGCCAGCAGGCCGTCCCCTTAGTGAAGTCACCTTCCAGACACATATCTGGGTATAGCTGAGATGACTGTACCAATAATAATACCTCAGCTGCTGGAGGACCAATGGAAACATAATGCCATGGTTTGCAAATGATGATTGTCACACAAATTCCATTTCGACAGGAACTTTTCTTTTTAAAGAAGATTTACTTATGCATTTTAAGGGAGGAAAAAGGGAGAGATGTTTTCTACTGGTTCACTCCCCAACACAAATTCTTGGGCCACCTTCTGCTGCCTTCCCAGGAGCATTGGCAGGACACTGGATCAGAAGCCCTGTAACAAAGACTTCAGTTGTATTGTCATATGCAGTTAGATTGCAAACTGTGGCTTAACCCACTGTGCCACAACATCAGCCCCAGGAACTTGTCTGTTTTATTCCATGTCTGCAGCAGCACCTGCCATTGTCCCTGCTACCTGGTAGGTGTTTATTAAGTATCAGTTGACAAATGGATCTAAATGACTGGCTGGATGTCAGCGTCTACCTTCTCCTTAGGTTGATAACTGTAGTAGGCATTTCATGTTCTTGTAACAGCAGGAAAAGCATACAAGTTTTCACATTGGAGACAAGATTTGTCTCATGTATATGGGGCCCGCCATTGCTCTGGTGGCCCACTTGGCTCTGATGCACAGTTCTGTGTGACCTTGGGTTGGGTTCTCTCTGCTTGTCCAGTGTTAAGTCACTCCTCAACCAATGATCCTTATATGGCTTCCAATACACCCATGGTTTACCCAGACACACAGTTTGCTAGTTTCAGCTCTGTTTCTTAGGCCTTTGTTTTCTCTGAGCCCATGTTCACTGGCCTTACCTGCAGGGTGATGGTTATGACTTCTGGTGTACCAGAAGCGTGGGTCTTAGAGGGCCAGCAGGTGACATAGCTCATGTGCAACTTGCATGATACCTGCAAGGCAGCCACAGCCTCAAAGGTGTTGCTGCACACCATTGTCTTGGATGCCAGAGGAAAGACCCTCTGGAGCCACACTGCGGAGATGCAAAACCGAGGGTTGGTTTTGTTCTTAAAAATCAACATCTAGCATGTAGTTTAGACTCCACTTGGCCCTCAGCATGCAGCATCTCTGGCCCCTCATGTCTGAGATGAAGGTGGGCCTCCTCCAGCCATGTGTACACATGTAAGAGGCTCTGGAAGGTGACAGGGTCACAGATGCAGGGAGTCTGGGCTTCCCACCCATCGCTCAAGGGAAAGCCACCGTGTGATTGGGAATGCTCACCTGGGACTGCTACCTGAGCAAGCACTAAGTTCTAGTGTGTTTGAGCTATCATAAATTTTTGGTCTATTAATAGGTTGCTGCAACTTAGGTTGCCTTAACTCATACAGACACCCTCAAATGCCTAGTGCACGAATGTCTGCATGATTGAATGAAGCTACTGAAAAAAGCAGATGATATTCTGCCAAGTTGTTGGAGTTTCTTTGTAAACATTGAACGGGAAAGACAAACACAGGTCTATCTGGTAAGCTGAGCTGTGCCTTAGTATTTTCAAATTGGATGGAGTTTGCTACTAGAATATCAATTCATTTTAATTCTATGTTCAAAAAGTGGTGTTTCAGAGCTTAAAATTATCTCAAGAGCTGATGTCGTAGTGTAGCAGGATAAGTTGGCATTTGTAACACTGACATCTCATACTAAAGTGCTAGTTTGAGTTCTTGCTGCTCTACCTCCAATTCAGCTTCCTGCTAATGCACCTGGGTGTTAGGGGCCAGAGACATATGGGCCTCAGACTTGGCCTGCCTGACAGCCTGTTGCATTGCAAAAGCCCGCAAGCAGGGCTACAGCAAGCAGGATATTAGGCCAAAACATCCTCTGTAGAGCAAGCAGAATTGAACCTGCACCCTTGTTCCTGTTCAAGTAATTAGCTCCTCCCCTGTTTCAATATAGCTGATTAGTTCCTTCCCTGCTTCAATGAAGATAATTACTCCCAGGAAGCCCCTCCCTTTCTCCCCCTCCCCTAGAGAAGAAGGAATATATATGAGGAGTAAAAATAAAGAGAGAGGCACTTTTTTCCACCAAGTACGAGTGTCCGTGTGTTTCTTGGGCCAGCAGCCCGGGGCTACCAGCCCGGCATTCCCAGTCCACCCTCAGGGTTTGAGCGTCGTGTCCTGCAGGTCGGGACACCTGGGAAGGCAGCGGACTATGGTCCAAGTGCTTCGGCCCCTGCCACAAGCTTGGAGAGCTGGATGGGGTTCCAGGTCATGACTAACCTGGTCCATCCCTATCTGTTGTGGCCATTTGGGGAATGATTCTCTCTCTCCCCTTTCTCTCCCTCCCTACCACCCCTCCCCAGTCACTCTGTGCTTCAAATAAATACCATACATCTCTGAAAGAGTTATCGCAGTCTAAATTTTGTTGCTGTGAAAAGTATCTAAGATGGGATGATTTATGATTGGGCATTTATTTGACTCACAGTTCTGCTGCCTGGAAAGTCCCAGGTGTGGTGCTGGGACCTGCTGGGGGTCTGGTAAAGGCCTCTGAACACATCATACCATGGCAAGGCACCCTGTGACACAACAGGGCCAGGCCCCAGCTGAGGTCTCCCTTCCTCTTCTTATGAAGCCACCAAGTCCATCACAGGGACTTCTCCCTCATGACCTCATGTAATCCTTATCCCGTCTCTTGAGGAGTCCACCTCCAGATACTTCTAATGAATGAATTAGAAGATAATGAATTCAACACATGAACTTTTGGATGACATACTGAAACCATAGCATGGGGGCCACCTTGTGGCACAGTGGATTAAGCCACCACTATGAGACTGACATCTCATATCTGAGCAACAGTTGGAGTCCCTGCTGCTCTATTTCCAACTTGGGATGGAGTTTCTGACTTCTGACTTCAGCCTGGCCCAGCCCAATTTAGTACTGTCATTTGGGAAGTAAAGAAAGAGATGAAAGGTCTCTGTCTCTCTCTGCCACTCTGCCTTTCAAATAAATAAGTGAATCCTTGAAAAGTTATTGAACAAGTTGGTTCCTGAAGAAAAAGAAATGCACAAACTACAACTGCCATTATGAATGGTAGGGTCAGGCCCGGCACCGTGGCCTAGCAGCTAAAGTCCTCACCTTGAATGTGCTGAGATGCCATATGGGCGCCAGTTCTAATCCCGGTGGCCCCGTTTCTCATTCAGCTGCCTGCTGGTGGCCTGGGAAAGCAGTTGAGGTCGGTGTAAAGCCTTGGGACCCTGCACCCGTGTGGGAGACTCGGAAGAGCTCCTGACTCCTGGCTTTGGATCAGCGTAGCACCAGCCATTGCGGTCACTTGGGGAATGAATCATAGGACGGATGAAATTTCTCTCTGAAATTCCCTCTCTCTATATGTATATATATCTTTGCAATAAAAATAAATAAATCTATAAAGTATGTTTCACTTTAGAAAAAAAAAAGGTAGGGTCATTCAGTAGCAGTTGGAGTGTGTGGAGAGGGAGTGTGGAGAAGGGGCAGTGTTGGGGGCTGTAGTGGAGATGGGCTCACACAGGTATAAACAGAGCATGGAGGGAACTGTGGGTCCCAGCTGGACAGCTGCAGCACCCAAGACCAGCCACGGAGGAGGCTAGAGTGCACCATGGATGTCTTCGTTCACTTTCTGCTGCTACAACTGAATGCCCTAGACTGAATATACAGAAAAAAAAAATCATTCCTTTGTTCTGCAGTCTGGCAAGTTCACTGGTACAGTCTCCACCCTGGGTGAGGATGGCAGGTGACACATGGGGAGACAGTGAATGCCAGAAAGCCAGTGAGAGCCACTCCTGGGGTTGGCATCAGTCCGTTCCTCGGGCCGGAGGGATTGCATCCCTAACACAGGAGCTTTCTGGAGGATACACCTGGGTCACAGTAGGGGAGGGGACTCAGCAGGAACCCCCTGCTCTGTGCAGACCCCACTGATGAGGTGGCCTTTGTTGCTGGCTCAGGCCGCTGGGCATCTAACCACTGCTGTGAGTCAGGAGAGCAGAGCCGGGCTGCAGCCCAGGGTAACCCCCCGAGGTGTCTCATCTTGGCAGTCATGGTCATTGCCCTAGCTTGTAAACCGTGAGAGGCCACGCAGAATGGCGTGAATTCAAGTCGAAGTAGAGTCCACGGTTCAGGGCTCCTGGCAGAACCCAGAGGCCTGCATAGAATCCCGGTCTGGGAGGTCAGGCCCAGGCATGGCTCCCCTGGGAGGGGCTGCACGTGGGGCTCCCCTGTCCAGGGTGGAAGAAGTGCCCAATGGCAGAGATGGGCTCCCTGGGGTGAGGCAGGGAACTGTGCTGAAGAGACCCAACCCCGGGTCATGCAGGGGTCAGCTGGACACACAGGATGTGGCGACACAGTGACAACAGACCGACTCAAGTTGGCACTTGGCAGCCTGAGGGAGCTCACTGGCGAGGTTCAGACACTGCCAGAGAGAACCGGAGAACCTGTGAGGGAGACTGCTCATTTCCTAATGAATTTCTGTGACTCCGGAATGAGGGTCACCTCCATTAGGACCCTGTCAAGGGCTAGACAGAAAGAAGACAGGGTAAGGACGAGAGGAGGAAAACAGGAAGAGAGGAGTGCAGGGAGGCAGGAAAGGCCTCCGCCTTGGTCAAGTGAGTGGTCCTGGCCCAGGTCTGCGGATCTGCGCCGGCTGGCGGTGCACAGATGCACCGGACCTCAGGAGGAATTAAAGCGCCATTTAAATGCTGCTCGCTTGAAAGACTTTTTTTTTTAAAAAGTTGGTTTTAACATAAATCTTGAGCAAGCAGAACATGCAAAGCACCACTCAGGGCCAACTCAGTTATGCTATGGTTTTTATTTTCTCCCGCCAGCGGGATTTTTGCCTCTGCTGGTATTCTAGGTGCTTGCCAAATCCGAGCAAAAAGCATTCCCGGAGAGAAGTTTCCAGCACTGGCAGCCAATCCATTCCTTCCCCAAGTCTGAATTTTAACACAGGACTTGCAGATGGGTAAGAAATCCATGTGGAGAAGCTGGCAGGAAGTGGGGTGCCACCATGTTGTCCCCCTCATTCCCAGGCTGTGGAGCAGGAGCCAGGCGCTGGGAGGGTGGTGGCGCTTTATCTGCCATCTGCCCGGAACTGCTTTCTGCCACCAACCATGGACAAGGTACCAGGAACGAAATCAAACTAAGTCCCATAGGCTGTCATCAAAATGGATGTCTGCACTTTTCACACATCAACGGGTTCCCCTCCACTGCTTTAAAATCAGAGCCTACAGAGAGAGAGCCATGACCAGTGTGTGTGTGTGTGTGTGTGTGTGTGTGTGTGTGTGTGTTTATAGCACCTCATAGCTTTGAGGAAATATGTCCCAGCATCTCTCTCACTCTCTCCTACATACAAACCTGGCTGGAGTGGGCAGTCATATTTTTGCCCTATGACATGGGCCATTGATTCAGGATTATTGGGATCAACATGCTGAAGTCCCCCACAATTCCGCCTTTGCTTACATCCCAGCACTGGTTGCAGGACAATGGGTTGTCGGTGCAATATGCAAATGTGGCCTTTTCCCATTACTGGAAGTGACCTTTATGATCAGATTGGAAGAAGAGGATCAACTCCTGGGTTAATGTGCCTGATTGGCCTAAGGGGTGGGAGCATGTTCCTCCCACAAGATTCAGCCCTCTGAGGAATTCTAAGCATCAATGTAGCGGAGGGAGACCCCGCTTGGAGCCTGAGAGAGCAGCCTTCGCCTACTGGTGCCTTCTTGGCTCAGCTGGGAAAGTCACTGCTTCTGGGAGCCTTCTGAACCCTTGACGGGCTCACCCAGGAGTCAGAAGGGATTGCTGAAGTAATCCCGTGGTGTAACAGAACTCCACGCAGGAGATTCGCCTAAGCCTAGAGCCTGGAGGAGGCCAGACTCAGGCAGACAAGCCCAGAAGGATCGTATTGGGTACAGAGGTAGCAGCGACCGTTTATGGGCTGAACAGTCCTGCAGCAGCTCAAGACAGAAAACACAAGAAAGATTTTTCCTTCTGCTTGGAAAGGCAAACCACTCACCCTTAGCCACCCCAAGCCGGCGCCACAAGGTCAGGGGCAATGGCTTTAACTGTGATTTAATTGCTTGTTCCAAATGCATAGCAGTTATTTATTTGCCCTGTGATAACACTTTACATTTTTAAAATGCCTTTAAATAACTTGATCAGTTTTTCCAACTCAACATGCATTAGCTCAAGGGCTGGGGGTGGGGGCGGGGAGGCAGATCATGCCAGATGACAGAAAGTAGAGTTAGCAAGTGCTGACAGGTACTGACAGGCAAACAGCATAGCAAGAATGTGGATGCAACCTTTTTTTTTTCTTTAAGCAAGGCTAGGATTTCACAGGAAAAAAAATATAAAAGAGTGACATAATTTTCAAGAGAGCATCCTGACTTTGAGTTGAAAAAGAAAGATTTCCTACTGTGCACCCATTTACCCACATTACTGTTTGTCAATGAAGAACTGTTTAAAACTGACTGAAAGTGCATTGAACCATAAGAAGTTACAATATCACCTTGTTAAAACACTACTGTATGTGAAAGGCACTTGGCTGGCTTTCCCATCCGAAGGGTTCAAATGGCTAAGTGTTTAATTGCTCAGGAAATAATCCTGTTATTTCAGATTTCATGCATATATGAGTTCTTTTTCCCAGTTTCAGGAATTATGAAGGGAAAGCGTGGTTCTTCGCTAAGCTTTTTTTTTTTTTTAAATTCAAAGAGCACTTGACAACTGTAACATCTGAGCAGTCCTGGTCAGGAAGGAGCTCTTAGCAGCAAATTGAGAAGCAAGCAAGCGGGAAGGTGAACACGTGAGAGCCACGTGACGGCGAGATGAGGTGATGTCTGCCTTTGGTGCTCAGCATGAAGTCACCGTAGAAACAGGGTCCCTGGGAGGCGGGCATCAATGAGGACTTTGTTTCATTGAGGCATCTTACCTTTCTCAGAGGAAGTTGTACATTTGAGCCAAGGTCTCAATCAGCAGCATAGAGTAGGAAATTTGCACACCTATGAGGATTGTAGGGACACGGGACATTTCATAATTTCAGTCGCAAATGGTCAGACCAGACGGTGCTTAGAAGCTGAAGGGAGGGAGCGAAGACTGATGGGGCTGGGGAGGTGTTGGGTGAATGGAGGAATTACAAGCATCTCAGCGCTCCCAGAACCTAGGGCAGTGTTAATAATGATTTGTTGTTGGATGGATGACTGGACAGATTAAGCCAAGGGGCTCGTGATCACAAAGAAAGATCAGTCCATGCTTTTTCTTGTTAAAAAAAAAATTCTCCAAATGACTGGAAGATGGAAACTTCTGATTGAGTTGATTAAGATGCCCTAGATGAATCACTTTATTTAAAAGAAGTGTTTAGAGGCCTTAATAACACTCACAGCACAGAGACCAAGCCAGCCATGATGTATGTGACTCTTGGGTGAGTCAGAAAACCCTTCAGGATTCGCAGTCCCTCCGCCTCATTCATCACCTCCGAGGTGAGGGGTGGGGTCTGCGCTGGCACACTGCAAACTCTCGCTTTTTTTTTGATAACTAGAGGACCAGAGATTTCTGTTATTGACATGCTAATTTTTTATCTTTGGGTTATGAAGCATGCTTTCCTGTGATCCACACTTGAAAATCTGGCAAGGGAATGTCCCGGTGGGGAACCACCCACAGTGACCTTCCTTGATGGGTTTGACCTTTGCTAAGCCAGAGTCCCCTCGGTGGGTGGCTCGGTGAGAAAAGCCACCCCCTGGAAGAATGGGCTGGTTGAAGCAAAAAGGAGAGAGTAAAAAAGTAAAAGTGGACTTTTGCAATTTGTGTCCTAGAATTTTCTCTTTGTGTCCTTGACTCTCTTTATAAGTTAACCAGAGCAACACCTCTTTCTCCAGCTTGTTCAGCCTCTTCAAGCAGTGTTTTTAGGAGGCTGTCATTGTTGCATTCCCTTATAAGTTAATCAGCATCCAGAAAGCTGAGAATTCATCCAAGAACTCTTGTTACCCTCGTCTCCCCAAGACAGAAACTCCCTTTTCTAAATTCCTTTTCAAACTCAGAATTTTTTTTTCTCCCGTGATTTCTATCCAAGAGCCTCTAAAGCATCCTTGGCCTCAGGTCCTGCCACGTTTTACTCTTAGGGAAGAGTGAGAGTTGGAGAAGGCAGGTTTCAGGTGAGGCTTAGGGACGTAGGTGAGGAGCTAACAGGAGGATGAAGAGAAGCACAGGTAAGGTGTTGCAGAAGCACCTTCGGATGGAATTCTCACATCCACCAGGTGAGCGGGGTCCCAGTGCCACCTGCCTGGGAGACACGGTTGAAATGTGGAGCAAGCCAGTGCCTTCGACTCCTGATCTGCCCTTGTTTCTGCTTCCTATCCCCATGAGCCTGGGTCCCACGGGTTCTAACATGTTAGCACACTGCCATCAGCCTGCTGTGTTCTCTAAGTGACTGGGAAGACAGCTCTAGATTCTGGATGGTGCCCCACCCTGGAACCAGATATACAGAGAGGAGGAGAAACAGAGAGAAAGGTCTTCTGTCCGTCCATTCACTCCTCAAGTGGCCACAATGACTGAACTGAGCCAATCCGCAGCCAGGAGCCTGGAGCCTCTTCCAGGTCTCCCATGTGGGTGCTGAGCTGGAACCTCCTTAATCTTACCTGTAGCTCCAATCACAAGCCCTAGACACTGCCCTGGTGCTGACATATCAGACACGGCTGACCGCCCCACGATATCATAGGAAAATGGAAGAAGTGAAGTTTAAATAGAAGAATGAACAAAGGCAAGGGACGGTTTTCTGATAATGTGGTTCCCTGGTAGGAAGGCATGGAAATGGGACAGCTGTATAGACAGAAAACTGACCTACCTATGGTGCCTTATTCTGAAAGAACCAGGAGGACTCACTGATAGATGGGGTGCAGCAGTGAAGGCAAGAAAGGAATCCTGGGTGCTGTCAGGTTCCTGGCTTGAGTAACTGACTGGACCCTGGGCGTTAAACCAGGAGGTGGACATGACAGAAGTGAATAGGCTGGCGGAAGAAGAGTGGGGAGGGTGTGAAGTTAGTGTGTGTGTGTGTGTGTGTGTGTGTGTGTGTGTGTGTGTGTTTACAGAATTGAGGCTAGGAGGGAATGATTTCTAAGTGTGATAAGACAAAACTATGGGATGCTTACAGCTGGGCACAAAGGCACGACTTCAGGTCAGCATTACAGGGTCTCAGGATTAGGGCCTTTGAGGGATCCAAGTGGAGGGGCTGGAATGGGCAACTAGCCTACTATGTTTTGTGTCTCAAAGGAGAGATATGGTATAGGAAATATATAAAGATGCTTTCAAATGCCCACGGTAAATGAATTTAAAAGATACTTTGGTGCCCAAAATACTTTGAAGTCCAGGCATATGAGGGCTCTTGCAAAAGTTCATGGAAAATGAGTATTATGAAAAACTGGCCTGGGTTTCCTAGTCCTCGATGGAGGAGTTACTGATGTGTGATTGATGACTAGCATCCTTGAAGTGCTGAGATAGACAACATAACTTTCTTTGAACAGATGATGCAGGCCCAAACTCTTAGAAGCCTTTAAATTTTAGTTAGGGGCCAGCATTGTGGTGTCACCAGCTGTCTCCACCTACAGCACTAGCATTCCATACAGGTATGCTGCTTGGAGTCTAGTGGTTCCATGTCTGATCCAGCTCCCTGCAGTGGCCTGGGAAAGCAACAGAGAATGATCCAAGGCCTTGGGCCCCTGCATCCATGGGGGAGGCCTGGGAGAAGCTCCAGGTTTCTGGCTTTGAACTGGTCTAGCTCTGGACATATGGGGGAGTGAACTAGCAATTGAAAAATCTCTCGTTCTGTCTCTTCTTCATCTCTGTAACTCTGCCTTTCAAATAAAAATAAATAAATCTTAAAAGAAAATGCAGTTGGAACTCTCATGTGAAGGACAGTTCTGAGTTGTTGCAGCTGAGACGCGCAAGGAGAACAAGTAACATCACGTGACCCACACATGACCCACGCCTAGAGACAGAGAACACCATGCCCCTGCATGCTTGCAAATCCAGTTCCCGTGGAACACCTTTAAATTGTGGCGGTGGAGAACCAGTGAGTGGAAGCCCAGAGCCTCAAGCAAAAAGAGGAGAGGAATGCAGGAGACAAAGAGATTGTCTCCATAAGGGAAAAGGCCAATACAAAATAAGCTATACAGGAGGCTGACACAATGGCTCATCTGGCTAATCCTTTGCCTGCAAACACTAGCATCCTATGTGGGCACCAGTTCAAGTCCCAGCTGCTCTACTTCCCATCCAGCTCCCTGCTTATGGTCAGGAAAAGCAGCAGGGGATTTGTCCAAAGCCTTAGCACCCAGCATCCATGCGGGAGACCTGGAAGAAGCTCTTGGCTCTTGGTTTCAGACTGGCTCAGCTCTTGCTGTTGTGGCCATTTGGGGGTTAATCAGTTGATGGAAGATCTCCATTTTTTCCTGTCCCTATCTCCTCTGTGTAAATCTGTCTTTCCAATAAAAATAAATAAATCTTTTAAAAAGACACTATACAAAACTCATGGCTTATTACAAAAGAATTCTAACCTACAATTTGCAGGCAAACAGATGGGACTGGAGCCCACCTTGTTAACAGCACAAAGTCTAGTACAGAAAGACACCCCTGTGCCTGTGTAGGTGGGTGGTGGAAAGAACCAACCTGAATGTAGACCAGTGACTGCTGTGGGGAAGGCAGGTGGAGGGAGACGGCATCACGGTCCTGAAGTGTGGCTCATTCTAAGAATCACAGCCTAGTGTCCCATGGCAGCACGGTGGCTCTGGTTCTCCAGGACACAGTGTGTGTTTCCTTAACAAGGACAAGGGAGGAGCCTGAAGGCTCAAAGCATAAAGCAATAAGGAGGTGGGAATGTCAAGGAGCTTGTTCTAATCAGGACACAGTGTAGGCATTTATTGAAATGTCACACTGTACTTCCTAAGAGTGTGTGGTTGAGTATTCATCAAAACAATTTCAAAAAAGTGTCTAAGGAGATGGAAATGCCAATTAACCTGATTTGGTTATTACACATTGTAATACAGTCATCAGATTATCACCCTGTACCCCATGCCTGTGCATAATTAAAATAACTGTCAAAATTTAGCAATAAGTCAAGGTTTGATAATTCATAGCTTTGGCTACAGGAAAAGTAACTGAAACGCCTGCAGGAAAGGAAGTGGTGTTTTGGGAAGGATTGTTGGCAGGGGAGTCTCCCTGCTAAGATGTTCCTCCACACGAGACAAGGCTCAGACCTTACAACCTTCACAAGTTGAAAAGTGTGTCTGTTTTAGCCGGCCTGCCCAATGGCACAGCTTAGCCTGGCTGGTGTTACAGGCGCTCACTGCACATGTGTGAGCTTACAGTGGCAATCACATGGCCGATGGAGAGCTGAGCTCCACTGCCACCGCCCAGCATCCTGAGAATATCACACCTATCTCATGCTAGCTTGGGACAAACTCAAAATGCAAAGTCTTTCACACCATCATAGATTGAAAAATCATGAAGTGGAGCAGGCATGGGCTGGGGACTGTCTGTGTAGGAACGGCAGGATGCCTTGAGGTGTTGAAGCCATTAAGGGAAAGCGGAAGAAAGGGAGGAAAACTAAAGCACTTAGAGAAGCAAAAGTCTTACAAATGCCTTGCCCATTGAATTCAGGAAATGAATGAATATTGAAAACAGACCACATCTGTTTTATAAGTTAGAAAACAGGGGCGGGCATTGAGGTGTGACAAGTTAAACATCGGGTTGCCACACCAGCATTCTACTTGGCCAATGAGAACTGGCAGCTCTATTTCCAAACCAACCCCTTACTAATGGACCTGGGAGAGTAGTAGAAGATGGCCCAAGTGGTTGGGCCCCTGTTGGGAGACCCAGAAAAACTTCCTGGCTCCTGGCTTTGGCATGGCCCAACCCTAGTAGTTTTGATCATTTCGGGGTAAACCAGTAGGTGGAAGATTTCTCTTTTTTTCTCCTCTCTCTGTAACTGCCTTTCAAATAAATAAGAAAAAAATACTTTAAAAATTACAAAACATGGATCAAAATATGTCAGCTAGTGGAAATTTTCTCCAGAAAATGACCAGGAAACTATATAAAATTATATTCCAGTATTTTCTTTTAAAAATATGTATTTCTTTATATTTGAAAGGCAGGATTATAGAGGAAGAAGGAAAGACAGGTAGGGAGAGAGAAAGCTCTGTCATCTACTGATTTACTCCCCATATGACCACAATGACCAGAGCTGAGCTGGTCTGAACCCAGGAGTCAGACGTTTTTCTGGTTTTCCTACACCGGTGCAGGGGTCCAAGCACTTAGGTCATCTTTTGCTGTATTCTCAGGCACATCAACAGAGTTGTAGGAGGCTGGCTACCACGTTTTTTGGAAGTGAAGCAGCAAACGTTGTGTTGGCTGGGCATGCCCTGGCTCGGAGATGTGTAAGGACATCCGGAGCAGGAGGAGGCTCCCTGCTGAAAGTGGGGGAGCACTGCACTCACTGGGAGCCTCACTGTGCCTACAGCCCAGCCTGAAGCTTGAAGGGGAATAACTCGAGGCAAACACATTGGGTCCCAATATTTAGGTGAGTAATCTTTAAAAAGTTCATGGAAAATATGTGTCTTGGAAAAATTGCACAGACCTACAAATTTTTACTCAAATAAGTGTATCTATTAGTTCTGTTTTTCATGAACTTGTGAAACATTTTTTAAGTCTTTCTCAGCTTTATTAAGACAACATAATTCAGTGATTTATTTAATTATAGTGAGAGAGACAGGAATCTTTCATTCAAGGGTTCACTCCCCAATTGGCAGAAGTGGCTGAGGCTGGGCCAGGTCAAAGCTAGGAGCCAGGAACTTCATCTGGGTCTCTTGGGGGTTCAGGGGCTCACATATTTGAGCCATTTTCTGCTGTTTTTTCTAGGCAATGAGCAAGCAGCTGGATCAAAAGTGGAGCAGCCAGGTCTTGAACCAGTGCCCATATGGGATGCTGCTGTTGCAGGCAGTGGCTTTACTGGCTATGGCACAAGAACTGGCCTGTTCACAAACTTTTTGACATACCCTTATATTTCACATTTCTCATCTTGGTAAAATTAATTAAAAATTACATATGAATTGCTGTTGAATCCTTAAGTGATATCACTTGAAGCCAAAATAATGTAAAAAAATATGTGTACAGAAATATTCAAGTTGTTTTTTGAGATAATATCACGTTTAAGAACTGCAGGACTTTCACATAAACTGACAGAATGACGTGGTTATAAATTTTTCTAAATGGGTTTCTTGGACAAGTAAGTCCACTGGTAACTGTGATGTTAATTCAAGAAAATCACAGCAATTTACTAAAAAGACAAAATCAGAAGGCAGTAAAGATCAGAGAAACGAAGGTCAAGGTTCTCCACAGACGCTATGGGTGTGTGGGAGGGGACACGAGGGCACAATTAGCGACAGCTTGTTTTTATGTCATCAGAGAACCCTGGGAGAGTAAAAGTAAATGCAAGAATCTCATGGCGTGGTGTGTGATGATCTCTGTTTTCAAGATGGGTGATCTAAAGTCAGCACACGTACTGGTCTGAGCAGGATACAATGCATTAGAGTAAGCCAAGCCGGGAGGCAAACATGGGTCATCTAGACTTGTAGTCTTTTAAACTTTACAAGTTTCTAAACATTTTGGGGTTCTTTTCTCAACAAATAAACAAACCCAAAAACCTATCATCCTGATTTGAAAACCAAGGAATCCCTAGAACTAGTTGTTAATCAAAGTCTACCACTGTATATATATTTATGAGCTTAATTTTTTAAGAAGGTTTATTCCTTCATTTGAAATACAGTGACAAAGAGAGGGACACAACACACACACACACACAACACACACACACACACACACACACACACACACACACACACACACACACATCTTCCCTCTCTTGGTTCATGCCCCAAAAGCCCACAATGGCTGGAACTGGGCCAGGCTGAAGCCAGAAGTCAGGGGCTTCATCCAGGTGGGTGGCGACCACCCTCCATTTCTTTCCCAGGCCATTAGCAGGGAGCTAGATTGGTGGAATAGCCAGGACTCAAACTAGTACTTTGATGTGGGGTGCCAGTGTTGTAGGCATCTTAACCCATTGTGCCACAATGCTGGCCCCTACTGTAGATTTAAACATAGCATGTTTTTGAATCCTGACACACACAGAGATTTTAATATTTGATTTTGCTGGAGAGTCTGGATGTGCTTTTCCACACTTTGCTTTCTATCAAAGCACAAGAGAGGCAACCCAGGAAGGACTTGTAGCTGAAGGCAGACACTGCAGCAGTACTGCATTATGAGGCTCTGTGTCCAGGGTAGTGAGATTTTTCTGTGAAAGACTGGAGAGGCAATGCCTTGAGCTGTGTCTATCAGCAGCCTGAGAGCAGCCATAGGAAGAATTAAGTGGGTGGGCGTGGCTGTGCCGATAAAGCTTCTTCTACAATGAATATGGACTGAGAGGCTGGTTGTGGTCTTCAAATATGGTTTGCTGACCCCTGTTCTGAACACTAGGAAGCCACCTCGTCTGTGTATACAGAAATGGGTCTGGGTAGAAGGGGAAGAAGATAAGGAGCAAGATATAACATAAAGAACTTCAAAGGATGTGGCCATCCACGAGCAAGTGTCCAAACTGGCACCCATCTGAAGCCCTGAGGAAGGGTACTGAGGCCTTAGATTTCCAGGCTTCCCTTTCTTTTTTTTTTTTTTTTAAAGATTTATTCATTTTATTACAGCCAGATATATACAGAGGAGAGACAGAGAGGAAGATCTTCCGTCCGATGATTCACTCCCCAAGTGAGCCGCAACGGGCCGATGCGCGCCGATCCGAAGCCGGGAACCTGGAACCTCTTCCGGGTCTCCCACGTGGGTGCAGTGTCCCAATGCATTGGGCCGTCCTCAACTGCTTTCCCAGGCCACAAGCAGGGAGCTGGATGGGAAGTGGAGCTGCTGGGATTAGAACCGGCGCCCATATGGGATCCCGGGGCTTTCAAGGCGAGGACTTTAGCCGCTAGGCCACGCCGCCGGGCCCCAGGCTTCCCTTTCTAAGCTGCCACCCAAAGCTCTAGGAATGTTTGTCTCCCAGTGAGCTCTCTGATTAGAAGAGAAATCAAGCGAACAAATGGTTGGCTTATGAGCAAGGACAAGAAAATGGAGTACCACACACACAGGTGGTAATGGCGAGGTCTTGCAGTCCCCAGTCCTTCAGATTCTACCTCCTGAGTTGGAGTGGAGAGCTGAGTTCTAACGCCACCTCTGCCACTACTTCTTACACCACCCTGGAGCAAGCAGTCACTGTGCTTTTCTGGTCAAGGATTTTAAGCTATTGCCTGGACCAAAGTGCAGTCACTTACAGCAGGCACTAAGAAAATGAGTTGGGAGATTCTAAAGGCGGGGCTACGGCACACATACCTGTGACAGGCTTTCCCCAAGGACACTTTAGAAAGCCATGAACTTGTACCAAGGACACTACAACTGTCCACAAATATTTCTGATGTTGGCTGCCTTGCCACTACCTAGCAAGTCTTGGATGCATGCCACCCTGGTTACTGATCCTTAAAATCAAGGATAATTGTTTTTACAACTCCAATGTCTCGTTTTACCCTTAAAATTCCTTGGTTTCCCTTGCTGTCTGTATGTTTGCAGCATCCAGATTACTACCCTCTGTCCCTTTTCAAGGAAAATGCTGTTAGATTTTACAGGACTCCTCTCTCTGTGGTGGTTGTTTCAGTTGATGGTTTCCTCACCTGTAACACCTCTTCCAGCCACACATGTGGGATTCTACAAAACACAAACCCATCATAGTCGATTTTGGGAAATTGCAATCCTTTGTCCTTTCTCTTATGAAATTAAACTAAACACAGTGTTTAAGAGTGAGACAAAATTACAGACCATGGCATTTAACTGCCCTTGGTTGGAGTTTCACAGAATCACAAAAATGGAACCAGACCAAACTACAGAAGGGCATTCTGTCTGTATGAATGCTCTGTGCTTCAGGATTCTAAGGAAGACCTTCCAGTAAGCCATTGAGATGAATGACCTAGTCTTAGCTTCTTAGGACTCTTCCTTGGTGTTTTGTGCCATGTGACTATGGACTCAGGGCCCGGCAGGTGCCTCCTGAGCAGTGGGGTTTAGAAGACACAGTAGTGTCTGTCCTTAAGTTACTTGTGAAGCAGAGACAGAATGAGCTCCCATCTGCCTCTTTTACTTTTATAACCAAGGTCCTTCTCCAGGGCCAAAATTGAGGGGTTAATAACCCAATGACGGGGCCCGGCGTGGTAGCTGCTGAAGTCCTCATCTTGAATGCGCCAGGATCCCATATGGACACCAGTTCTAATCCCGGCGGCCCCACTTCCCATCCAGCTCCCAGCTTGTGGCCTGGGAAAGCAATTGAGAATGGCCAAAAGCCTTGGGACCCTGCACCCATGTGGGAGACCCAAAAGAGGCTCCTGGCTCCTGGCTCCTGGCTTCGGACTGGCTTGGCTCTGGCCATTGTGGCCACTTCGGGAGTAATTGGATGGAAGATCTTCCTCTGTGTCTTTCCTCCTCTCTGTATATCTGACATTGCAATAAAATAAATAAATCTTTTTAAAAAGTTACTATAGGGATAAAAAAAAAAGTACTCAATGCTGGTTTTCTGCATGGGTGGCAGGGATCCAACCACCTGAGCCATCACCTGTTGCCTCCCAGGGTGAGCATTAGCAGGAACCTGGAACAGACAGCAAATCCAGGACTTGAACCAGCTGCTCCAATATTCAATGAGGGTTCCAAGGGACATCTTAACTATCATATCGAACCCCTGATTGTATATATCTTTGAATGTAGCCATCTCCCTATTATGTGACTGAGGTTAAATATGTTGTTTATGATGAGGGCAATCGGTATGCATTGTGCTGCAGTGGTTAAAGCTATCATTTGGGACATCTACATCTCAGACTATAGTGCTGGTTTGAGTCCTTCCTCCTCTGCTTCCTTTCTGGCTTCTTGTTAATGCATACTGGTAGGCAGTGGGTGACGGCTCAAGAACCCCGATTCTTGACATTCATGTGGGACACCTGGATGCAGTTCTGGGCTCCTTGTTTTGGCCTGGCTTGGGCCTTAATTTTTGTAGGCAATTGGGAAGTGAACCTTTGGATGAAATTTTTCTCCCATTCTGATCTCTATTTTTCAAATATAAACTTTTTAAAAAGCAGATGCAGATAGAAGACATAGGGACCAGATAAGTTGAGATCTGGAAGGAGGAACATGCTCAAGTTACTAATTTTGGGCTAATTAAATTTTCCTAGATTGTGTGAAGTGGTGCTGGAGACTTCAGGGAGCACAGATGTCCAATTTCCCAAGAGCTTAATTCTGTATTTGAACTTTGGGTCTCACTGCGTACACACACACACACACACGCCTCTCATCTCTCCCACTTACCTCTCTTTCCAAGAATTCAAACTTCTGACCAATTTTTCTCCTTTAATGAATTAGAAATAATTTCCTAGGTGTAGGAACACTTTTAATCCAGGAACTTACCTAACCGAATTAAAGTGCATATGAACGTTCATTTAAATCAGCCACAAGGAAAATGGAAAGGAAGTTGCCTGCTTCTCAGTCAGCCCACAGTGACGCCACATACACCCATTCATAACATTCGCACCCAAGGCAATGCATTTTGGGTGAACAAACTCCAGGTACGGATCCCTGTGTGGCACTGCACCTCTGGGTGCTGATACTGTCTCAGGTGTGTGTGCCTGTGTATTCCTACGGAGCCGGGTCACTTGGATGCGGTTTTCTGCTCCTTGTGAACCAAACTGCACCCAGCAATGTGAAACATGCATTATGCTCCTATCACTCTCAGCCCTACCAGTCACATTAGAACAGGCCTGTTTCTAACCTGTTCCCAAGGAAAGTGGAATGTCCTCTCCACATTACTCTCACCAAGTTCCCAAAAACGCTGTCACCTAGAAGTCAGGCCAATCAACGCTAAAAATTAGAGATGATTTTATAGAATAGCCATTTAGAGTTTTTCCTTCTGCCTGTTCATCTTGTAGTTAAGTCAATTTTGTCGGGAAAGTTATCAATATTTACTGATCAAACAATGCAGAGACGAGGAAAAGGTTCCAGCAACCCCAAAAGAATTCAGTTCTACTCAAGGATCTGAAATTGGTGTGCAGCACTGAGACAACAACTGAGACAGAGAGTGTCGGGACGCATCTTGTGAGTCATCAAAGTGCTTTATTTTGTAAAGCCCGGCTCATGACGGGAGTATATTGTTAGCACTAGGAGATACAAGGCAAACTTCCTCACTCTGTCCAATAGTTCATTAACAGAAATGAATGACAAAGACAGTTACAGATGAAAGTAAAGCATTTTGTAAACTTCTAAAGGCATACACATATTGGCCACCAAAGGAAATGGTTACTCAAATGATGTATACGGTACCTTATCTTCACTTCAGGGTCAAAGAAACCACAGAATTTGAGAACACAATTAATGGGTGTGTGTGTGTGTGTGTGTGTGTGTGTGTGTGTGTGTGTGTTGGGCAGGGGTGGGAGGAAACCAAATGACAGAATCAATTAAATACACACAATGCGGATTTGTACAACTATGTTCAGTGGTGTTAACATCATCTGTAAAGGGTAACAGATCTATGGAAAGTCGATAGGGGTGGGGGCGGCATGGCTGCTGGCTTCCAGAGACACTGTGATGTCAACCCACACTCCCTGGGCACAGTCGCAACCTGGAGAGCCCTGAAGTTACTGGCAAAGGCAGCATGGCACAGGACTTGGGTGAGTTGTTAAGTAATTGATTACTGAAGAGGGATATTTCCCCCTTTCCTGAAACTGTCTACCAAAACCATCTCATGGTTTCAACAGGAATTTCCAAGGCACAGCATTAGCACAGCATATAAATTGATAAGCTACTCTAAGCAAGTCTAATATTTTAGCCTGATGCCTTTCAGAAAGTGCAGGAAGTTGGTAAAATACATGATCTGTGTTGGAAATTTACAACTGGATTAAACACAACCAGCACAGTTTAGGGCAATCAACTTCTATGACCAGATTTGGGTTACATCATTAAATGGATAAATTTATATCTGAAGGAAACCAAACAATCTTTTTCCTTTTATTATCAAAGACTGACTACTACGTCTTGTGAATAAAATGCTCACCTAAAAATGTGACTGTGGGATAAATCTCAAAATCAGACAAACATTTCACCTACACTGTAAAATGACTTTACATGTAAACTTCAAAACAAAATATCATATGCTGTATATTACATTTTTAGATTCAGAAATATCCCTGTTTTCCTGATCATGTAAACAGTAAAACTGAGGGTCTTCATTAAAAGGACAATTCATAATAACAAAATGCCACTGTTTAAACACAGGCCAAACATAAACTTCTTGGAAATCAATTCGCCTTGGGTGACGAAAGGTGAGAGTTTTAGCGCTGTGCTTGTCTTCCCCCAGGGGGAGATGTGGACACCATTGCCCCAAACTATGCTCTGTGCAGGTTGGTGCTGTTTTCCTTTCCTAGTATTAAATCCTAGACTGCAACAGAAGGGTGTCACAGAGAGGCTCCAGGCGAGGAAAGAGGAGTAAGCTGTTCTCCCGGACATGATTTCCAGAGGCATCAATGTCCAGCCAGAGTCCCTGCAGCATCAGCTTCCTGGCAGAGCAGGAAGGGCCTGCTGCTCCGTGACATGGTGCAGGTGGGGACAGAGCTCTGAACCGGCACACACAAGGGTGCTGGTATTCTTCCATCATGGCTGGGGTCGAAGTGACAACTATTAAGGAGTGTTGGGCATGCAGGGGGGGAAGTGTAACATTTGCAGTAGGTTTTTTTTTTTAAATCATCACCATCCTTCTCATTATTATTGTCTTCATTATTATTATGAACACTGTCTCACATCTTTCAACTCGAAAAAAAATATATATATATATATACGGATCCACAGTTTATCGTGTGATGCCCATGAGGTTCCTCTGGCATGCATTTCCTGTTCCCCTCCCCCCACATGTGCTGGCTCTCTTGCTCACTCGCTCACTTGCTCGCTCGCTCACTCACTCACTCACTCATTCACCCATAGCTGGAATCAGAGGGTTTCTGTGAACACATTCTGATTCAAGCTGATTGGTTTTATTTAATGAATTATTGTAAAATGTGAGCACGTACACGCATACACACACATTCATACACACACACACGCACAGTTGGAGATAGCTAGAACGATGCTGGGAAATGTCAGGTAGCTGTGAAAGCTAGTAGCCCCCAGATCAGTCATCTTGGCCTGAAGATGTAAACAAAGAGGTTTGCTTCCTGCAAGGTGAGTGCTTCATGGAGTTTGGTTTTTTCATCTTCCCTACACTGAAGCCACCTCCGTCCTTCCCATGCTCAGGTCGGTCCCAGGCTGCTCGGGAGGTTACGTCAGGATGTGGCCAATGAAGTCCAAGAAGCGCTTTGAATACTGCTCTGGGTTCACGGTGGAGATCTCCGCTCCAGCCTGCCCGTTGGAAAGAGAAGGAAGATTAACACAATGTGTATGATTTCCCCCCAGATGAAGACTCAGCATCCGCAGCCATTCCCAACTGCACCTGAAAATGAATCCAGTGATTTTCAGGACTCTACAGCCTCTGCTCTCATGTGACTCCAAACCTCGTGGCTACTGTGGCCAAAGGGTGTTACTGAGTTGGAATATGAGGCTTGTGTGGCAGGCAGGAGTGCTGTGGCAGCTGCGAATTCCAATCGCATCAGCCACGTTTGGGACATTCCTATGAAACGGAAAGGTTTGTGCAGTTCTCATTCCAAAGTCACTGGGGACAACAGCTTTATGTGTCAAGCAGGTGGGCTGTGGGCAGCTGACGGTGACATACCTGTAAGCCGCAGTGAGAGGGAGACCTTGATGGTGTGACTCTGGGACATAGGATGCTCCTGCAACTCCTCATGGGGGAGGGGGCCTACTTTCCTCTTGGCTCCATCGCACAGAGCTGCACAGAGCACAGGCTATTTCTCACAGCCATGTTCCTGTCATTTCTAGACCTGAGCTGCTAGGGCCTCCTGGAGAAGCCCAGGCCTTTGAGGTGGAACTTGGTGCTACAGACTGTTCAAGACTTGTTTGTAGAGAACGATGTCTTGTTCTTGCAAATGGCCTGCTGTTCTTGACCATGTGGTAATAACAGGGAGCTTGACTATTGCTTAGTAGGCAGACTAGCTATGCACACTGCTGCATCCTTTGGAGTATAACGCAGGGACAGACATTTAGGAAGGATCTACCCAGTGTTTGGGCCTGTCCAATCAGCTTCATAAAATCCCATCAAGCAAGACATCAGAATCCCTCTACTGGGAGAGGGCAAAGAGCATTTCCTCCAGGTCACACAAGTGGAAAAAGCAAGCAGGGATCCCGCCCCAGGACTCTACAGTCTCTCTGTGGTTTTCTCCCAGAGATGAGTGTTGGGGACTGTGGGACCTCACTCACCTGACTAGGCTCTAAGTGGGGAAAGTGGATGGCACCTGGGCTGCATGGGTGGCTTCTAGAAGGGAACCAAGCAACTGCTGGTGCCACATGATGTGTGCCTTTCTTGCAGAAGTCCACGCTGCACACGGCAGGGGCTTAGGCTGCAGACACTGTGGCTAGACTATTTCTTTGGCAATGGAATCTAGTTTCAGGCCTGAATCCACTTCTGCGATGGCAGCTCCCTAGAGTTTCAAGAAGAAAAGGCTTGGGGTTGAGTTTGCTGGCTCTGGTGCATGTCTGGGTTTCCCTCCTACACCTGGCATGTGGGAAGCACCTGCCAGTCAGTGGGCATGAATAGCACAAGTCTGCCTGTGTACCAGGGACTCTGTGAAAGACAAAAATGGGTCCGCATGCTATGAGCCTAGAATGGACACTTGGCACTTAGTGAAATGCCAGGGCTAGCCGGGCAGCAGGGGCTCCATGGGCACAGCAGGGGTCTGGACCCAGGGCTGGGGGTAAGCGAGCAGGCTAGGCTCTACAGAGGACGCCTTTCAGAGTCTCTGCCTGCTGAGGGCCTCATGCATCACTCCTGAAGCTGTCACTTCTTCTAAGCTGTAGGTATCTTCCACTCATAGCAGACAGCCACAACCATCCCCTTGCAGGCTTGGTAAGAGGCCAGCAAGTTAACTGGTGTCTAGCACAGTGCAATTCTGAGCAGGCACAATGAAGGCAAATTTGGACCTTGCCCTCAAACAGCTGTGGTGACAGAAAAAAAAAAGAAAGAAAAGAAAGGAAAAAACATCCACATCATTCACTATGGGAAAAGAAATCAAAATCAAATCCTGCATGTTTCCCAAGTGTCTCAAGCAGAGGACTGTGCTTCAGTGCTCAGTGCTCTGCATCCAAACCACCATCTCCATCGCTTTCATCTTGGGAACATTTTCCAAATACAAAGGAATCTGTCAATTCCTAGTGATGCATGTGGCCACCAGGGTCCTCCACTTGGAAAGAGATAAGACGTGGCTGAACCTCAGTGACTACAGCCAAGCAGCCACAACAAGTTTCCGGGAGGGTGGGGATTAGCAGCTGGCATGTGCTGGCTCTAAGCCGTGCATGAGAACACGGCCCCCCACACCGGGAAGGAGACTGGTGGAAGGGCTCTGGACATCTCAGCAGAGAAGAGGAGCCCGTCTGGAGCAAGGAGAGGGTCCCTGCTATGCGGATGCCATCAAGGACCCAGGCCGGAGAAGGAGGCCGGTGAGTTACTTACGCCGTGCTTCACGGTTTTTGCAGCGTGGGCAGCTTTCTTTTTTGCATCGTAATGAGTGAGGATGTCGATAATGGCCATGAAGTACACCTCTTTCCTAGGTGAGTCTGCAAAGGAAGGACAGCAGTGACCGTGGGAACAGGGGTGGTACACCCAGAGATACAGGCACTGTGACAGCAAGGAGAAGGGAGGCTGGGAGTGCAGGAGTCAGACCACTCCTGTGTGTCCTCTTGGCCAGCGCAGCTCTCTATCCAACACGCCTGCAACTTACAAAGTGAAAAATCCCAGGATATTAACACTGGAGATCCAAGGGTGGAATTGAATGCTTTTTATTTTTTACTTTTTGGGGTAATTTGCATTGTCCTTAATGATTATGTAAAGTTGTTTTTAAAACACTTTATGAAGTAAGTGGAACTAATTGTGCTTATTAATCCTTTTCTACCATAAACGCAGTATTTATAATTCATTCTCATTGGATGTAGTATTGGAACTAGATAAAGGCACAGAACAGCCCCAGTATCTACTTTCTACTCAGTTCCAAAACTTTGATGCTGTTTCAATTTATGAAGAGAAAGAAAACTACATTTGATGACATCTAGCTCTCTGTGTTAAAGAAACAACTTTGGCAAGCAAATAGAACAAAATGTAACTTGAATCAATTTGGTTAAAAAAATGCCATCCAAGCATTTTTTTAGAAGGAAAAAGAATAAGAAGAATAAGTAATGAGCTACTCAAGAGAGAGGCTGCTTTTATCAAACCATTAATACTTTTGTGGATAAGTAGCAATGGCAGGGTGAAATATTCGTTCAAATGGCTAACCACTTTGATATTCTCTTGAGGATTAAGAATAATACATGTCTGGTACAATGGATCAACTGGCTAAGCCTCCCCTCTTCAAGCACCAGGAACTCCCGTTTGTGTCCCAGTTGCTCCACTTCCCATCCAGCTCCTTGCAGGTGGCCTGGGAAAGCAGCAGAGAATGGCCCAAAGCCTTGGGATCCTGCACTCGATGAGAGACTCGGAAGAAGCTCCTGGCTCCTGGCTCCAGATTGGCTCAGTTCTGGCTACTGCGGCTATTTGGGGAGGGAATCGGTAGATTGAAGATCTTTATCTCTGTCTCTGCTTCTCCCTGTAAATCTGCCTTTCCAATACAAATAAATAAATTAAAAAAAAAAAAAAGAATAATAATGGACCTGACCTCAGAGAAGGCCATGGACTCCTTCAGGGCTGAGGGGGGATTCGGAGTCAGAATCAGAGAAGCTCCCCCAGACTCCACACAGCCTCAGTGCAGAGAAGGAACTCTCCTTTCACACTGGGGTGGAGGAGGGAAGGGTGGCTTTTAGTGATGCTGGACCTGCTCTGAGGGCTGCAGTGGACCACATGCATGTGCCCACCGCAGGGCAGATCTGTGGTGCTTCTGAGTTAGATATAAAAGAAGACTGCTAAGGAAAGAAAAAAGGCTTAAACCAGTTGTTACACATGTTCTCTCTCTATAAAAGTGTGCACATATGCCTATGTGTGCTGTGTACATAAGATGGTTTGTGGTTTTGCTCCATTCCCCTAAACCTGGGGACCTGTTCCCATCACATCTCAGAAGCGGAGATTATGGCTTCCTCTCATGCAGGCTTGTCCCCTGTCAAGTCACCTGAATCCAGAGCTTGAGTCTGGCAGGACAACACACCTGTATTAGGGTTGATTACTGGTAGGTAACGATGCAAAAAGCAAAACAAAGCAAACTAACAATAATCAAACCACTTAAGCTATCAAAAGGAGGCAATGGTAACTAAGCTTACTTTCATGGCACTTAATTCCATAAACATCGATGTGTGGATCAAACTCCCCTGGCGCCAAGGGTGGTGAGCTGTTCAGCGTGTTTCCGGGACTGTCCGGAGGGGTCCCAACCGCGTGGGGGCCGTCGCTCTCCCCCTCCTCCTCCCCGTCGTTTTCCTCACATTCCACCTCTTCTTGCTCAGCCCTTTCCACGTCGTGAATCCCCACCAGTAAGCTGTAGTCCATGAGCTTCAACTGGGCAAGAAACTGTGGGGAGAGGCGACACGGTCAGACAAAAACTAGGATTTGCAAGCTCAGGAAAAGGCACCGGGGAAGGCTTTGAGGGAGGGGGCAGCAGAGGACACAGGGCCTCCTACACGGGCAGCCGGAAGCCTTGCTGGACGATACTCTCAGCATTCCTGGATAGCATTGCTGGGTAAAAAATGCAGCCTTGCACTTTGGGAAGGTCCAGAGCTAGTGCTGTCATCCCTGAAGGGCAAAGCCAGATGCTGAGGACCCGGCTGGATTAGATCAGAGAGCAGAAGGCCTGACTGGCCAGAAAGAGACATGGAGGGAGGGAAGAGAAAGTTTCGCCTCCCCTCAGCCCCAGACAATTAAGACTTGGCTAATGGGAAAAAACCAGAGACCTCCCAAGAAGCTTCCAGCAGTCTCAGAAGAGTTTGAGAGGACTTTGAAATTCAGCACAGTCCGTGGAGTAGATTATTATGCTGTCCATCACAAATAAGTAAAAGCCCGAATGTCCCAATCAACTAGCAGACGCATTGTGCCAACGCTCTGGTGAGTAATGCAGTCCTTGTGTTGCGGTTCAGCCTTCCTCTGACCCAAGCAGAAGAAAAGAAGGTGCTTTGCTTTCTGCCAGGCCCCCACAGCCCAAGGCTCTTGCTGCTCATCCCTGCCTCTCCTGGACCAGCCATGGCTGCAGTACAAGGTGGGGCAAGAGCTAGCTAGCTTTGTGGGTTTCTCTACTCCTGTCTGCCAAGTTCTTTCCTGGCTGTTCATGGCAAGAGTTTTTCTTTTCTTTGTTGTTAAGTGCATGCACCCAGATACTTGACGTTCAATGCAGTGTTCTAACCGACCCATTAACATGTGGGTGGTGTGACTGTATGCATGCTGCCACGGCCAAGGGCAGGCTGGAACTAATCAGCTTCCAGAACCATCTCCCCATCCCCCACGGCTGGCGGGTTCAGTGCAGGGCCCAGCTCTGCTGTGACCCTCAGCTCGGGTGCAGAGGGTGCCTGGCCCTGACTCTCACCACTCCCCCGGCCCACTGATGCAGAGCAGCTGACGGGCCTCTGGCCTGCTCTGATAGAATTTAGGAAACAAACTTCCTGACACAAAGGGCAGGCATATGAAATTACAGGGCTTGGAGCTTCTGGCTGAAAACCAAATGAAATCAATTTGCCGAGACCTGCAGAGCCATTTCTTTGTGCTGTGCCTGGCGGGGGGTGTAGGGGCGATGGCGGCACAGCTCTGCCTGGAAGCCTAAGAGAAGTGTGATCCTGCTCCTTCCCCTGTGCACAGCTCGCTGGCCTTCCCCCAAGCCCCCCATCTCCCACGCGCCTTCACTTGCGCCCCACAGGTGTGCTGCTTCCAAGCTCCCCATCTCTGGCTTCCCAACCATAAATCCTCTGGGGGAAACCTAAAGCCCCCTGTAGAGAGTGGAAGACGCAAGAGATTTAAGCAAAGCAGCAGATTCTGATTAAGAAACAAACTTCCTTTAAGTCTGAGTACTCAGCTCGCGTGCACCCATGCATCCAGTCTGCTTTCTGGGCCACGGAGCAAGCAGCACTGTCACCTGTCACCACGTTGAGCACAGACACCAAACCCCTGCGGCTGCCTCTTTGACTAGTTTTCCTTCTGTTGGTCAGGGCCTACCATCAGCCGCTGGACAAATGCTGGTTATCAGTATGCATAGGTGCGTACAAGTATCCACATACACATGTGCATGGGCAGTTCGCACCATCTAAGCCCTGTGAAGACACTCAGCGGGAGAGGACCCTTCACTAACCTGTGGCCAGAGAGCTGAAAGCCCCAACGGGCATAGAAGAGACATGCAGGTGGGTATGGGGTTTGGTGCAGTGACAGTGACCCACCTGCCCATGCCAGCTCCGTGTGTGGGGAACTGCTTACAGGCTCAGACAGGCAGAAGAGCACCCAAAGATTCAAAGCAGAGAGCCCATATTCTTTGTGCCTAGTCATATATCCTTGGAGGCTCTGTTGAAGCAACCTTCCCCACCCCATAGCCCAGTGCGTTAGCCTAGTGGCTAACGTCCTCCAGCTCCCTACTTGTGGCCTGGGAAAGCAGTCGAGGATGGCCCAGGGTTACTTGGGATCCTGCACCTGCATGGGAGACTCAGAAGAGGCTCTGGGCCCCTGGCTTTGGAATGGTGCAGCAGTGACCGTTGCGGCCACTTGGAGAGTGAATCATTGGATGGAAGTTCTTTATCTCTGTATTTCGCCTCTCTGTATTTCTGACTTTCCAATAAAAATAAATAAATCTTTAAAAAGAAAAAATAATAAAGCAGTCCCCTCCCCCCAAAAAACTTGTTACTTGTTACTCTTGTAGTTAAATGATGGGTTAAAGAGAAAAAACTGGCTTCTGAGGCCCGCCCGATCAAGCTGCTGGAGGGCCATGCAGCCAGCAGCATGCACGCCGGAGACTCAGGGGTCCTTGTTCCCTCTCCACAGCAGCCCACAGGCCCCATGTTTGGGAAGTGTACCTCATAACCTAGAAACCCACTTTTGCCCCAGCTTTTCTTCCAAGGCCACCAGACATCTGAGCTCAGAATCTGGGTCTGCTCATCTAGGCTCTGCCCCCTCCCTCAGCCTCTCCTCATCGCAGGGAGAGGGGACCCGGTTGAAGACATGCCTAGCCCTGCTGGGCTTGAGTGCTGGCCAGGGAAGCTCCTTCCTTCCTGTTACCCCACTTGCTCCTGGTGCTTGGAAGGCCCCTGGGAAGCATTAAAGACTGGATGCTGCTTGACACCCTACCTCCAGTCCTCTGGGAAGGGAAGGTGTACTGCAAACACCAAGTTAATCCTGCCACGCCCCTGGCTAAGTGTGGTCAATGGTGTCTCACTGCTCCTGGGCAAAATCTCATCATGGCCCAGAGCATGAGAAGAGCTTCCTCCACCTCTCCTGCCCTTCTGGCCCTCTCACCCAGGCCCAGATGTCTCCAGCTGAATTTTCCAGAGCTAGTTGAAGGCATATCTGCGCTGGGCAGCACATCCCCGGGGGGCAGGCACTTATGGCCTGTGCACTTGTCTCTGGCACCTGGCTTAGCCGCACATTTTCTTTTGTTAAGAGTATTTGAATAACTTGTTTCTCTCCCGAGCACAGCAGCAGCTTCACGAAGATCTCTGGCTGTTTCCACTCTTGCTGACTCACGGCAGGCAGTGGCACCCTAATACACCTGCTTCTTCTTCCCCATCCCCTCCAATTTCCCCGACTGCTCCCCCCACTCACTTCCTTTAGAAAATAATGCCCAAAGCCAAATAAAAGCAACAGACAAAGCAACAACAACCAAACCTTTGTTAGGTGCTATAAGAGGGAACAGCTATGGGGTGCACTTTCAGACCATCTACATTGCTGTCTGTGCTATCAAAGAAGTGCTTGCTTTTCACAGAGGTCTACGTCACGTTCACAAGGATGACCTTCAACCACACTTTCAAGTGTGTCTTTTACATAAAAAAACCAGGGGATGTGCATGGTTTACTTGCCCGAGATCAGAGAGGGAGCTGGTGTACGGGCTGGACAGCTGTACTATCCATGGTGTGCCTCCAGGCTGTCTTCCCTCCCATCCACCTGGTGTCCACACTGGCCAGCCTGGAGCAACCTGCCTTGACCACATGCCACAGGTTTAAATGCCTGCTCCAGTAAGGAAACAATAATGGGCCAGGTAGATGTGAAGGTAGTGAGTGGTTGCCATTAGCAAAATGAAGACTACCTCTTTGGGTGGAAGCTGCTCTGATAAGCCCAAGAAGGTCAAGGAAAACTACGCTGGACTCCGTGGGCAGGTAAACAGACACTCCCCAGCTGACCATGGTTCAACTACAAGATTTCTCAATTTTATGATGGTGGGAAATACAAATTCAGTAGAAACTATCTCACATTTTGATCTTTTCCTGGGTTACTCATATTTGGTCCAATACTTCTGGGTTGCATTACTGCAGGCTAATTTAAGTGTTCTGAGCCTATCTGAGTTGGGTAGACTAAGCCATGATGTTTAGTAGGCTGGGTATATTAAATGCATTCTTGACTTAATGTTATTTTCCATTTATGATGGTTTTTTTCTGCATATGACACTGTTTTAAGTTGAAGCACACTAGCATATATTTTCAAATCAATGAGACTCAAGTAGAAACGGAAAACACCAGAGGCTGGGTGTAGATTTCACTAAGAGTAAGTTAAGTAGGAGTGGTTAAGACTACAGGTGCTATTTAATTCAAGCATTACAGGCTGGCGCTGTGGCATACCAGGCAAAGTTGCAGCCTGCAACGCTGGCATCGGATAGGCATGTTGTTCCTGAACCAGTTCCCTGTTAATACACCCGGAAAAGCAGCGGAGGGTGGTGCAAACGCTTGAGTCCCTACCCCCATGTGGGACACTAGGAAGAAGCTCCTGGCTCCTGACCAGCCCAGCTCTGGTAACTGTGGCCATGTGGGGAATGAACCAGTGGGAGAAAGATCTCTCAGTCTCTCCCCTGCATCCCTGTAACTCTGCCTTTAAAAAAACAAAACAAAACCTTTTTTTTTTTTTTTTAAGAAGCATCAAAGTGTCCAGGTTTTGAAACCATGGAAAATTATATCTTTTTTTGACGTACTAGCTCTATAGCTAGATTACTTCTCTTACAGAATGGGAAAATACCACTCAGAGGCGTGTGGGAAAGATAAAGATAAGGTAGCTAAGAAAAACAAGCAGACATGATTGCATGCATGTAACAGTGGAAGTGGTGTCAATGTTGATTTATTGGGCAAAATACCTTTTTTTTCCCCCATCTGGTATGCAAAATGGGGAGCCAACTTCAAGTTGATGATCCAGGAGGAGACTCTTGTGGAAAAGCCTGTGGATTCAGGAGCTCTCATCATCATAAACTTTATTTTTAAATCTCTTCTGAGGCACAGCGTAATGATGTGCAGCAGTAAGTCTGAGGTTCTCGTTAGGGAGAACGGGCACTTGGATCCAGTTGTGGGTTAAGAGAGAAGACAGATTCCACCGGAGGGAACGCCTGGTGTGGTGGAGAGGGGCCTACTGCCTCCAGCTTTCACTGAGGACTCTCTGGATTTGTTCTTTTTCACTGTCCTTCTCTTAAAGCTTCTTAGTAGAGAAGATTTAAAGGGACGATGATTTTTAAATCTTTGGGCTCCTTGCTCTTCCTTTTTTTCCAGCAGCTCAACAATTTCCAGCCAGAACAACACCTCACATCTTCTTTTCTCTTCAGCATATCCCATCTAATCTCCTTAATACTTAATTCTTCATTGTGCTAAAGCATTGAGCTAGTGTGTTTTTTCATGATCTCTTCCAGGACCAACACAAAATCCTCGGGAAATTAGGTGGACAGCGAGCAGCCAATTAGCCTATTTAACAGACTTCACCGGTTAACTTTACTAGCACATTTGTTCTGCTAAACTACCACCTCCAAACACATCAGAGGTAGAATTTAAATTCTGATCAGCTCTATATAATAACTAGGTTCTATTACTTTTAAAACATGATAACCCTCTTTCTTTAGAGTATCAGGAAAAAAATGATCTCACAAATTTTTTTTTTTAAGTAGCACTTTATGTTGGAGTTGTTAGGAGTATGGTTCTCTGATGCTCTCAAATCCCACACACGGTGGCTCTGCGTTTGGTTTTCCCATCCAAACTGGGCTGACAACACAGCACCCAGCCTTGAGAACTTTGAGAATGAAAGCAAATGGGACTGCACAGGAAGGGCATGCTCATAAAATGCCTACTCACTTCCATGCTGTGGGACCATCACCATGAGAAGGCTGAGATGCCCAGGCAGGAGGACACCACAGTTTTGCATCATGTGGCACCTGGGTCTCCCTGACCAGAGAGGTCAGGGGACTCCAGGGCCACGATCCGAGTTGGCAATAAGCACAGCGGAAAGCAGAGGTCACTTTGTCCACGGAGCACTCTCGGGTGTTCAGTTATGTGCAAAGCTATGTGGACTCAAGTATTCAATGTGTCATGAGTAAAACATGATTTCAATCATGGGGAAAAAAACAGGTAGGTTCTCAAATGACAATTCTGTTTTCTAAAATAATAAAAAGATCATTTATTAAGGTGTAATAAATTCAGACATTGTACTTTGAGGATTAAGGAAACAAATAAAAACTGTACTCAAAAACTTTAGCAGTTGGGCCAAATGAGAAAGACGGGAGCTGATAAAAAAAGGAAATGAGATTAAATTCTAGTCTCATTATCAAGATCAGATGTCAAGCTACTTCACCGTAATTACCCGCTTAAAAATTTAATGATGCTTCTGCATGAATTTCAAAACTAGACACTGTTACCAGCTATTGAGAAAAATCATAATGAAAGAACACTTTATGCCCTGCTTCTGTTTCAACAAAACTGCTAAGTGCGAGAGCCATGTATGGGATTAAACTATCCAATCCTCTAATCAACGACATTATCAGACACAACAAAAGGCCCAAGAGGATCCTCATGTAATTCAACTGTAAATTTGAACTGCTTGAGTTAAATTATTTCTGGAGTCTAAATGGCACAGTGATACACGGCCAACAGAGGGAAGAAAATACTCCCCCCCCCTTTTTTTTTGGCAGGTCATACATAACCCTGAGGGCTAGTCACCATAACTACTAAAACAATGTGATAGGATCAAAAATTTGCTGATGAATTAATACAAATCCAAAAGAGAATTCATTTAACTGTGGTACTGAACCTGTCATCAGTTAGATCAAGCTGACCTCAAGGCAAAGAAGAAAGACTTGCTACACATGTGAATAATAACTATCGACAGTTGAGAAAAAAAATAAGTGTTCATTAATAAAAGGAGAAAAAAATGTTACAGGATAAAAGCAACAACTTGTACTTACTTCCTAAATCTTTTTACCAGTCGACATTTGTATATTTTAGAAATAACCAATATTTAGCGGCGGGAAGGGAAGGGGGAAAAAAGAAATAACCAATATCTATGTTCTACTTTAAGCATGTACATCATGGATGTTGAGATAATACAAAAGATTTTTATTAAAACAATTTATGATCTAAAAATCATTAGGAACTAATTTGGTTGGTGTGAGTATCTTGCAATGAAAAGAACTGTTAGCAGGTGCAGAAGGAAGCTCACCTCCTGTTTATGGAGAATACAACCAAATGTATGACATTCATGTTTTGTTTTTTTAGCTGTGTTATTTTAATTGTTTTTGTTTAATGACATAGAAAAAGAATTTTTTTCACAAAGCTAATCAGAGTAGCAGATCTCCGCTGTTAGGCGAGGAGCAGAATTTCTGAAGAAAAATGGCAAAAAACAAAAGAAAAAAAGAAGAAGTACACATGCATGGAAAACTAAGAAAAACCCAGTTTTATGATAGTCAATGAGATATCTCTTTGTACTGTCCTGAAACTCAACAAATTCCAAGAAAATTACTTTCGCCTTCTGAATTTATTGCTAAAAGGATTAAGTAAGGGATTTCAACAGGAAAGCTACAACGCCTGTCTAATAAAATTATAGGAAAAGGTATTATTTTAACTTCTTACACTAGTTCTCATTACAGACCAAAAGCTCGCCAGAACACAGTGATTTCTTGCCACCCTCCTGAGCCTGGTGCCCACGATGTGGCCAGACTGGCATGCTGAGCCCCATGACATGGTGGGGGCTGGTGGAAATACTAACAGAGCCCTAAGCGACTGAGCACTGTGCCGACCCGGCGAAGATGTGGCTTACAGGGGAAAAGGCCCAAAGTGCATTTACTTCTCTGAGTCACTCAGCATTTGTGTTTGAAATGCTCACCCCCAGCTCCCATTCTGGCTGCTGCAGACCAGCTGGTCTTCCTGGGCAGACCCTGCTCACAGCCCAACGTTAGCACTGCGAACCGAGGGTGGAGATGCCCAGCAAATGAACGCAGGTACTTTCTGGCGTTTGCCATTTGAAGGATAGGGCAGGGTTTTTTTAAACCAGATCGCAAAATATAATTACACATGAGTTCAATTTGTACACACACACACACACACACACACACATCTTTAGTTGCAGACTTAAGTAGATAGACTAAAAAATATTTTCTTAAAGTCTCCTAAAAACTTGACATTTACACAATGGAGCTGACCTGAATATTGATTTTTTTCTTACCTCAACATCCTTTTTCAGTTTTTCCAGGAACACCTTTTTATTGTTGTCATCAATATAAATCTTTTGGCCCTCATTAATGAAATCATTATCCTTTAAAGTTGGCAGTTCTTTGGCCTAAAACAAATGAGAAAAAGACTGAGAAAGAAGCTTGAATGAAATCTAAAGATGCATACACCTTCCAATCCTGGAAATTGACGTTTGCCCTGTTCCCTGCAGGGGTCTTACCCAGGGCAATGAAATGGTGAGGTGGCTTGAATACCGCAAGGGGGCACCAGTGAGCTAAGACCACAGGAAGCAGGCCCACTAGCAAGGGAAGTTAGACACATTCCACTCCATTTGGCTTTTTGTAACACATGGCTTTTATTGGAATGGACCTAATTATTTTTCTTAGATTCACTTTCTTGCAAGGAGTCTTCTAGGAATACAATTTGAGTCCTTGGAAAGCTGAGGACACTTTCACTTCTTTCTGGCACAACCCAATTTCTCCCCTCCTCCACCTTGCTGGGTTTCCATCTGACAAAAGCCCCATCCACAGTGAAACTCACTGACTCAGGGAACACACACAGCTAGAGGTTAGCCAACTGCACTTCTCAGTCCTGCTCACCATGACATCATGGAGGAAATGAAAGAGAAAATAACTTCACATAAAACATATTATGGGGCCTGGCATGATAGCACAGTGGTTAAAGTCTTCGCCTTGAATGTGCCGTGATCCCATATGGGTGCTGGTTCTAATCCCGGCAGCCCTGCTCCCCATCCAGCTCCCTGCCTGTGGCCTGGTAAAGCAGCCAAGGATGGCTCAAAGCTTTGGGAGCCTGCACCTGTGTGGGAGACCCAGAAGAACCTCCTGGCTCTTGGCTTCGGATTGGCTCAGTTCCAGCAGTTGCGGCCGCTTGGGGAGTGAATCATCAGATGGAAGATCTTCCTCTCTGTCTCTCCTCCTCTCTGTATATCTGCCCTTCCAATAATAATAAAAAGAAGAACTAAAAACTAACATTTAAAAAAATAAAACATTATGATGAGAAGTTCTATTTTCAACAAGTAAACAAGAGGGTGGGCTGGCAAGTCAACTGCACTGACTTGCTAATTAACGTGCAACAGTCAAAATACAAGTGATGAGCAGAAAAGACTGCAAGTTCTGTCGCAGCCCAGAATATCAGGAGCATTGTGGTTTTACAACAGTGACAACCCTGTTGGCCTTCGCACAATGCATTCTGGGAGCGTTCAAAGCCAGTCCTCTCCACCCTCCCCTCTGCTAACCATGGTTCTCTTCCCTTCAACTGAAAGGAAGCCAAGGTAACACATATACTGCTGCTTTTCTACCAATGGTGGACCCAATAAAAAACAATCCAAGTAAGTAACAGGCCTTCCTGGCCTGGCCTCTGCATTGTCCCCCTCTTTGCTAAAGATAATTCCCTGTGTCTCCCATCAACTGCTCCATCCTTCAAATGCACCAACTCCTCACCTTCCCTCCTCATCTTACAAAGTACATACATGTATTAAGCATTCACTTCTATTTGTTCACACATACATATACACATGTATGAATTTCTAAATTAGTAGCTTTAGATATTAGTCTTGTTTTGAGAACATCTGCATAGTTTTCCAACATTCTTCTTCGTTTTTTTTAAATTGCAAGAAGTTTTATTATAAAAAGTGAAAAGACAAGATTGAGAGAAGCTTGCAGAATTTGGAGAAAAGTCTACAGAGTATTAGCATGTATAATATTACAAAAACAGAAAGACATATATGTAAAAACTTGTAGAATTGACATCTAGATGTAAAGATAAGTGAAAATATGCAATTGGAAATTCTAATATAAATCCAATTTTACAACAAGCTTTATCAGAGTCTCAGCACAATAAATGAATACTTTCAAAATTACTGCCTTGTGAGTGAATATACTCTTGTGGGTATATACAAATTTTGGAGCATTTAGAGTCAATCTCAGAATCTAACTATCATCTTCTACATAAATATGTGGTTTTAGTTTCTAAGCTATCAATTAATAAGTAAATGTTACAACACAACTACTTTGAAACTTGGGGACTGATTGAATTAATCATGTTCATCTTGACAGAACTGTTTAAAGTTACAGGACTAAATCTTCAAAGTACTTCTCCAAACTAGGGAAGGAGGTTTCATTCTCTTTTTCTCCCCACAAATTCATTTTTACTGACATGAAATATTGATAAATTTGTGACATGAAATCTGTTATAAAATAAAAAGTTGAAAACTCAACTAGATATCCTTATCCATAAACCCTGACATATGAAACCAAAAGTCACTTCAGAAACCTCCAATACTAAATTGTAATGTCTCAATGCAGTTACTGGACAAGTGAGAATAAATTCAAGTAAATATGGGACATGTTGGTAAAATCTGATCACCTATAATTCCTCAAAAAGTCAACCATTTGTCAAACTTGCGGTTGAGGCCTGATGGTAGAGCATATTCACCTGGCCTTTGGAAATTTATTGTTAATATACATTTTAGGAATTTATTGTGTGTATGCTGCACTTGTGTGCTGTATCGTAGTCACTAATAAGATGCTCAAACTACATATATGAGAGATTTTCCAATTAGGAATTTGTACACATACATTGTGTATACTTGGTTTATAAACTTACTTTTTATTTATTTATTTTTTAAAGTAAATGAGGTTTATTAGCTTTAACCCTATCTTGTTTGTACATCTAGATTGCCTATATTGTTTTTTTCTTTTTTTTTTTTAATTAATTACGTTGCATTATGTTACAGTTTCATAGGCTCTGGGATTTCCCCATCCCCTCCCCCCTTGGTGGATTCCTCCACCTTGTTGCAGTATCACAGTTCAAATTAAGTCTAGATTCTTTCATTGCAATCATATACGGAGCATAGAGTCCAGCATCTTATTGTCCAGATAAATTCAACAGTTTCTTAGGGAGACCATCTCTGGTCTGAAGGCAGAGCTGGCAGATTATCATCCCGATCAATTAAAAGCCCCAACACAACATCAACAACAATTTACAACATTATAGAATTAACTGACATAATATTGAGTAATTAATACGTTATAACAGTGCAAGTTCTTAACCACCTCCTGTGATTACTTCATTGACCCTTCAGTTTTTGTTTGTACTCAGCACCGGCTGCTATACACCTTAAAGTGCTACAGGGTACTATTCAGCTGTCTCGTGTCTGTTTTTATTTTAGTACATTCTTCTAAGATTTACTTTTATTTATTTGAAAGGAAGATCACAGATAGAGAGATAAATATTCCACCTGCTGTTTTTTTCAGTCCCTAAATGGCCACAATAGCCAGGGTTGGGTCAGGCCAAAGGTAGGAGCCAGGAGCTCTACCCACGTCTCCCACGTGGTTGCAGGGGCTCAACTGCCTACAATATCTTGTGTTGCTTTCCCAGGCACATTAGCAGGAAGCTGGATCTGAAGTGGAACAGCCAGGACTTGAACTGATGCCCAGATAAGATGCCAGGATTGCAGGCAGCAGCTTAACCAGTCACGCCATGCCAGCCCCACGCTTTCAATTAGATGCCAACTACTGCCAAAATGATTATCCCTATAAAGCAGACAAAACAAAGCTCAGAAAATCCAAAGATTCGTTCAGTAGGTAGTTACTGAGTTGCTGTCAGATACAGAGATAAAAACATGAATATGGCAAATTTTCTTAAAGTTTTTCATTTTGTAAGGGGAAAAGACAGTGGCAAATAGGTAGGAAGTAAGACACGAGGAAGCAAGATGCTCAGATTCAGTCTCCAGGAAATCAAAATGCAAATCCATTCTTCCCAAAGATAAAGATGAGCTCACTAGGACAACACCCTAAGTCTATCATTACTAATTTAAAAATAAGGTTAGCATAGGGGAAAAAAAAAACCCAACACCCAGAATGAAAAAGCAAACTCCCAGACATCTTCTTGCAAAGACACCACATTATTGTCTAAGATTGGTGTTAATTACACAGACTTCTGAGGCTGGCCTTCTGCCGGAAGTGAACCCTAATGATGGGCCACACAGCAAACCACCTCAAGGCTCGGCAGTTCCACGACAGTCACCTGGGTGACAGAGCAGGTAAGCACTGCCCGAACACAGGGCTGAGGTGAGACCTACATGCTCACACACATCGTGGAGAGAGGAAGACCCTGTTCGGGGGGTGTTAGGGACTGGAATATTTACCTGAATTCCCCAACTCATTTCCTGTGTCAGAAAAGAAGGTAGAAGCGTTTTTTTGTTTGTTTGTTTTTGGTTTTTTTTTGGTTTTGTGTAAATGTGAGAAATCTGAGGGCTAAGATGACAGGCCACAGGCAGGGCAGTAAATTACCCATTAGATGTGTGTGTGTGTAACACAAGTCACATTAATGAAGATGAATGCCATTTCACAATCAGCGCAGCAGAATGACCTCATGTGACAGGAAAGCATAATCCTGCCTCGTCAAGCTCGGGACACCCTAGACCCTGTTACTAAGCTTACTTGTGAATTTCACAGGCACTAGGAACATATTTATATTGGATCAAGTTCAAAACAGGGCAACCAGATCGGTTAAAAGACTTAAGGGCTTTATTGAAAGGATCAAGAGGGAGAGGCGGGTCTGCAGCAGGCAGCTGCAAGAGCGAACCCCACACCTCCAGAGGAGCTGGGCGCCAGGCCCTCTTCTCCAGATACAGGGCTGCCCGGCCAGGGATCCCAGGGCTCCCGTTCTGGTGGACACCCGGGGCCACTTCTCAGGCCTTGCCAAGTTATTTCTTGGTTTTTGAAAAATCTATATTTAGTTACTTGAGAGGTCTACAGAGAGGAAAAAAACGAATGAACCAACATTTGTTGGTTTAACTTTCCAAATGCTTGCAATAGCCAGGGCTGGGTCAGGGTGAAGGCAGGATTTCCACGTGGTTGGCTGGAACCTGGCTGTGGTGCCATCACCGGCTGCTCCCAGGGTGTGCAGCGGCAGGAGGCTGGTGCAGGTGGCACTGACAGCCAGGCCCTGACATGGTATGTGGGTGTGCCAGTGGTGCCTTCCCTGCTGTGCTCCACGCCTGCCTCTGCAGGTTGTTCTTAACGTGAGGAAGAGGAGACTGCCATCAGATACCCTGTGCCAGGCACTTTGTGCCCTTTTGCTTTGCATGAGTCCTCTTGTTCATGCTTTGCAACCATTATTTTTACCCCATTTAACAGACAAGGAAACTGAGGTCTCACAGCCTGCCTAGTGATGCATGGAGGCGAACACAATCACTTGGTTCCCTGGCTGCCATCTGCGATGGTCCACGCCAGCAGGAAGCTGAGGTCGTGGGAGTGGAAGGAGACCCAGGCCCTCCCAACACAGAGGGTGGGGATTCCATGTGCTCCTTAACTGCCAGGCTAAAAGCTCCTCTCTGCTTTCTTCTGGAGTGTTGTATTTACAGAACCTCGGCAAGTCTTCATTCTTCAGTAGTTAGGAAACACCGTCACCTTACCCACAGTGGGAAAAAGCCGCACAGGGTCTCCCGGGGCAGATGTGGTTAGGGACTTGTGATTCATGATGGCAACTCAAAACAGAGGTGACGGGACTCCGTGAGGACACAGCCACACCCAAGAGAAACCACGGAACCCCAGTATGACAAGACACAGCGTAGGCTGCTTCCTAGTGCTCCAGCGAAGATGGAAAGCAAGGCCTCAGGGCTTGCTGTGTATTATCAAAAGGCTTATTACTTAGTATTTTTATACTTCAACATTTCAAATTACCTAGACTTTTGCAGTCTCTAAAGACAAAACCAAGACTCCCTCCCCAGGCCCCCAAATATGTGTGCTTACTATAAGGATTTAAATGTTTTGTGTATTTCAGATGGCAGTTAATCTGTGTGTGACAATGTAAGTCTATACTTATTTCATTAGGTTTTGTGGCGTGATAACTAGAGCCATTTGTATGGAATTTAGTAACTAAATTTTTTTTATTTCAATAAAGCAAAAAATACGGAAATTTGTTTAGATTTAAGAAAAATCCAATTATCTTTTAGGTGATAAAAATGTTAAAAATCACAGCAAAATTTAAGTCTGTTTTTCCAGTTGAAAATATAACTTCAAACACATAGAACTGAATCTAAAATAACACTAGATTTAATCATCATGCCATTGTTTAATTATATAAAAAGATCCAACTGTATTGTATATTGCCGCTAACAACAGCAGAATAGGAAGTATGTGCACTTGAAATGCACGCAGCCGGAGTCCGTAATGCAAAGTTGAGCTGCCATGTCAATCTGGCTGGAAATCTCGCTGGGAAGAAGAAATGTACCCAGTCACACTTGAGTATTTAATGCAAACAGGATTTTGGCGCCAGAAGGTTTCAATGTAAAGGATAGTATCATAGCACTCTGTGATTAAAGGACTTGTATTGCAGAATGAAATAAATTTTTGTTCCATGCGCTCATTTGGCAACCCATGTTTAAAATAAAAAAGTTCAATTGCGAGCCTGAATGTCAAAGATTACTGCCTGGTGTCTCTCTGATGGCCATTACTGTGACACTTGAAGTTCAATGCACACACTAATTATTATCTGATGTTAGGGACTGCTTGTGTTCATGATTACTTGCTATTCAAAGCTCACCTACATGAACATAAACTTGCATAAAAAGGAATAAACCCCTTTTACCGTGCTTGCCAAAAAACTTCATAAAAATCAGAGTGTCTGGAGTTGAATATACACTCAGAAACATTTTCACAAGGGAGAGAATTTTAGGTAATCCTTTAGCTGGGATAAAGATAATTTGGTGGGATAACATCATATATGTGGTATGGATCTGAGGGTCAGAAGAGATGCTAAAGATTTACAGTCCAATCAGTTCTGCTTCTCAAAAACAACCAAACCACAAATCTGATACAGGAGATTATGCGTAAAGTTCACTGAGAAGGAGCAAAGATAACAGGTGCTATCTCATGAAAAGTACACGCAACAACCTCCTTTCACAGCACAGGCATGATGTCCACACCAGCCCATGGCCTTGGAAATGGTCCAAGAGCTCACAACTGACTTCTCACGTCCAAAATGAGAAGGTACACATCACTGGCTGGCTTGCAGATGTGAAAGGTTCATAATCTTTATCTTGAAACTGTTGGTCCATGTGTAAAGACGCAAGGAGACTAGAAACTGGGGGAAGGGAGTGGGGAACTCTATTTACATTGGCCAGTTAAGGCTGATGAGACCCAGCTGTTGGTATTGCCCCTGCAATTCCCAATCTAATATGTAATCAGTGAGAGTTACTCCTTTCCTGATACCATCACCCTTTTAAAACTCAACTGTGAGTGGCAGTGTCAAAGGTGAAAGTCTGGTTCCTCCGCTACACACTGTGACAAGGCTGTTGAGCCGCATGTGACATCTGTAACAGGGCCGACAACATGAATGAGTGCATAGCAATTTGAAGAGTTGGTGCATGACCGAGATGATACCCAAGAGATGCCAAGGGCTGAAGATTTACCAAATCTTCCTAAGCCTGGTTTACTATTAACCTAATGAAAACCAGAATTTTATTATTTTAAGAATTGTACATCTGTAACAGTTTGGCCTAAACTCAGGCCACTCACTGAGTTTTCCTTACCTTCTACTCAGACCTTGTGCTGGCAGTTACCTTGTTTTTAACCAGGGCCCAAAGGACCAGATATGGAGGGAGTAATTAATTATAATTTGTTACACTCTAAAGATCACAAAGGAAATGTTGAACACTGGTTTGGGGAAGCATTTTAAGATGTGAGAGCATTAATGATTAATCCTCCTGCACCTTCAGTCAGTAATAGGTAAAATGTCAGAGGCAGTGACATCTCTTAATTGCTAGCGCAATTCGCAATGCAAAAGAATCCACAAGGCGGCTTTTTGTAGCCCATTATCCAAGTGTCAACACTGATTATTGCCGATACAGTTACACAAATGCCAATTGCTGGGCAGCTGGTTTCTTTCAAACGGGTTCCGGGGAAGGTTGTGTGTTAAAAGGAATCTTCTTATTGTGACCTATGACTCCATTACATAGGCTTGCCTTTACCTAATAAACTCGACATGAACATAGGATGAACAGAATGCATATCTGTCAATTCCTGAGACCCACTCTGTCTCTTCTCTCTCTCCCAGGAACACGGGCTTTTTTAAAGAGTCAGGTCAAATCCCCCACAAATCAAGGGAGTCCAGTTATGTTTTCTTTTACTTCCCTGGATGCCCCGCTGAGTAGCTTGCGAGCTGGCAGCATGCTATGACTGTCATTTGTAAGGAGCAGTCCGCTCAGCTGTAATTACTAATTTGATGTCACACTGGAATTGCAGTGCAGCTGTGAAAAGATCGACCACCAGGGAGATTCGCATTTCTCTGTCTCATTTAGAGGAGGCAAAACTGCTGGAGCCATGAATGGAAGATGCCCTTCCATTAAAAAGGAAAGAATTAAAGAATAAAGCAAGTCACAGCAGCTGTCAGAAACTGACAACGGTTAAAGGGGGGGCTTGTGGGGGAGGGCCGGCAGGAAGCACTGTTTCGCTCTTTTTAAAGAAAAAAAAAAATCCAAGACATCTGTACACGCAAGTTCTGATACTTGTTGCGATGAAAGTGATTCCATTTTTGCTGGAATATAACTTCTTTATTTCCCTCAATTCCATCTGCATTATTATGCTAATGCAAATCACACTAATTGCATGTCAAGCTGAAAACTAAGGAACGGGACTCGTCTGCACCTATATCGCTAAATATTTGAAATGACAGTTTCAAAACTTGTCACCAACAAGCTGCATGTATGTGAAATTAAAACAGTTCTAATGATTTGAATGAAAGGAAATCTGAGAGGAATAAGAACTGAGATTGCTAATTAAGCCATGTCAATGGAGCGTGTCTCTAAAATCCGTTCTTCGCACTTTAAGAGACAACAATTATATATTGATAGCAGTGGAAATAATGTTCTTGAAAAATCACTGGATTTCATTTAGAAAAGGTTATACAGATGAAGAAATGAAGTATTTTAACCTTCACTAAATATTGAAAAGGCAGAGGAACAAGTGACCTTTTTGCGGGCACTGATGGTTTTTTACAAATAGTGGGAAGCTTTTTAGATGAGTTACACACACACTTATCTGATCATGGAAAGAAAACCTTAGAAGTTCGGTAGAGAAAGGAGATCAAATAAAACTTTTACAATAAAAGACAACATTTTTAATAGTTGAGCTTCATCAATATGTTTGAGCTATTACAACTGAGTACCTGCTTCCAGGTTAGACTGAGCGCTCAGGCAGCTGCACTCGCCTCTGGCCGAACCTGGTTTGACTAATGTCATATGGAAGGGCAGGGGTGGTTTCAAGAGAAGAGCTGTTACACATCACGGGTTCCAAAAGGAGTACAGTTCCCCGCATTCTTCCTCAGGGTACTGCTGGCAAACAGCTGTAATGTTTGCACAGTGTAAGGTACAGCAAAGGAAACTGTGTAAAATGCACATTAAAAAAGATACATTTATTTATTTGAAAGGCAGAGTTATAGAGAAAAGTGAGAGAGAATCTTCTGTCTACTGTTTCAATCCCCAAATGGTAGCATGTCTGTGGCTGGGTCAGGCTGGAGTTAGGAACTCCATTCTGGTCTCCCCTACAGCCGGCAGGAGCTCAAGCACTTGGGCCATCTTCTGCTGCTTTCCCAGGTGCATTGGAAGAGAGGTGGATCCGAAGTGGAGCAGTTGGGACTTGAACTGATGAGATGCTGGCTTCGTAGGCAGAGGGTTAATTCCACCGAGCCACAAGGCCAGCCCTAGCTATCCTTTCCCTAAGCCCCTCTCAAGGGAGATATTTGGAGAAACGACTACTACATACTTAGCATTTGAATCTGGTCCAGGCAGACTCCTTGTTCTCATGTTCTTCCACAAAAACCTACATCAGTAAGGGAGCTCACCATTTTTGGCAGGGAGGGCAGTGGGTTGTGGCTACTGCCCAAGTTTCTAGAAAATGTAATTCTACTGGCGGAACAGCAGGGAGAAGATGGGTCATTCCACCTTCTGCTTCTGAGGAAATGCTACAACCAAGATGATTAAATGTTGCACCTTCCCTTCGCCCATGCCCTTACTTTTTTTTTTTAATCTTTTTTTTTTTAACTTATTCAAAAGGCAGAGCTAGAACTAAAGCTACAGCAAGAACAAGAGCAAGGAAGGGCAAATGCAAAAGCAAGAGATCTCCCATCTGCTAGTTCACTTCCCAAACTCCCATGAACAGCTGGGGCAGGGCCAGGAGCCCACAACTCCATCCAGGTCTCCCCTGTGGATGGAAGAGATCAAAGCTCATGAGCCATCACCTGTGGTCCCCCAGGGCGTGCGTTAGCAGGAAGCAGAATCAGAAGCAGAGCTGAGACTAGAGTGTGGGCACTGTGATGGAGAACAACATGGCCATCCCACAATCCCACATGGCACCTTTACGATTTTGCCAATGTCCAGCCCAGATCCTTGCCTCACAGGGCAGGCTTCAGGTGCAGCCACCTGTCCATCAATACACAGGAAGAACACAATGGCCAAAGCAGGGTTGGGATGCGCCATTCAGCTTCCTCATTTTTGCCTTCACTGCTGTCAACTGCAAGCTGCTCTCACTGGCCAGGTCACCACTGAGTTTCCTGTCTGGTTCCAAGGACAGCTTCTCAATCTCCCTGACTTTGTGGAATCATGGATGCTGGAATGTTCTCTTTGGTTTCTGAGACATGCTGGAAAGCAAGTGTTGTAAGCATAGGGGCCAATGGTCTTGCTTCCCCATATGCTCCACGAAGATGGTAGTGAACAGTGCGGCCCTTCCTGGGCCCTAGTCCATCTCTCTGCTGCCCTGCGGGCCTCTCTCTTGGGACCCCTCTTCTTCCATGCTGGCTTGGCATGGGCTTTTCTTCCCTGTTCCCCTGGTCGCCCTGGAGCTTTCCTGTGCTTCCCTTCCTGTGGATCATCCTTCCTGGGAAGATTCCCTGGCTCCTTTTTTCTCTCCCCCAGCTATACTGTGTCTCCCACATGTGCTGACTGCCCCTGCTCTCATGCTGACACAGCACAGGTAGTGCCTGCAGTCCTGCTTCTGGCCTGCTCCAGACCCACCTACTGCAGACGTAGTGAATGCACGGATGGGAGTTCCTTCTCTGCCTCTCCCCTCCCTGCCTCATCTGCCCCACTTCTGCCTCAGGGAGAGGCATGAAGCCTCACCTAACTGTCCAAGCCAAAGACCTGGGAGTCATCAATGACTCACCCATCTGTGGGCACTGGTCCCCTCCCACAGTCCATCTCTGAGTTCTGTTGATTCTTTGGGGGGGGATTTATTCATTTATTTGAAAGGTAGAATGACAGAGAGAAAGGGAGAGAGAGGAATCTTCCATTCTCTGGGTCACTCCTCAAATGGTTGCCATAACTAAGACTAGCCAGGAGCCTGGACCTGCTCAGGTCTTTCACCCAAGTGGTAGGCAGGGGCCCAATGACTTGGGCCACATGCATCAGCAGGGAGCCAGATCAGAAGCAGAGCAGCGAAGACTCCAACCCAAGCTCCGATGTGGAATGCCAGCAGCTGGATCTGCTGCGTGATAGCACTGGCCCCAATTCTTCCTGGCTCTCCATCTGATCTATCCATATCTGGCATCCCAGTTCGGTCCCCCAACTTCTCAGCATGACTTCATCATGCTCCACAAGTGGCCTGGGCTCCTTCTGTAGCCTCATCTCTCCCTGCAGGGAGAGGCACCCTGCTTGCACCTGCTGCTCCGGCTGACACCTCCATCTCCTATTCAATGTCTGCATCCCCTACCAGATGCGATTATGTGGCTCACTGTTTTAACACTGAAGATAGGAGAGTAACCATAAAGACAATAACACTTCTGAATGAAAAAAAAAGATTCACAAATTTGTATTATTCAAATAAAAATGCCTGATACCATTCTAAAAGAACTTGAGATAAATGCCCACAATTACCACCCTGAGCTCAGCTTTCCAAGAGAACACAGGAGAGACATTTCCTAGGTGATGAGAAGGAAAAGCGGAGAGAACTATCAGCTCAGGGTTACTGTCCACATTTGCACATGTGGGTGGAGGTGAAATCAGCATGACAGACAGGAAGTTTCCCCAACTTCTTATTGAAACAGACCCCGCCAGGTGACTGTGTCCAGAGTCTTAAATGATAAACTACCTGTGGTTCAAAGATTACTCATGTCCAACATGTCTGAACAAGCCCTTTATTTTTTAGCAGAACAGTCCTCTAAACCATGTTTCATGTGTCCCAGAGGGAGGAGGGTTTGCAGCCCTGCCAGGTCAGTGCTTCCCGGGGGAGGAGGCTGCCTGAGGGATGTGCAGGGATGCCCTGGGGTCACAGCTGGTTACAGGGCACGGGGAGTTGACCCCTGGCCTGCAGGACTGAGTGCTTTGATGGTCAGCTTCCTACACAGGGGCATTGTCTTTAAGAACACGGTAGAGCTAAGAGCTGTCTCCTCGCTCAGTCACCCGAAAATGAGAAAGGAAGGAGAATGAGCCTCATCCCACGCCAACCATGCACATCCTGAGATGGGAAGGAAAGGAAGGCCCTGCAGGGCTCCCTGGGGATGAGGTGAGCCGGGGGGGGGGGGGGGGATATGCAGGCACTTACCTTTTCTTTGTCACTAGCTTCTCGAGCCACTGTGGAGCCCTGAAACACAAAGAGACAGTAGTAATAATAATAAGAAGAGGAAGAGGTAGCTGGTTGACAGGTGCCAAACAGGAAATCGGCCAGTGCTGGCAGCGTGGGGCAGTGCACCAGCTGCCACTGGGCTCCGGGCTCCGGGGCTGGTTGCCACGCTCTCCCTGCCCCTACCCTGCCTCTGCAGGTGTCTTGTCCACTGTCTTTTCTCCATTCCAGGTCCTCCTGCTGGAAATCGGCAAGCCTGACAGTCGCCAGAGCTGAGATACAAACCACACTCTCTCGTGCATCGGCTGCCAGGATGGTCAGTCTCAGTATCTTCTACATGTAAGTGGCCATCCATTGGCTGTGGGGCATCCAGCACCTCTTGTCGATGTGGTGCCATCCTGGCTGTCTCTCTGCCACACATGCTGCTCCCCACCCTGCGTAGTGTGGTTACTGATGAGCAAGTTTTCTTTCAAGCGCCACGAGCCGAGTCCCTGTGGGCACTTTCTGAGCCCCTGCACCGTGGAGATTCTTTCCAAGTCCCACCTTTCCTGGCTGCTTTTCTGTGTCTGGCCCTGTGAGGAGCTGGCTGAGGGACAAAGCGAAAAACACTTATGTCTGCTCCACGGTGGTGGTGGTGGAGGCCTTCAGTGCCAGGCTGCTGAGCCTTGGGGTATGAGCTGGGCAGAGAATCTGGCCCTTGTGTGTGGAGGCTTTAATTGGGAGGCCAAGATGGGACACAAATGGCTGGCAGAGTCTTTGGTGTGCCACCGGTCAAGGACTGCATGTTCCCTGCATTCCCCGTGTTGGCTCTGCCATCTCATATCTCACCCATAGCAGCAGGCGCTGGTGTAACTGGGAAGTGGCCTGGACAGCTCACAGACCAAGGTGTTGGTCTCCCCCATGGCACTGGGCACCATGTCCTAGGCTGGGTTTGGGGGATCTTGGGGTCCTGCCAAAAGCCCAGGGAAATGCTGTATTTCTTAGGGATGAAGTGGAGGGACACAAAATTGACCCCAATGACAGGTGGCATGAGTGCCTCTCGTGGGAAGACAAGCACCCCCTGTGCACCACATGCTGTACAACCCTGCTGGTGGCTGTCGCTGCGTCATTGGCACTGCTCTTCTTTCCTTCCTCGGGTCTTCCTAAACTGTGGGCCACAAACATCTTTTTACACGCTGGTTTCCAACCAAGGACGTCCCCAGAGTACAAAGCCAAAGCCATACTTTCAAGTACCGCCTGCGCAGCTGGGCGGAGCAGCAGGCCCCTACAGCCCTTGTGTTCCTAACCAGCTCCCACCCTCCCCCGCTCCAGGTGCCGGCCCTCCTGGGCAGCCATCACCCAGCTTCTGACTTGCAGGGAGACTCACCTCTGTGTAAACGCAGATCATTAGCCTCCCAGTACACTCGCCCAAGGTTAAGTTCTCTCTCTCTTTCCATTCCTCCCTCCCTCTTTCTCACACACAAAACTAAGACGAAGAGAGCAAAGCAAGGCTTGGAAGTTAAGGTGAGAGTTGGATGGCAAACGTGCAGATCCTGTCTCAGCGCACAGCCCAGGCAAGAACAGAACTGATTCTACATGCGAAACAGAAAAAGCACGAGACTCAAGGCAAATTAAAACAATAACCTCCAAAGCCCACGTATGACCAACATGAAGACATGGTTCCCAGACCTATAATTAGCTATAGAAGGCACTAGGCTCTCCGGCATTTTAGGCCAATCCTAAAAGTAAGTTGGACAGAACACCCGCCCTTCACAGCACCTCGACCCTAGTGGGATGGATGAGATGATGGTTCGCCACCAATTCCCATGTACTGGACATAACACCGGACCCTTCCAGCCCTGCAAACGTGGGTCATGTGATCCCCAAGGTAAGTACCTTGTACATGGTTAACAAGTCCTAAAACCAGCCCACGTGCTGTCAGCAGTGTCTTGGGCTTCCTCCACTGAGGCAGGCCACTTTAGGTGGTACCAGAGAGGCTTTGGGGAGCAGCCAGGTGGGTTGGCAGGGTTTCCCTCGGGGCTAAAACCTGAGGGAGGCCAGAGCTGGGCTGTGCTACAGAAGTGGATCCAGATCACATGGACTTCAGCGCTTAGGGAAAAGCCCAGACCTGCACCACTTCCTTCCCCGACACTCGCAATTCTCCAAGAGTGGCTCCAAAAATCCTTGGGTGGCTGTGTGGACCACAGTTGCCGCGGAGGTGTGGATTCCAAGGCCCTTCAGGGGCCTGCAAAGTTACAATATTGCTAAGATGTGATTTTTTCCTTCCCACGGTCTTGGCATTCCCACAGATACTGTTGAAAATAATGGTGTGTAAAACTTCCAGTAGCTTAGCAGAAATCAAGCACCAAGGGTGCCAAGGAGATATTTTGTGACAAATAAATAAATAAATAAACAAACAAACAAACAAATCCCAATTTATACGAGATTGTACCACATAATTCAAAAATTCAAAATAAAAAAATATATATATATAAAGCAGCAAATTAATAAGTAAATAAGTACATAAAGGAACAAACTGGCATCACCAAAGAGGCCTCACTTCATTTCAGAGCAACCAGTGAAGCCATAGGGCTTCGTGACTGGCTAACTGTGTTTGACCTAAGACTCCATGGAGAGGCGCCGAGCAAGCACAGGCAGCGACTGGAGCGCCTGCATTGGAACAGGAGAAGTTTCTCAAGACACAGTTTTCTCAGATGGCTTGAGTCATGAGTCTCCTTTTTCACCAAATGACATTTCTGCTTGGAAAAAAATGGATTATTTCTGTTGATTCAAATCTGGGCCTATGGCAGATGTTTGGTACAAAATGAGCAAAGCTACAAGTGTCTGTGCTTGTAAGTGTGTGTGAAGTGGGGTTGGGGGAGGGTACGTGTTGCCCCTTCATGATAAACCACTGTCAGCACTTCTGGCCAGCGAGTTCATTGAGCGTTTCAAGTGAAAACTGGAATTAAGGAAAGACCTGTACGTATCACTCGGAGCTCAACAGTCTCCTGTTACGTTAAGGACCCTTCTGATAAGGCTGCTGCTGGTGCTAATACTTTCTGATCCTGCAGAATGAATCGGATCAATATTTGGAAGAGCCCTGTTCCTCAGGGAACCGATATGTCCCAAGTGCAGTCCTTTTTTTTTTTTTTTAAATGAATCACATTCAGACTGATGCCTGTGACAGATGAATGCATCTGAATGATGGGAGTGCAGAAGTTCACTGGTGGGTTTTCAGACCACACAATAAATTTATGTTTTGAGAAATAACCTCTTGTCAAGTTTTGGTGCAGTATCAAAGCAGATCTACAATTTTCTGGCAAAGCTTATTGAAGTACTGCCTTCCAAACTCACTGCTTGAGGAAGGTCAGATTTCTTCTTAGAGACTAACAGCCATCCTGCATCAAGTGGACGGATACACCTGCAGGGTGTCGGAGCACTCTGAGTGTCACGGGGGTGTTCTGTATCACCGATTACAGCACTGACAGTAAGGATGTGTGCAAGAGAGCCCGTCTCACCTTTAAGTCGTATTTCCTATATACAGAGAGGCGGTGGCTGAACACATTCCTTGTCACGATCACGTAGATCTCTACTCCATCCACGTTCAGCCGGTACATGCCCAGGAACTGGGGAAGCAGAGTGACCCCGTGACATTCCACTATGTACTGCAGGGGGAAGAAAGGAAAAATTGGGGGGACCCGATCAAAACATGCCTGAGAGAGGTACTGCTTCTGCCAAGAAGAGCCTGTTTGCAGGAGTCTACCCAGCTCATAGCACTCATGGGTCGACTTCTGCTTACCACATACACACAGATAATAAGAGAACTCAGTTTTATCTCCAAAGAGGGCCTTCTCCTCACCTTTCAGGTGAACTTGTGAAGTCATGACTTGGATAAAAAACTGCAACGCAACAGGACGAGTGATTGGTCCTTTGTGAAATTCCTTTGTGGTGAAGTTAACACTCAACCCGTGACCTTCTATCCCTCACCCGAGAACTCCTGGCCATGCTTTCGTGCAGGTGAAGTCACAGCAACCTATCAAGGTCAGCTTCTTTAAATATATATTAGTCAAAGGGCATGAGACACACAACAGCTTGCATCTGCTGGTCCATTCCTCAATGCCTGCATCAGCCAGCCCTGGGCTGGGGCCAAAGAGAAGAGCCAGGAACTCAATCCAAGTCATGCAGCAGGAACACACTCATTGGCGCTATCGCTGCTAGCCTTCCAGCATCAGCAGGAAGCTGGGGTCAGGAGCTGGAGCTGGGTATGTTGGAGCCAGGCATCCGTACTACGAAAGTCCCACCACGACATCAGCATCTTGAGAAGCACTTAAGCTACAATTAAAGAGGAAATTGTAGAGAGCTGGGTGCTAGTAATTGGAAGGGCCGAGCTCTGATTCTGGCTTTCCTGTTTCTCAGGGACTTGTCTGTCTAGGGCTAAGCAGCTAAGAGAATGGACCCCCTTGTTCCCACAGGTCATCTGCTCCTGCTCTAAAGACAGCCGATGACTCTCTGGCACTATGTTGGTTTCCATCAAATCCACTGAATGAACCCCAGGACTGACCCTACTTCCAATTAGAGTTGCAAAAACACAACACAATTTTAGTGTACATATTTGAAGGAGTCACCAGATGGCGCTGACTCCTCAATCACAGACCTTTATAAACAGTCCTACTACACTTACTTCCAGAGGAAGTTTAGGCTTCTCCTTTCCTTAATGTAAGAGGGGGAAAAAAAAAAGACACGTTTGAAATCCCCAAGATAACTGGCCAGCATGAATACAATGAGCTGAATACTGTAAACTTAATTCATACTTATAGAGATGCCTGGTAGTGTTATTAAATGGTAATGGTGGAATTAAGGGTAATTAATTTACCATATTATTGGAATTTTTCTTATTCTTCCCTCAATGGACACTTTATGATGAACAAATAATTAGAATGTCATTTCAGACTTTTCTAGCAGTGCGCTGTTAAAATGAACTCCAGTGATACTTAAATACTTTATATATTAAAAGCCCTTTCATTTTACTGTATCGTTAAACAAAATGCCTCTCACCAGTATGAGTTGGCTTTCTGCTATCCAGACAGTCTTGACAGATTTTAGATAGTTCTGCCTTTTCTTTGACTTTTCTAAGATGATAATAATTGAGTTATGTACTTTAATTAATTCTGTGTTCTTTTTTAAAAATAATATTTGTCCACCTTTCTGGTGGTAAAGATTTTTTTTTTATTGTAAAGTTAGATACACAGAGAGGAGGCGAGACAGAGAGGAAGATCTTCTATCCATTGATTCACTCCCCAAGCGGCCACAATGGCTGGAGCTACGCTGATCCAAAGCCAGGAGCACCACAGCCTCTTCTGGGTCTCCCACACAGGTGCAGGGTCCCAAAGCTTTGGGCCATCCTCAACTGCCCTCCCAGAAACCAGGGCCGCTGGGATTAGAACCAGCGCCCAAATGGGATCCTGGCACATGCAAAGCGAGCACTTTAGCCATTGAGTTATGGTGCCAGGCCCCTATGTATTCTTTTAAAAATCATTTATTTGAAAGGTAGAGTCACACATACACACGCAGCTTCCATTTGCTGTTAACCCCTCCCCCCCCAAAAAAAGGTTACAAGGGCTGGAGCTCCACCTGGGTCTCCTGTGTGGGTACAGGGACCCAAGCACTTGAGCTGCCTCTTGCTGCTTTCCCAGGTGTATTAGCTGGGAGTGGCATTGGAGGTGGAGCAGCCAAGTTTCGAACTAGTGTTCATACTAGAAGTGGGTGTTGCAGGCAGTGGCTTAACTAGCTGTACTATAACAATGGCCTCCTGAATCTGATATATTTAAGTGGTTTTATCCAGCTTAGTAGCTGAAATTCCTATTTTTCTCTCTCCAAATCGTAATAAAGTAACTTGGAATGCTGCTAATGCAAAACAAGTCCTGTAGTAGCCCTTGGCTGAAAAGAGCATTTTTCTTATCTGATCTAAAAGCTTTAAGGAAAGGCGTTAGAGCGGTGGGTGTGTGGGCCTAAGCCACGGGGTCACAGGGAAGCTGGGAAGGCATGCCTGGCTGTGGCACCTGCGTGTTACTAGGTAAGTTCTTAACCTCTCTGGCATTAGGGCCCCCTTCCCTCCTGCAAACATCAAGCACTGGGCACCCAGGCCGATGGGCGCTGTGCCCCTCTGCCCGCTCCATTGCCCTGGAGACCGCCTCTTACAACTTGGTCACTGTCTACTCATGTTCCAAATGATCTCACAAGACATAGCCTGGCCCTGTTGGAGTCGGGGCGGGGGGACCCACAGTAGGCATTTTCTGGGCCCAAAAGACTGGGCTCAGGGCACATAGGATGTCCATGACACTGTCACTTCCGCTCTGGGCCACTCTACTGGGACACATCTCCTCAAGGGACTCCCATGCTGTAACAAGCCCTGCTGGGAGACAGCCACAAAGAGTTACTCTCAGGGGATTCACCTTGGGAATTCTGCCCAGGAAACTTCTAGAACATGACACAGGGATGCCTTTAAACACAAGTTTTTCTATCATTTTCTCAGGGAAAAATACTAACAGCCTATATTCCCTAACTCCTCCATCTAGTCTACGACTACATTTACTGGGGCAGGTGATGTGTAGAGAGTCAAACCCGTGCCTGCAATGTCAGGCACCCCTGATGAGGATCCCTCACAGTTCAACCACAGCTCTCTCCTGATGTGCCTGGGAAGGTAGAACAACATGGCCCAAGGATTTGGGCCCCTGTACCCACGTGGGAGACTTAGATGGAGTGCCAGCCTCCTGGCTTTTTGATCTGTCCAAGCCCTGGCACGTGTGGCCACTGGGGTGGGAATAAGCAAGTAAAGATCTCTCTTTTTCTCTCTCCACCCCTTTCTTCTTCCCTCCCTCCCCCTCCCCCTGCCTCTGCCCTGTCACCTTCCCCTTCCAATAAATAATCTTCAAAAAATCATTTTCAACACTATTTATTTGTTACTACACATAAAAAAAACTCCCACAATTTGAACCTGTTAGGCGGGTGTTGAGCCTAGTGGCTCAGATGCCAGCGCCCCATGGCACAGTGCCCAGTATTTCATAACTGGCATCGGCTCCCGACTAGTGCAGAGGTGATGGCTCAAGTAACTGGGTTCCTGACATCAGCTCCCAGCTTTGCCATTACCCCAGCCCGTTACTACAGGATATGGAGAGTGGACCAGTGGATGGGGGCTGTGTGTGTGTGTCTTGCTGCCTCTCAAATAAGTAAATTAAAAGCTTTGAAAACCCCAACCTCCTTCAGCAGTAAGTTTCTTGTGTGGTCTCATGGACCCCCTACAGGACTCTCAGAAGAAAATTAGAGAATATGCATAAGCTTAAAACTGTGAGAATCATGAACACACACAGCATCCCGAATCACATGAAGTCTGCCAGGCTCTGGGACTGCCGCACTTCAGTGGGTACTAAAGGCTTCAAACGCACCTGGGACTCGACATTTTGTACAAGAGAACATTCTGTCCATTACCTGAGTTTCTGCATGGGGACGCTACAGGCAGGACACACCTGAGTTTTAGTAAAGGGACCCCAGGTTGGAGGAGACCACTCCTTAGGTATGGCCCTGCAGCTGCTGGCATGAAGAGGCCTTCAGGCTAATCTTAAGGTTCTTGCCAACTAATCCTGGAAATGCGTGAACTGTTCGAATCGGCAAGCATATCCTTAAGACCCTTTCCACACACAAAGCGTGATGGGGTCTCAACACCAGAGACTTCACGGCTGGAGCTGCAGCTGGGCTCTGAGCCACACCTGACCCTCCAGGTCCACTCTGCCTTTCCTGGGCTGTGTGCTGTGGATGAGGAACTCAACCTATCAGAGGCTCTTCATTTAGAGAACAGGAGTTAACAACAGCATTCAACACACAGGCTTTTTGTCCCGGCTTCAGTTCCATCAGAATTCACGTTGTGGGCCCCACATGATGGCTCAGTGCCTAAATCTTCACCTTGCACGTGCTGGGATCCCATAGGGGTGCCAGTTCGTGTCCTAGCTGCTCCACTTCCAGGGCATCTCTCCTTGCCAAGACCAGCAGTGACCTCGCAATGGCTAAACATGACCATGCTGCTGGCGTTTCCCGTTTGCACCTTCCTGTCCATGGTCTCTCCTTAGTGGCGCCTTAGCTAAGGAGAAGGTGCACACTCCTGGTTTACACCCTTCCACTCTTGGTCAATTCATCCTCCTCTGTGTGCCCCTGACATTTGGATGTGTTCAAGGCTTTGACACAGGGAGGCCTGTGACTGTCTTGCTCTGCCCTGGCTGTGGGCCACCTCAACCAGCTGCTTGGTTTCTGCTTCTGTCTATACCCAGTAACCTGCTCTCCCAACCCAACAAGCTTATTTCCAACCAACAGCCTTTGCTGCTGTATCCACATGGGATTCAGATTCACACAGCTTCTTTAAAAATGTTGGCAATGGGCCTGGCGCCGTGGCCTAGCAGCTAAAGTCCTCGCCTTGAATGTGCCGGGATCCCATATGGATGCTGGTTCTAATCCTGGCAGCTCCACTTCCCATCCAGCTCCTGCTTGTGGCCTGGGAAAGCAGTCCAGGATGGCCCAGATCCTTGGGACCCTGCACCTGTGTGGGAGACCCAGAAAGAAGTTTCTGGCTCCTGGCTCCGGATCGGCACAGCACTGGCCGTTGCAGCTCACTTGGGGAGTGAATCATCGGATGGAAGATCTTCCTCTCTGTCTCTCCTCCTCTGTGTATATCTGACTTTCCAATGAAAATAAATAAATCTTAAAAAAAAAAGAAAATGTTGGCAGTGAAGGTGCCACTGTTTTATTCAATGTAAACTCCCCAGCACTTAGCACAACTTAATATATAAAACTTCAACCATTACTGTTGAATAAATGAATGTGACCATTTAAAAAAATCTAAGCTATTTAACTGTTGCTGTATCTTTGTGTCTTCATAATTAATACCATGACTCTCACCTCCAGGTGTTGTAAATACAGAATTTCTGCATGTTTAAGGTGGTACAAAAAAAAAGCAAAGCAGAGGTGATTTATGAAGAAAGGGAAGCCCACGCTCTTCCTCATGAAGGCCATGATAAATGAGGAACATTACGTGAGGAGAAAGGCAGGGAGAAGGATGGCTTCTGTCAGCCAAGAAGGTGCTGCCAAGTAATTCTTTAAGGATGTTAATCTCACCAGCACCGAAGTCCCCCCAGCGGCTCACAGGGGCCCAGAGTTGCTCCAGCCCACACATGGGGTGTCCTGAGAGGAACGGGGCTTTGGGGAAGGAGGCAGAGGAGAACCCCAATGCTAGTGATGATCAATGTGTCTCCAAAAATGGGTGAAGAATCACTTTCTCTGACTCACATAGAATTCCCACTCTCCCAGCTTCGCAAAGTGCGCAGAACTACAGTGTTGGATGCCTGATTACTTTAACCCACAGCATCACGCCGTGACCCAAGGCCACCAGCTGGACCGGGCTGGTCACTGGCTTCCTTCCATCTGGTCTCGGCTCCTACCTCCCAGGGGAGACCCCTCTCCCTGCTCCCCCTCCCACTGAAGTGAAGGTAAGGGTGGTGACTCAAGTAGGTGATCCCCAGGGAGCCGGCTGGAAGAGGAAGGGAGGGAGCAGGGCTACCAAGAAGCCAGGTGTTTCTGAGCTTGCAGGCGCGTGACTGCATTTTAAATAACGATGGGAATTCCCAATTTTAGGTAATCTCTATAAAATAAAAACTTTCCAAAGAAATGAGCAATGCTGTGTGTATATAAAGTGAGACAGCATTTTGTGTTAGACATTAAAAAATTATTTCTACCTTACATTGCTTTTAGGATCACAACTCGGAGCCCTAATCCCTTCAGAGCACCAGCGTCACCAATTAACAAAATGACTTGCCAATAAACAAAGGAGGGGGTGTATGGGGAGCATCACAATGCTATGCTTTGTTTTAGCTAACAATCCAGCACTCTGCATGAGAATTCTCTTGTTTTCAACAGCCACACACAAATACCCCCAACCCTCAGTAACTCCTGAGCTTCTGCTTAACAAAAGGAATCCGCTTCCTTTCTTCTACAGGTCAAATTTCCAGGTTACAAGAACAGAAAAAAAACACCAGCTTGGTCCTTGGGCCACTGATTAAGACAGGTGCACATACACCTTTCACTTTCAAAGGTGGTCTTCACTCCCACAAACACATGTGTGCCCTACCCCCCTGGGGTATATCTTGATGAACACACTCAGCAGGAGCCTGGTGGAGAAGTCTTGAGGGGTCAGGTGACTTTCGTCCATCCCAAGAAAAGGTTGAACACGCATCAAGCATGCATCAATCCTGGTCACCCCATGTGCAGCTAGGAAACACAGAGCAGAGACCAGAGATTATCCTTTTAGAACAGCTGCCTCCTGGCAGCTTCTCTCACCTCCCTCCTCCCCAAGGGCACCACCTGTAATTTCCACCCCCAGGACTTCTCGAGCTTACTCCTCAAAGGTACAGGCTTTGGCACCTGCAGCCTTGGTCTGCAGATACCCACAGTGCAGTCCTGCCATGCAGCTTCCATACAGGCTGAACAAGTGCTCCCAATGTTTAAACAAGTGAACCTGAGCCTCTTATTATCCTTTCTGTGGACACACTTCTTATTCTGACACTCTGGGTGTTAAAACTAACCACATTAACTGTGTTTACATCTTAAATCATTGTTTTCAATTCAGCCATGCTCATTTCTGCATTTTCACAGCTGTGCACAGCATGCCCTCTCTCTTTGTTATTTCTCAAGAGGTGGCTACTGGTTTTTTTTCCTAAGGTTGCTCTCAGGAATTTTTATATTTGTTGGTAATTTTTTTGCCTGCAGCCTCCACTTGTAACACTAACACTTTCTTTTCACAAACTCACTTGTAAATGATGTCAAGGTGACAACAAAGGGCATGTTTCTGCCTCCCAAGCCTCTCTTAGAACTTTTTCCTGGGAGGCTGTAGGCCTGAAAACGCAGCAGTGGGGAGTTCTGTTCTCTCTGCTGTGGCACTCACCACCGCAGCAGGTGCATTAGGAATCCTGACCTGTTGCCCCTCCCATGCAAACCGCAATGCATGAGCGGGTTCAGGGCTGTCTGAGGTTACAGCAGCTAAGGGAGGCTCTGCAAGGGATAAATATTTATACCTCTGCATGACAGTATGAACCCAGGCTCTGGCTTTCCTGGGAAATTGCTGTTATTATCATGTTTCACTCTTTTTTTTTTTCCTGAGGCTGGAAGTGACAATTTAATATAGTGTCAAATTAATACTTCAATGCAAAGTCTTGTTTCATTGAATGTTTTTGAAAGGCTGAATTATCTATAATCCGCATTTTGCCTCCGGCTATGTTTACAGCTCACTCCAGCGACAGGGAAAGAAAGATGAGAGGGAGGGAGCCAGAGGAGAGAGGAAAGGCGAAGGAACTCAGTGAAGTCAGCCTGTATTTAACGACTACTTTGTTTTGGAATGGTCAAATAAATGTCATCCAAATTTTCCTCATAGATGTCTTAATATGTCTTGCAATAATGGCCTTAAAGGGTCTATCCACAGAATTTATTTTGATTTCAAATAGTTTTGAAGTAAAAAAAAAGAATGCAAAGATTACTACATCTAAATGAACATTAAAAACAAAACTTCACTGATTTTTCTTAAACTCCAGGAGCAGATGTAACAGTGATGTGATCCCCTATAGTGTTTGCAAGCATTACAGGAACACGGATGGCACAGAGTACACCCAGATGCCACACTGATGCTGCTAATCCCATCAGCTGCACACTGCAGTTGAGACCCATGAACCCCATCATCTCATTAGAATCAAGCAACCCCATCGAATGCATAGTGACATCAGCTCTTCAAAGCAGTACAGAATGTGCTGCTCCAGGCATCATCAGACAGGAGACCTAGATCAAGGCCAAGGGGGCTCTCCAGCAATCCCTCTATGCTCTAATCAGGAGCCAGGCCTTTGGTGGCCATGCCAGGGGCAAACATGTGAGCAGGTGAGGAGCTGGAGGAGGTAAACAGTCAGGGCAAGGCAGAGGCAGCCAGGAGATGTTGACAGAACCCCACAAGAACTGGTGGCTCAGGAAAGTGAGCCTGGGAGCTGCTCCCTGAGCCCAAACAACTGAGAAGAGCTGCAGAGTCCTAGGATGGCAGCCCCAACCCCAGCAAAAGTCTCTTGGAAAACAGCTTCCCTGAATCAGGCCCAGAGACCCTGCATGACCTTCCTGGACTGAAACTAAGCAATCTGAATATAACCATCCAACAAGAGCAGGCAGGTGCTATGGGTGTGGAGCCAGCTTGGTTCCATTCAGGGAAGGCCCTGTTGCCTGCTGGGGGAGTGCACACAGCACTTCCATTGCAGCACTTGGGGCACAGAACCACTGACCAGGGACTGCAGTTTGGCTGAGGCTTGTCAGGGCCTGGCCTCCCACCCCTACCTGTTCTTCCTCTATCCACTAGCAAGTTACTGGGCATAACAGGGAGTACACCCCAGAGAGAGTACATTTGGGCTCCCAGGAGTCCCAGCGCACACGGCTGGCAAAGAGGACTTTGAACTGGGCCATGGGAACACCAGGTATGAGCAACAACATCCCCTACACTTCAGCTCACCTTTTACAGTAAGTATGCAAGTTTATGAACACTTTGGCTAAAGTAGTTGTGGTTAACTGATAGGCCCTAGAGCATATACTCACAGAATAAGAAGCAGTCTGTGGAATGATTAATGGAACCTGCCACCTCTACTTTAATGGTAGTATCTTCAGTAAAAGGGACGTGAATGTCTTTATGCTCAGGCTAGATGGTTTTACAATCTGCACAGGGAGAATGCATCAACAAACACCCCGTACTTGGGAAGTAATAAAATATATTTCCTTTTTAAAGCACACCTTACTTGATGATTTGCTTCATTTCAATATGCTCATGCTGAATGATAAACTTGTCTGTTTCAGATCTAACAACTTCTCAGAGTAATGATGACCATGAGGGGGACCTAGTTGAATCAGATGATATAGGAATAGAGTCCTGAACCTGGGGATAGGCAGAGCATACACCCCTAATCAGCAGGAAGCAGCTACAGTAGATAGGAATCTGCATCCTTCAGCAACTCTTAAGATTAAGGGTAGGAAATTTCCGAGGAGGGAATGATATGGACTAAGGCAGGCAGCTAGTTGAGCGTCACTAGTTTGGACCACACTTCCCCCACCTATGTAATGTTCAGGGGCCTGAAACCCAACAGTGTTCACCAGCTTCAACGGACCATTCCTCCGAAGTAAGCAGCAGAGTGCTCGAATGTCATGGACAGCAGGCACTGCCCCGTCCCTCACTCTGACGTCAGGCACAGACAGACCTACTGATTCCTGGGGTTGCGTGCACGAGAAGGCTGCGGAGCATGGACGTGACCTTCTCTACTTGGGGCCCTGCCCATCAACAGTTTCCCTTCCTTCCCATGCTTGCTGCGGGGCAGCTGAGAGCAATTTTACACATGCCTTCTCTAAAAAGGTACCACAGTACCACTGTCCAGCAAGGGAAGGACCAACAGATGCATTCTAAGCAGGGTTCCCCCAAATTGCAGCTTTTACTTGCTAATGATTCACTGTGCATTTTTAGGCTCACTCCAGGCTCCATTTTGTACTATCTATTTTGCCATTCACCTTTCCTCATATTTCAAGTTTCCTTAAAAGTCACCTTAAATCTTTGCTGGAATGAATGAATGAATGAATGAGAGAGAGAGAGAGGAGAGAGAGAGAGAGAGAGAGAGAGAGAGAGAGAGAGAGAGAGAGAGAGAAAGAAAGAAGGAAAGAAAGAAAGAAAGAAAGAAAGAGAAGCTGAGTTTAGAGACTGCTTCATTAACCAATCAGAACAAGCTAGGACCTTCCCCTCCATGTCCTTTAAGTCAATTGTGTTGATCAGCATGGCTATTCTCAGTCTTCAAGACCCTTTAAATGAATTTAAAATCTTCTGTTTCTAAGAAGAAAGAAAAGCAGCTGCGGATATATGACACTCTCCAGAACATGGGGCACGCCAGCAAAAGACCAACTCAGCAGAAGCAGAGGGAGAGGACATCTGTAACACTGAAGCTGCTCCTGGCGTGTGTCAGCATACTTCACTTGGTTCCCAGTGTACTTTACGCCATACTGAGGACCAGCAACCCCATATTGCAGGTTACAGTAGCTATCTAGAGAAAATGTTTCACATTGTGATTGCTCTAAAGTTAAAACTCTGAACCCAGAGTTGTCATCCAGAATTGATACATGAATTTAAGGCCACCATTTATTACAATGGTATATCCTGGTCATTCATCAGATACTATGTTCCCATCAGTCAAGACATAAAGTTTGCATTGCATGTTCTGAGACAAATAAAAGCATAAAAAGAAAGTGCATCATAAAATTCCAAAAGAGGAAACATGAAAAAGTAAGTAGTTTAAAAGCTAAAGAACTAAGAGCTACAATCTGAAATTCAGTTCCCTTTGAAGCCAGAGAACCTCAGGGTTTTCACCCTCACAGGTACTATGTTGTCACCTTATTTTATTTTTCCTTAATTTTAGTGGGAGAGAGAAGAGAAAGCTTCTCTATGTACTGTTTCACATTCCAAATGTCCACATTGGTTGGAGGTGTAATTTATTCAGGAGTAAGGAAACTCAACTCAGATCTCCCACATGAGTGGCAGGACGCATGACTTGAGCAATCACTGCAATCCAATCTCTGAGTGTTTCAGCAGGAAACAGGAGTCAGGAGACAGAGCTGGGAAATGAATGCACCACCAGTGTGGGAAGCGGGTGTCTTCACTGCCAAATGCCTGCCCTTACCTGGTTGAATGCACCACCAGTGTGGGAAGCGGGTGTCTTCACTGCCAAATGCCTGCCCTTACCCTGGTACTTAAAATGCATTCCACTGATGACAGGCAATAACATAAGCACTATAGGATAGATCGCAGAAGGAGCAGATGCCATAAAAGATTTATTAGATGATAAATGAATGTAGGACCTGGCTAATGTTTTTAGAAAATAAATTATAGGCAGTACCATGTTTCCAGAAACAGAATGTGGTTCAAAGATTTTTATAGATTCTACTGCAAGCAAAGTGCAATTGATCACATCTGCAAAGACTAGGAGAATAAGGCACGCCAAGAAATAACCCATTAAGGTGGAGCATGAACCACCACCACAGCCATGCTTTAAAGCCCTTTAAACAGACATCTCAGGGCTCACGGGTCCAAGTGAGCGCTGTCTCCAAGCCAGCACTCTGTGAGGAGTATTCAGTGCTTGTTTAAGGTGTCAGGGCTGTGGCACTTTCTTTTGGATTTTCTCTGTGACACAGCTCATCTTAACCTTTGGCAAGATTCGACTGCTGGACCTTCGGGAGACAAGAAGGTATGCAGGGTGGAGTCCTCATAATGGCAGGAGACAGCAAAGAGCTTTTGTTCCCCACCCCTCAGCTGATGAGGTGGCCAGCCCTCTGCTGGACCTGGGCATCATGGCACCTGGAGAGCAGACCTTCAGCCTCCAGAGCCGGGCAGCTGGCCTAGAGCTGAAGCAGCTGCAGAGTCCCAGGCCCCACCCGCAGCGCCTGTGTTCCATTGCTGGCTCTGCCTCCCCACTCCAGTTTCCTACTTGTGGAGACTCTGGGAGGCGCAGGAGACTGGGTGCCTAGTACCCCCATGGGAGATATGGGGTGTGATTTCAGCTCCTAGCTTTGGGCCAGCCCAGTCTTTTAAAGATTTTTTAAAAAAAATATTTATTTATTTTTACTTGAAAGGGAGATTTACACAGAGAAAGAGAAAGATCTTTCATCTGCTGGTTCACTCCTAGCAGCGTCTAGAGCTGAGCTGATCTGAAGTCAGGAGTTCTTCCGGGCCCCTCAGATGGGTACAGGGTCCCAAGGCTTTGAGCCACTCTCCTCTGCTTTCCAGGTCATAGCATGGAGCTGGACTGGAAGTGGAGCAGCTGGGTAGGGACCCATAATGGGATGTCCTGCTTGCAGGTAGAAGTTTAACCAATTGAGCTACTGCACCAACTTGGTGCACACTAGTCTTTCTGGGCATCTAGGGAGTGAACCAGCAGATGGCAGTTATTCTGTGTATGAAATTAACATAATTTTCAAAAAAACTCATTGGGTCTATGGCATTTTGTTATGACAGTCCAAGGACATAAAGACTGTAGAAGCAACAGTGCATGTGGCTTCAGATATCAGCTCTCAGTACGACTGCTGTGATGAAGATGCCTGCTGTATGCTTCAGGTGGGAGGCAGGAGCCTAAGCCAGTGCATTCTGAAACAGCTCTGTGTAGAAGCCTGCTTGGGCAACAGTCATATCTGTGCCACAAGACACAATTTCTCAACATCACTTGTTCTTAGTGTTAAAAATATAAGCATTATGTTAGAAGAATGCTGCTGCCACCACCACCCAAACGATGCTCTGCTATGTGCTCGCCACACACTGCCCAGCTGGTCCTCAAGACTCCAGAGCTGGTGTTTCCAGCATCAGCATCATGCCAGGGAAGAAGCAACAACACATGCTTTGTGGATGACAGGGTTGGGACCTGAACCTGGAGCTGTGTGATGCACACTCTTGGTGAATGCAGTGAGTGAAGTCTGTCACAGGTGAGGCTGGGACTGGTGAACACCGGCGACCTTGTGCTAGAAATGACTGCATGAGACAGACATTTTTGGTGCTCAGGGTGGCTGTCTCTTTGGTCATTGTGGAAAGCAGACTGCTTGGAGACAGAGAGGGAAAGAGAGAAAGAGAAGGTGAGAGGGAGAGAGGGAGAGGGAGAGAGGGAGAGAGAGAGAGAGAGGGAGGGAGGGAGAGAGAGAGAGAGAGAGAGAGAGAGAGAGAGAGAGAGAGAGAGAAAGGAATAAGAAGTGTGTGTGTGTGTTGCAAGCATTCTGGAGCCCATCTTTGGAAATCAGAGAATTTTCCCAGCAGGAAAAGGTGAGTTAGGAGGGGTGGGGATGGAAGGATTGGGAAAGCAGATGGGATTTGGGGGTCTAAATGGATAGATGCCTAGAGCTCAGAGACTCACTTCTGGCAAGGTAGGGAATCTTCTGAGAGTCAAAGAATCTTAAGTGGAGAGATTGGAAAAGCAAGAGTCGGGGTCAGCCAAGCAGTCACACAGAAGAGTGCTCAAATCCCACTGCTGAGGGTCTTTACAGCAAATGTGATCCTAAATGCTAATTGTCAATAGCGCGGTCTCAGCAGAATGCACTGCCCAGGCTTTCTGCAGAAAGCCAGGCTGGAGGAGACAATGTCCAACTGGTTCCATTCATTTCCTAACTGCATGCCCAAACCTTCAGCCTTGATGATCAAGGTGTCATGAACATTAACCATCCCACAGTTTCAAAGGGAAAAAAAATGTATGAAGGTTACCTGGTGGTATTTCTTTAGGATGTTGTGCATTTCGGCCACGTCTTCGCTGGTGATGGTCTTGATGACGTATCTTTTGTCATAGGACGTATGGAACCGTGCCCCACTGCGGGCCTGCGAGTCGTTGGGGAGGGGTGCGCTTCTGGTCAAGGAATTCTTCCCAGGTGGGGCGTGGGGTGGAAGGGGAGGAAGAGGAGGGAAGAGAATCAGTTAAAGCTGTGGCTGCTGTGATTTCCAGACAGGCAGCTATCACATCACGTTCTCCTGAACACTCGTGCTTCTGGAATAAACAGGTGTGGGATGACAACAGACCGAAGCAGCAAGCCTTCCAGAGGGAAAGACATCAGCTCTGTGGCGCAGTGCTCTGCAGGTGCGTTGGTGGCTACAGCTGTGTTCAGAGTGACTTTCTCCACCTTGTTCTTGCCTGAGTAGGACAGGGGCTCCCATTTTGACTTCTCAAATAACATCAGCAGCCACAGATGAAAGCAATGGGAAACAGTCCCTGGGACTGTGTGTATGACAGGCACTTGATACAGTCAGGCTCTAGTGACAGTCCTGGGTCAACGGTCAGGGTTACTGTCCTCCATCAGCACACAGGGCGTGGGGAGAAGAGGGGAGTAACACTCAGGCAGAGGTTGCACCACCAGTAAGGGAAAAACCAGAGTTTGGGCTAAAAACCAAACTCTCAGCTAGTGGCAGAGGCTGCCTGCTGTATGCCCTGGGTGGGGAGGCAGGAGCCTGGACAGTGCATTCTGAAACAACCCCACACGCTTCTACTCCACCAAGTCTGAGCACCTGGGGTCCTGGGGTGAAGGCAGATGAGGAGGCACTGTGGAGAGTTGCTCTGTGGCCAGGGAAGCATACCCATCTCCATGTGGACTCCTGCCCCACCCTGCTTTTTACCAGGCCCTGACGGTGGCATACCCCTGGGACCCAGAAGCCATCCCTGCCACCTGTGCCTTCCACCCCTACTTTGGCCCCAGCAGACTGCATATGTGGGGCTCAAAGGCAAAGATCCCACTTCCTTTCTGGTCCTGTGGTTCAGGGAACAGATGCCTTTATGGGAAGGTAATGCTTCTGCCTGTGGCACCTTCAATGAACCCCTTTCTGCCCAGTATCATCAAGAATACTTGTCTTCCTCTCCCTCTCTATATGAGACCCACCAGGATGGGACTGGAGAAGAAATAACCAAGTCACAGTAGTGCAGCCAAGTCACAGTAGTGCAGCTGCTTGCTGTGGCCTGTGCTTTCAGGATGGGGATGGAGTCCTTGCATCCACCATGGCAACAGATTGCAACATTCTGAATCAACATGTTGGCATGCAAATGCAAGCAGTGTCATGACTGCCTATGGCTGAATCTATCTGCCTTAGCTCACTCGGAAATTGGACTGAAAATCAATACAGCTCCTAGTGACTCCAACTAGCAGGATGTGGCAGTGCTAAATTATTCTTATTACAACCAAACTCACTAGAAAGATTGGGGACAACACAAATTATTTTCAGGATGAAAATGGCTATATTAGGGACAGGCATTTGGCATGGTGGTTAAGTTGCTGCTGGGGACATCCACAGTATCAGAGTGCCTGGTTTGAATCCTGGTTACTCCTGATCAAGTTTTGTGCTAATGTTTACTCTTTGGTGGGGTGTTGGGGGGCTTGGTCAGGGCAGCAGGTGATGGCTCAAGCTCTGTGGGCATTTGGGGGAGTGAACCAGCAGAAGGAGCTCTCCATCTATCTCTGTTTCCTTGCCTTTCAAATAAATGAAAATACATTTTAAAATTTTTTACATGACCATAGTTGAAAAAAAAGGGGGTTTAATTGTCAATGACATTACATATACTCAAGGAAAAATTTTTCTCAATTTTTTATTTATCTGAAAGGCAGAGTTAGAGAAAGAAAGTTTCCATCCACTAATTTACTCCCCAGTATATTACCTGCAATGGCCGTAGCTGGGCTAGTCCAAAGCCACTGTTGTAGGCAGTGGCTTAAACTGTGCCACAGGCAGGATGGGAGCAGGCTGGGGGATTGGCAAATTGTTTTTTTTTTAATTTTTAACTTATCATTTTTATCTTATTATTTTTATTTTAATTTTTAACTTACTATTTTTATTTTATTATTTAATTTTTAACTTATTATTTTTAAATTTTATGGTACAACTGCATAGGGCCTGGGATTTCCCTACTCCCTCCCCAAATTTCCCCAAATTTCCAACCCCACACTGATTTTCCCTATATTATTACAATAGTATAGTCCTTCATATGCAGTCATATGTACATCAGTCTGTTATTTAAGTGTGTCCTGAAATTGCTGGTACAGACAATGCCAAAGAGTCCTGTATCCTATTGTCAAGATATAAAGGAAAAAAATTTTAAAAGTCTTCACACTACTTAGAATGAAAAAAAAAGATAAAAATAAACAACCCATTTTGAGGTTTTAAATGCTAGAGGAAAAAAAATCAATTATTTAATTGTCTTAACTTTTCCTCCTAAACATTAACATTCATCTACAAAAAGATATTGATTCCAAGTGAAACATGATTCTAGAAATGGTAAAACTTCAAATTATCATCAGGTCTAAAATTAAAGCAGCAACAATCCACTTTATGGAAGGCAGGTGGAACAGACCATAAATTCAGGTGTAAAAGAACCATTGGGACACAGCCCGATGAGGAAGAATAAATGACAACCAAATCCTGCAAAGATGGACGTAAGGCAACATACCACCCAGTCACAGCTGGTTTTCCTGTCCATGTTCTATAGTAGGCCACAGTGAAGCTGATACAACTGAGAACTGCACTGTGGATGCTGTACCCTAATGAGCAACTGAGTCACGGCACTTGCAGAAGTACTGGATGCTGGTGGAGCTGGTCTGCATGTCATGTGTGAGCACCAAGAGTCAAGTCACTGGCCTGTGGCTCCTGAACGACTGTGCTGGAGGTGCAAGGTCCAGGGGTGTCACGTACGTGGTCATCACAAGCTGGCTGGCAACAGTGCTTTCCCCATTCTATTCTTCCAACGCCAGGGTGGTTAAAACAGGAAACTTGATTGCTATGGATTAATTGCTGACAACAGGAATGGAATTAATCAATTAAAGAAACCTTTATTAACACTTTGGGGACAAGGCAGTATGAGATTCTAAAGGTCTAAACAATTAAATAAGAACTCTAAAAACCCATGAGTTCAGATTCTATCCTCTCCCAAATCCCTTGTTTTTCTTTAATTTTCAAGGACATTTTCATCATCAGGTATTACAGACTTCATTAGGACATATTATTCATATACAAATATTAGCCCTGGGAAATAAGATCTTACAAATTCTAATCTTGAATCTGTCTCAGTTCACTTTATTGACGGTCACAAGAGTAGCTCCAACCCACAACAGCTGACTCTAGTAAACGAATAAAACTTATCACCATTATTTTGAGAGGTAGAGAGAGAGCTCCCATCCACTGTCCCACTCTCCAAATGCTTTCAGTAGCGGCTGGAGGTAGGACCTGGAAACACAGCCAGGTCTCTCAGGTGGGTGGCAGGAACCCACTACTTAAGCCATCACCACTGCCTCCAACAGCTGCATTGATGGGAAGCAACAATCAGGGCCAAAGCTGGGAATCAAACTCATAAGAAAAAGAATTTGCCTAGGGTTCTTGGTTTTCAAAATTTAGGATGTAACTATCCTGAGATTATGAACTTAAAAGAAAAAAAAAGGATGAAGAATAAGCCTAGGAGACAGAGTGGGCTGAGCATAATCCCTGTGACTGATCTTTCATGGCTATAAGGAGATTTATTCAGACATAGGGCCTTGCTTTAGGAATGGCTGCAGGTATCCTGTCCACATGTCCCAGGAAGAGTGTGGTCAGAGGACATCTAGGCAGGGGCAAAATGACACTGTAGGATGTCTGAACCAAGATAAAGGAATGATGACAACAGTTGTTAGAGCTATAAGAAAATACACTGCATAGTTTCCAGATGTATCCAGCACACCATGGGCAAGCATGAGCAAGTGAGTAATGCAAGCAGGCCTGGAGGAGCCAACATACTTGCTGCGCTGCCTGAAACCGGTCTCCAGAGAAGCCAAGTAGAAAGCGTGTCTGGGTGCTATGCTCTGTGAAGAGGGAAGAACACATCCCAGCCATGTGTAGCATGCTTGGACTCGGTGAAAGCCTTTAGAAGAAGGGAAAGGCTTGGAGCAGACTGACCCTGGGAGTGAACTTCAGGTGCCTTGGAGGGGTCTCTCCATGTACAAACATATCTCCTGATCCAAAAGCATCCCAGGTGGAAGCAACATTGCACATTATTCCAAACCACTCATTTCAGAGGGCTGGAATGTGGCCTTATACACAGCTGTGCTAAATAAAAACACTGGTAGAATCACTAAGAAATATGCAGCCAGAGGCTCAGGTATGGCTATTCTGCCCATTTGGGGAGTGAACCAGCAGACGGAAAATCTCTCTCTCTCTCTCCTCTCTGCAACTGTACCCTTCAAATAAAAAATAAATCTTAAAAAAAACAGGGAAAAAAGCAGTTAAAATCAATGTCCAAGGGAAAATCTCTTACTGAAGATAAACTAACTTTAAACGCTAAGCACTCTTCTCATATAACAACCTTAATGTGATATAATTCACAGTCTGTAATCCACCTGTTTAAAGTGTACGGTGGTTTTTAGCATTCACAAAGTAATGTAACCACCACCGCAATCAATTTAAAAAGGGTTTTCGGCACTCTAAGAGGAAACACCACACACTCATTTGCAGTCACTCCCATTCTTTCTCCTTCTCCTTTCAAGCTGGAGGCCACTGATCTACTTCCTGCCTATAGATTTGCCCATCCTGGATATTTCATATCCATATCATCACTCAGCAGACTGCTGCTTGTGACTGAACCAAACGTTTTTCTGACAGGTGCTCTAAGCACTGCCCCGCCACCCCAGGCTCAGCTGACGCACTCCGCCGCTCTTCACCTGAGAAAACGGACACTGTGCTGCATGCAAAGGACGTGCCACCTGTGAATGTAGGTTTGAAGGATGCTCCTAAACTTGCTGTGAACCTTAGCCAAGGATAAAATGAACGTTGAGAACAAAATCTAGGGCAAAGCTGTCAAGTATAAGGCAGGTCAGAAAATGACAATTCAGTCTGTCTCTCTGTCTCTGTCTCTCTCTATCTCGCAGCTTGGCAAACAAATGTACTTTTCCATAGTCAGTTGCAAGTCTGATCCTGGGATATATCCTATTTCAATCTCTGAAGCTCTGGGGCCATGGCCACACAAACAGGGAAAAAGGGGAGGTGGTGAGAGATGGCGCTCATTCTCTCAACGGACACCTTACACCTATAATTGGAAAAGTTTACTGTCCTTTCCCTTAAGGAAGGGATTGATCTCACTGGCCTTCCTGCCCTCTCGTCCAAGCGTGTGCTGAAGATGTTTATTTCCGCAGTAGGCAGTCTAGGATTAGTACAGCCTCCAGAAGGGTGGAGGAAACCATAAAGGTCAATTTAATTAGCTTGTTCTTACCACCAATCCTTGATAGACTTTTAAAAACACCCTGACTTAGCAACCATTACTTTCCCCTGTGTTTATTAAGACAAACAAAAAACCAAAAAGCAAAACAAGCATTCACTGTACATTTGTTTCTGTGAAACTAATCATAAAGTCCTGTATACATTTTTGATATTTTTTCCATTTAAATGCTAACTTGTACATCCTGTTAAAAATTACCTAGGAGGAGTTTTAATTTTTAGTCAAAGGAAAGGCCACTTAAAATCAGTTGCACCATGCTCAGATGTGTAAAAGCAATCATCTTATCATGGGAACATGTTGGTATCACGGAGTAGATCCTAAGGGATAGTCATCTACTCATGGAGACTTGGCAATAGATGGAGGGATCTGACGGCTGGTTGAGTCTCACTTTACGGTTGGGCAAACAGGCCAATCAGGGCCAAGTGAACAGTTTATGGTTATGGCATCATGCCCTGTGAGACCCGAGACTGAAACTGGGATGCCCAGCTCCCATGGCTTGCCTGCTGGTGACTCAGGATTAGGATCTCATGCCTCAAGCCCAGGGCTCTGGGCATAGGAACGGCTGCCAGAAATGGCTGGCTCGTGTCTGATCTGTCTGAGTGGGGCCCAGATGGTCATCAGGCCTTGTCAGAGTTAAAGGCCGACACACTCACTTGAGCACCATGGTCGTCCTGGAGGGTTTATTAAATGCCCGCTGAGTTCACAGCCCTGTGTTAAGCTCTTGGGGCAATCTCAAAGACTGTCTGCTCTGTGATCCCAAGCACTGAATGGCTTTTCATTATAGTGTGGGGTAGGCCACAGTGCAATTTCATGCTTATCAATAATGAAACAGTTTATCAGAAGAGAAGAACATAAAAAGTGAAAGGTGATGACCAACAGAGAAAGCAGATTTCCAGGGACTTCAAGGGCACTGGAAAACTGCCTTCTAAAACCTTAGGCTGGTGCAACACTACAGGGATGAAATGCCAGAGGCTGAGACAGATGTTTGCAGCAGTTAGGATGCTAGTTGGGATGTTCGGATTCTGTATACGGGATCGACTCACAGCTCTGCTCCTGATCCCAGCTACCTACTAATGGGCATCCTGGGAGTCATCAAGGTAATGGCTCAAGCACTTAGGTCCCTGACACCCCATGTGAGAGACCTGGACTGTGGACCATAGTCCCAGTTCCTGCCTGGCTCCAGTGCAGTATGGCCATTATGGGCATCTGAGTGCGTCTCAAGCAGTAAAAACAAACAAAAGTACCTCCACATACACCACACGACATTACTACTTTCGTGCAAAACCCACAGGACTGCTTGCTGGCTGCAGAAATGGGCTAAGGCCTCTGACCCCTTTCTATTCTCTGGCTCACGTCCCATCACCATCTTTCACAATTCTGCCACTGCCATTTGAGATCTTTTGCTTCTGTGCTTTGGTCCAGAAGGTTCACGCCTCTTGGTATATCCCGTTTGGCCTTCCTTTCCTTTCTCCCACACAATTCCCTCAGTGTCTGCTGTGAGCCGGTATTGTGTCAACACTGGGCAGACAGCTGGTCCACAAGTCACAGATCCTTTCCTCCTGCAGCTCAGGTCAGGGTGGGAACCCCATGTCTAGAAATGGTTTTCGTTGAACAGAACGGATTTTTCTAAAGATATCAAGAATGCTTCCCCATCCCCTAAAGTATAGTATCCCCTGAAGTTCTTAACATGTCAGAATTTTTAAACTTGAAATAAGAACATCAAAAGCTTAAAATGTTAATAATTTTAATCAATTATTTTAAAATCAGAACTCTCTGTTACTGATATGAAGAAGAGCGCTCATCAGATGTGAATAATGAGGATTCTAATTCAGGACTCACTGTGCAGGAGAAGTAAATTTTGTTGGTGTGCCATGAAGGCAGTGGGGGATGGAACTGAACAGAACTCCTGGCTCCTGGCTTTGGCCTGGTCCAGCCCTGATCACTGTCATCATTTGAGTAGTGAAAAGAGCAGATGGAGGATCTCTCTGTCACTCTGACTTCCAAATAAATAAAATAGATAAAAAAACCCAAATTACAGAGAATATAATGTTTGCATGCTTCTCATTTCCTTTTTAAGATAGTCAGGTTCACAGAGGTCAATAAGGCAGGCTAATTACAGCATTCCACTTTTATCAGAGTGGTCAACATTGGTCAGAACTGACTTTTTTTCCATGTGCTGCAAACAAGACAGAGACCTTCTCTGCTTGACTCACAAAAAGGTCTGAATATAAGGTCTGAACAACGTGGCAGAGCTTCTTATTGCCACACTGACTTAAAGCTGCTAGTCTAAAATGTAGACACATCAGAAAGGCAACTGGGAAGCACACCAATGGTTCCCTAAGATTAGGGGCTGGGTCACTGATCCTATTTTTCACCCCCAACTGGGGAACAGTGCCCACAGCAGCTCATGTACACAGGCTCAGGGAAAGACCTTCCCTTTTGAACATGTGGTACTCAACCACCGAAACAGCAAGGGTGGCTGGTTCGTGGCTCTGTTAGGCAAGCTTCCACCAGTGAGCTCTGGGATAGGAATGCGAGATTGGATGGGGAAGAGTCACCTGTTTTGCAGGTGAGGCTGTGGTGTGGTGTCAGACTGCCCATCACCTTCGGTCCCCACACCTGCAGGGCACAGGCGCCAAGCACTGACTCCAGAGCCAGAGCTCTCGCCATGGCTACTTTTCTCTCCACACCAGGCAACCAACAGCTTGGGTTCAGCTCCACATTTATGCACTTGCCTTCCACTACAACTCATGGCATTTGTTCCCCTCTGAGACAGAAAGGAGGAGGTTACTGGAGCGGAAAGAAAAGTAGACCTCTAGTATACGAAAGTTACTCTGAACACCGAAATATTTCTTCTTCTTCTTTTTTTAAATAGAAATACAGTTGCCAGAGAGAAAGCAGCAATTTAAATGCCAAGAGCACCAGGCAGCAAGCAGGAAAGGAGGGGCGGCAAAATGATTAATTACACTCACATCGCTCTCCTCAGAGCCCAGCGCAGGGGCCAAGCGTTTAACAGACCTGCCAATTAGTTCCTTGTGAGTCATCTTCCACTTGCCTAATTTCCCCTTAAACTCTGTACTCAGCAATTTGCACATACTTAACTATCAACTTACATGGTTTTGTTTTTAGGGGGAAGAGAAGGAAGGAAGACAGGCTTGTGTTAAAATTCTAGCAACTACACTGACCATTTTAGGAAACATTCAATGCCACGTTTACCTGCTGCAGTGCACAACTTGGAAGATAATGACAATTCTGACTCTCTTTAACACAACTAATGATGAAAAGAAATGTGGGGCACTTCATTTTGGTAGTAAATTGAGGACTCTGACAAGGTGGCATGGGCCCTTAAGCATCAGTTTCTGGTGAATGTCAGTATTACCATGTTATTTGACCAAATCCCTACCCCTGCCAACAACAGGGACAGAGCGAGTCAACACTGGCATCAGAGTCAGGCAGAAGAGCTTTTAAAGTGTCCAAGTTATCCGCCTCTAATTCCTTTAAAGTATCTAATTCATTTTCATGGGGTCTCTTCAACTGCAGTAATAGTTCCTAAATTATACACAATGATTCGTTTTTATTTCACAGAAACCCTCTTTGCTATTCCAACATTTCTTATTTAAAAGTTACTTACTTCTCCAGCAGTAAATTTCAAACCCATTAACTGTGATCTAAGTTCTCTCTTAAATTATTTTAAAATAATTTCTAAAATGACTCTGGCATGGTTTTCAGAGCAAAGCAGGTGTCTACATCCTGCCAGCCGCACTCCCCCTTAGCCTGTGGTGGCACACACACGGATCCTGGCCCAGGACCTCTGTGAACACTGCAACCCCACCCACAATAAGGGAAATGTCACCCACAGCTCAACCAGTAATGCTTTTCCAAACTGAATGAGTAAGCCTGAGGGGGAAATTCCTGGAAATGTTCAAGAAGGGGGAGGCGAGGGAGTGGGAGCAGGAATTCTCAGGAATGCATGCTAAGTGTGGCCTGCCTCTGGGATTCTGCTGCATCAGGCTAGGGTAAGCAGTCTTGAGCCACAATGTGTAAGGTCACCCAGGTTAGCAATGCAGGTTTCCAGCAGAGGGCTACCTAGGGAACGTGTGCTACATCTGATGTGATTTAAAGTCAGTCAGCACTGTGGCTCTGAAAAGATGTCTGCAGTGTAGAAATAAAGAATTCAGGTAGCCAAAGTCAAGTCCTTTCTCAAGAACAATGATCAAATGTCAAGAACTATTTTAAGAGTTGAAACAGATACGCAAAAGCTGGGACTGAGAAGCAGTCGCAGAGCATATATGCAAGAGGCCGGTATGCAGAATGCAGGCAAGAGCTCCACGACTACGGGCTCCCAGCAGCCACAGCAGGGCCCTAGCCACTCTGCCATCCAGCATAGCATTGCACGAAGGCTGGCCCGTCCCAGGAATGCTGAAGCAAGGGTCAGCCAACATGAGGAACAGCAAACCAGCAGGAAACACCTACAATGCCTCAGTATACAGAATGTGACTTTCTGTCTCTTTCTCATACACACACACACACACACACACACACACACACACTGCTGACACATCCATGATCAGAAACCAGAGGGAGGCTGTGCTGAGCAGATGCTTCCACCTGGCAATGAGAGTAATTCTGTAAAACTCATTGCTTAGGCTATAGCAGCCCCCCACCACTCTCCCAGCAAATGCCAAGATGAGGCAGGCCATGCCGGACTGGGCTACAGCACCCACTAGCACATGTGAGACCCCGGGCGGGGGTTAGGGGGAGGTCTGAGCCTGGTTGGCAGGGCAGAATGGGCTCCCATGCTGAGCATGGGAACTGGGACCAGGGGCAGACCAGGTGGTGCAGGGCTACAATACCTGTTGTGCTGCATACAAACTAGATCAGAAGGAGAGCCAGGCTGGGCTAACTGACTGTACTCACAGTCATATGCATGAGCCACAGTAAGTGCAGGCTGTTTGGGCTTTGTTGCAGCATTGGCTGGCAAGTGCTAGGATTAGGGGCAAGTCCTGTCAAGCTAGATCGCAGAACCACCTAGAGAGTACAAGATCCAGGACTGGAAGGGGATCCAGTAGGAAAACTGTGGGCATCTCTCTGATGGGTTGCAATTCCCACTGGTCAGCATGAGAACCAGGGCTGGGGGCTCTTGTCTGACTAGTCATGGAGTGGCACACGGTGGCATGAGTGTGGGCTGGATAGTGGAGTTGGTTAGGTTGAACTAGGCTCCAAAATCCACTGATGTGTACAAGAGCTGAATGGGATGTGGGACAGATTGGATCAGTCTGCTGCACATATTGGTAAGCATAGGAACCAGGGCTGGGGATGGGTCTGGGCGGGGGTTAGTGGGGGTTACTCCGACTAGGCTATAGTTCTACTGGTATACGTGAGGACCGAGTGTGTAGTGGGCTGGGTTGGGCTGGGTCACAGCATCCACTGATTTATGTAAGAGACGGGCTTGGAGACAGAATTGACCCAGTAATTGCAACTACTAGTGTGTGTGCACAATGTGGGGGACAGACAGAGCCAGACCCCGTACTGGCAAGCACACACATGTCTGGAATCACCTCAGACAAGGTTTCTTTGGACACTGCCCCCAACTGAATTGCTGGACTCAGAACTCCAACCGTGGGGAGAATCGCAGGATCTGTGGTCTGACTGTGGAGTGCATGTGTCACAATTATGCCTCCTCTGTGGCTAACACAGAGCAGTGGATGGCATCAAGATGTGCATGGAGGAAATGGCAGACCATTGGGGTCTGGAGAGGACATCTGGTACCACAGCAGAGGAAGGAAGGCAGAACAAATTGGACAACTACCCCAGTCAAGCGTTGACAGCAAAGATCTGGGCAAATGGAGACTCTAAGGTGAACTATGTCAGCCAATGGACATTGGAAAGATTTCCTCATCTTTGGATTGGCAAGATCGACAACATTTCAGAACTATTGAAACTACTTGAGCAGAACCCTCGGAGCATGTTCCACATTGGGTACCCTGGCATGACATCAGGTGGCCATTCCCCATCCCTGTGTACTGAGGCAGTTGGGACGCTGGTACGGTTTCTTTCCTTCTTTATTCTGTTCCCCCAGAAGAAAAAGAAAATTTGGAAACAATGGTCTCACCCACTTTCCCCTAATCCCCGATCCTTCCCACCCTAATCAACTACTTAAATATTAAAAAAAAAAAAGCCCTCACTGCTCAGTCCTTGTGTAGAGAACGGAGCTGTGCGCTGAAATGATAGGTACAGAGGGTCTCTGGGGGAACCCTATCCTCCACCAGGGACTCCTGGAAAACTTTCTATGTACAGTGAAAATGACTATTACATAACTGCTTGTCATTTTAAGGATGTAATCCTACTTCAAAGAGCAAAAGTCACCATGAGATCCAGATTCCATTTGAAGCAAATGTTACAAAGGCAACTCACCTGGAAATCCTGGTCATCGATCCCGAATCTCTCCCGCAGATTACGGAAAACCATGGGACAGTATTCCTTGAACTTGAAATGGCTCGGCATGTTTTCTCTGCAATGATCACATTGTGAAATAAGGCTCAGCAAGACAAGGAGCTAATGGGACCTGCCTCTGCCCTCCACTGCCAAAGACCTGCTCAGAGTTCACCAGTGATGGAACACCCAGTATGCTAGGGGACTTGCGAGAGTTCATGGGGAAGTGGAATGAAAAGATTAAGTTCACTTTGGTACAAAACACTTTCGAAATCTATAAAAGTTTTGCCCATCAGGTGCATTTTCCATGAATTTTCTGAAAATTCCCTACTGTTCATAGGATCAGGTACAGCCTACAGCAAGATCTGGCAGACAAGGGAACATACTGGTGATGTCATTTCCTTTGTCACAGGCGTACTGCCACTGTGTGGGCTCTTTAAGCCCCACACAGCCACAGCCACAGCCACTCCCCAGTCAAGAAGACTGAGAAGGGACCAGGCCTGGCAAAGGAAAAGTGAAGGAAAAGAACAGAAGGAGGGCTGTGGGCTGGGTCAGCAGAGCAAAGGGCCCCAGCAGTGGTCTCCACATTCACTCTGCTACTGCTGGGCGAAGCTGACACAACAAGGCTCTCCTGCATTCCTCGTGTGACCTATTTTATATAAATACTACATTCTATATTTATACCTTGAAGACTCCCTCAAAGTCAAGGTCCAAACAGTATCAGGGAAAAGAGGAATGTATCAGCTTTAACAAGGCTAGAACAAGGGCCCCACCAGCAGTTCATATTTGGTCCTCATGTGGAGGGGGTGGTTTCTAGAAGGCTCCCCTATACTCACTGGGGATTGCTTTCTCCTTTGTTCTGCCACAGAAGCACATGTAGAGATTCCATGCACACACACATGTGCACACAGAAGCATAATTGTCCACATGAGTATTGGTTTTCAGCCACTGGCCAGCCAGTGAGCCCACTGAAAGCATGGCCAGGTCCCCAGGCCCCTTGTATCTCTGGCTCTCACAGGCTGCCTGATCTCAGGTGCCGCTTTGGGAACAGCACTCTAACGAATGTCAGAGGAAGAGTCTCAGCGCCCACTGCAGCATCAAACTATAATGTATAAAAATATATCCTAATTCTTCAGTATAGTCATTTCTTTCATAAACTCATAATTTTCAAAAGTTTTGTGGAAGACACTAGAAGATTCTAACCGCTTAAAAAAAATCCAAGTGATTTATGGGATTTGAAAATTTAAATTATAATGAGCATATCATTTTGGATATAGAAGATATTCATAGAGAACAATATGCCATATGGCTAAGATATTATCCCAGAGGGCCTGCTGCTACTTCTTTGAAAATGACAGATGGTTATGTTTATCACAGGATTAACTTCATCAGCAAAACTTTTACTCCCACCCATTGAAAAATTATGTGAGTACAGAAATTCACAAAAATCACACTGCCAAGCAGCCATGTCTGACATGTTGTCCTTGTGCTTACTTGTTAAACAGGTGATTGTCCACCTTGATCTTGGAATAGGCTTTGAAGTCATCTGGCATCAACATTACAGGGATCTGAACATGGCTCAGTTCATTGATCTATAAGAACAGAAAATCAGCAATACAGGTTGTTACCACCTACTTGGGAAGAAAGAGGAACTTGCCTGATCACCCAGCCTGCTTCCTCCCAGCTCCTATATTAAACCCTCTCCACTCCCTCATTAGGCTTTACCAGAGCCTGCCATCTCCCACTCCTTAATGCTGCTAAGGTTGGGCCTGTGACAGCCACCAGAGGGCTGAGGCAAGGGAAGAGTTCCAGAGGATAGACCTACTGGACCACCTGTCCCTGCTTTTCTCCATCTTTTCTCCCGACATTCCCTCCAGAGCATCAGCTCCAGGCCCCTTTAATCACATGTTTCCGTAAAGGAAGTCCCACATGGGAAAGAGGCTTTAAAGATTTTGCGGTGAATACTTGCTGAGTCAACAAACACCATTTGTTAATTCATGGACAGGACAATGTGAGTAGATACCTTTGGCTGCCCAGAGAAAAACAGTCATTTGAATGGTCTTTCCCAGGAACTCGGCTGGAGAATAAACATTGGAGTGGAGTATGGATTTCACAGAAGGGGAGCTTGCAGCTAGGGTGGGAGGAAGCTGCAACGGGGTCCCAGGACTAAATGAGCCAGGGATGGGTTGGAAGGCATCAGGACAAACCACCAAGACATGCTCCTGGAGGACATAAGGCAGACTCGAGCTCCACTGGCAGCCCCGCAAGTGGCAGGGACAGCCTCTCACATGTAATCTTCAAACACACTTGCTGTTTCTCAGGGTTAATTATTTTTATATCTCGATTCCCAAGCCATTGCCCCTCCCTGGTTGCTAGCAATAAAAAGCACTTCAGAGAGTTATGCTTTTAGCAGAATACATGGTACTCTAAAGAAATCTCAGTCCCTAAAATAAAACAAAACAAGCAAACAAACAAGCTAGAGAAACATGAGTTCCTTGATAGAGCCGAGTTATAAACACTTGGCTGGGTTCACGGGAAACAAAGGAAATCTCCAAGGCAACTTCCTTCCCCCAAAGTGAATTTAATCCACAGGGAATGCAGTGAGTACCAAGCAAGCCTGAAAGACCCGGCTTCTCTAAAGACAAACGCCAACTTTAACATCTACTGGAACCTGCAGAAGGTTGGGGGTGGGAATGTGGAGGTGCAACCAAAGGCTTAACATGAGACTGGGATCCTTGAAGGAGGTGCTGGAAAGTGATCCTGGGACTGGGTGGAAGTAAACAACGCAGCTGGCCTTGTCAGAAAACCGCCCCCACATCAGGCCTCCCAGCCTTCCACAAGTGAGCATCAACCAAATATGAGCTCACCGAGAGAAGAAAAATGAGAATTGCATGCAAGAAACACAAAACAAAAGCCATGTGTGAAATGTAGACAAAATGAGAAGATGGGCTGACAAAGATGACACAAGGACTGTAAGGATTTTCCATCAGGGGTGCAAGTTACTAGGCTATGGCTATAGAACATTTGAAGCATACAGAGATGCATTGTGATGAACGTCAAGGACACCACAAAAAGCGGGGAGGGCAGGGAGAAAAGACAGAGCCCTGGGGAGGAACAGACAGAAGGCCACAGTGCAGGTAGGCATGGAGCACCACTGGACAAGGGTGGGGGTGCTGGGGAACCATGTGATGCCTCCCGTTCCATCGCCTCCACCTCTCACCACACGCATTGATCCCAAGGAGCCTGGTGAAACGCCCATACTTGTGTGTTAACATCTGAATGTCGCTGTTCGAAAAGCAGGCAAAGGGAGTCAGAACAGAAATCCAAGTCATGTAAGCACAATTAGAATAAGCTGGATGCTGGCTAAATCAGCACATTAATCACTCATGGAAACAGAATGAAGAAAACAGGCAGCGTAGGATGGGAAGAAAACGTAGGATTCACAGGTACCCCTCATGTCCCTTACAGAGAGAAGCTGCAAAGCGCATCTCAAAGGATTTCTCCCTGTCCCATATGGGCTTCAAGTGGCTGCCAGAGAGCCACAGCCAGCATGGAATAGGATCAAACACTGATTATTTCAAGTGTCATGATTTTTTCACATGCCACTCAAACATGCTCCTTTAGAGAGTAAGCAGAATAGCAGGTGTGGCAAAAACACAGGCACTGCGTATCAAAGCACAGGCTTGTGCCCCTGCTGCTCTGCTTCTGACCCGGCTCTCTGCCAGTGCACCTGGGAAGGCAGTGGAACATGACCCAAACACTTGGGTCCCTGATTCCATGAGGCGGACTAAGTTCCTGGATTCAGCTTGGTCTAGCTGCAGCTGTTGTGGCCATTTGTGGGGATGGTGAGCCAATGGACATCTCTCTGCCTTTCAAATAAACAAATCTTAAAAAGGAAAGTAAGCAGAAACAAACTTTTTAGCCAACATGGAATGTGCAAACTGAGAACTTCCGTTTTAGATATTCTCCCCCAGCATTCCGCTCTGTGCTGCACAAGGTTCAAATGTCAGTTCTTGGCCCTTCAGTGCTTCCGGTCCAGAGGGACCGTCACATTAACAGAGGACAGGAGACAGGTGGGTTAGAGGAGTCTTAGGAAGAAGACATGCCCAGAAGGAGTGCCAAGAGGCTACTGGGGGATCCTATGGGACAGAGGCCAAATACTGGGCACAGGGAGCAGGCTGCAGGCTCCAGCAGGGAGAGACAGAGGGAGGGAGGCACTGTGGACAAAGTCTAATTTCTGGTCGGCCAGACGGTGAGTCAGTTTCCCCAGGCAGTGCACTTTAGAAGAACTCAGTTTTGCACTGTACTCAGGTAGGCCTGTGGTTGGGTTACCTGAAGTCCCAGGGAAGGCAGGGACAGGAGGTAAGAATTTGCATATCTGTGAGTGACACAGAGAGCAGAGCCCAGGGATAGTTCCATTACAGCGTCCACGTGTGGGAGCCTTCAGGTGGGAGAGGAGGAGAACGAGTCAGGTGGGAAGAGAGGCAAAGGCACAGCACAAGGGAGTGAAGTGGCAGACAGCACTGTCTCTGCCAAGTTAATCAGAGTGAGTGACAACCAGGGGGCATCTTGTGACCTCAGGTGCTTTGATGGGGTAGACAGTAAATGAAGCCAGACTGGGAGGGATGGATAAGAAAAGGCAGGCACAGCGTGTGGCTAGCTTCTAAAACATCTGGGGGGGGGAGGGAAATGATGGAGACAATGGAGGACAAGGGTAGGAAAGAAAGAAAGAAGGGGATACGCACCAGCACTGCTGGAACAGGTCGGAACAGCATGGAACACAGGAAGGTGCAGCAGTGAAGACGCCACTTGCCTCCCATAGGCACTTCCAGATTCCACATCCCACTGATACACGCCATGGGAGGAAGTGGGTGATGCTTCAAATAGTGGAGTCCCTACCACCCTTATAGGAGACCCAGATGGAATTCTGAGTCCCTGGCTTCCACATGCGCCAGCCCCAGTTGTTTGTGGGCATTTGGGGAGTGGACAGATGGTACCTCTGTCTGTCTTTCTGTCTCTTGCTTTCTGCCAAAAAAAAAAAAAAAAAAAAAAGACACAGGAAGGAAAGGCTGTGGGGAAACAGCTCCCTTGTTCATAGGAGGATAAAAAGACACAGTCCTGTGGAAGATGGACAGTTCCTGTCCACGGGCTCCCATTTTATCTGGGAAGTAGCCAGGACTAAAGAGACAGGCTGCAGAAATCGGAGGCCTAGTTACAAGAGCACAGGAAGCTTGGAGAGGTGTTGACCGGATGCAGAGGAACAAGTCTGGACAGAGAAGGCAGGCTGTGCTTCTGGGCAGTGTGCAGAGTCCACATGCAACGTGCAGTCATAGGAGGAGGATCTGGACAAGGTCACCTCCTGACAGAGCCAGGCCTGCAGGTGGCAACAGCACAGACTGAGGCCAGCAGAAGTCCCTCGGGTTTGAGGAGGACAGAGCTAGGGAGTTTGGGACGGTCACTTGGGAGTTGGGAAGTCAGTGTACAACGGGGTCCTGCCACATCCACTATAGCTGGGGGGCGGGACATTCACAAATACAGTGCAGTACAAAGTGGCAGGGAGGAAACACTAGCATTCAGACACGAAGCTTCACGGTGGGAGTTCAGACAAGGTTATACAAAGTCACAAGCTAGGGGGAAGGGCTGCTCAGACTGACTCCCTATGGCTCCGGAGGGTGGTGAGCTGTCACCAGTGTGTCATTTAACCATCTATGACATTTTTCATTACTTCGGCAAGCCTATTCTTTATAAGCTAAGCAATCCCTAAGACAGGGGCAATGTTTGGTCCTCTGTCTTCGAGAAAGTGACAAAAGAGAAGGGACTTGGGTTTACATGGGATTTCAAGAGGCTAAAATTAGAGAGTCTCGGAGGTGCTGTGGTCCTTCGCAAATGTTTCAGATAATCCTATCGCTTTTGATAGTTCTATCTGTGCCACTGTTACTGAGTGGCAGCTCAACACTAGTTATATCAGACACCTACTTCCTGGCTACTCTGCCCTTCTTTCAATGTGTTGTTTTCCTTGCACAATAGTTTCTCACTTCCCTGGCCTCTCCCTCAGACCTCCCAAGTGTCTTGGTCAGATGAGTGGCTAGATTTCAGGACCAGTGAACCAACAACTTCTTAAATCAGAGGAATCACTAAGTAAAAGATAACTGGCAATTTTCACGAGTAAATAACAGTTTTCTACACTGCACCAATCAGCATCTATGTAATGCTTTTCTATTAGCCCATTTCGTTTTGTTGCATATGAGCCTTGGCAGATATTCATTGGTTTAATTCAGATGCATTAACTGTGGTAGTGCCAGGCCACACAAAATCTGTTTTTAATATCTCATACAATTCTCTCCTTTAACCTAGTTCTGTGAGATTACACCAACTGAAAAACATAGCTCCTGGGGTTCAAATCCATGAGCTGACTCAGGACATGCCAAATGAGCCACCATCTTGAGTAAGGTTGTGTTAGTCTTATTTGCTAACTTCTATATTTCACATGGACACTCTTGGCTGCGAACTTCCAGAGAGCAAGACACAATTCTTGGATTCAAGTATCTTGAGTGTGAGAACATTTTAACTTGTTAGCTTAGCAGTCACCTAATACAACCATCCTCTATGGCCCACCCATCGTAACACTGGCATCAAAACTAATCATGTAAAAAAACAAACAAAACAAAACAAAACAAAAAACAAATCATGACTTAGCTTCCATTTATACTTATTGTCAGTACTTAAAAAAGACAAAGTATTTACGTTTTTTCTTTCTTTCTAGGTGTGAGTACACACCCGGGAACACACACACACATTTATATGTGTTTCTTGATACTTAGGGTGGGAAAGAAAAATATTTACATTAGCCATTACTATTTTGAAGATAAGAATAATACTCCTCTCCTTTAGGAATAAGCATACATTAGGAAATACAGAATTTACAGAGGAAAGTGTAGTTTTGAAATTTATTAAAACTCCACCAGGGTATCTAAGCAAACATGATTCACAAGGGCAACAGCACCTTATACTTCACAGAGTGTCTGTCAATCCAGTCTAGCAAGCACAAGTTAATTCTCTATTATATAACATCCTGAGATGTTATGACCAAGTAAACGGATGAGCAACATCCCACACACAGGGGCCGTGGGCTAGGCTCTCCTGCGTCTTGGGAGGAAACCTGCTGCTTCTGTTTATGCTGTGCCAGTCACCCCAAATCGCAGTTGTGGAGGTAGGCACTGCCTGTCTGTGGGGCCACAGGGCATCGCTGCTGGTGGTGCCGGGGCCCAGCACAGGACATGCAATAAAGCAGCTTTGTTGTCCATAAGGCAGGAGGAGGCAAAGGGCCAATACAAAGGGCCAAAATGTCCCTGATTGTACTAGAACTCAGGAGGGGGGCAGAGGGACGCCAGGGGGTGGACGGTGGAGAGATGAGGCGGGTAGAAAGCAGCTGAGGTCTCATCCGGCTTGGCCTTCATTCCCTTTTAAAACTTGGCATTAGCCTTATTGCTATCATTTAGTGGACTCGTGCCAAGTGCCACCTTAGTAAGTATTTCGGGAGTAGAATCTTACTTGATTATTGCAAGCACAGGGAGTAAAAGTCCCATCATTACGCCCATTTCACAGACAAGGAAATGGAGGCTTAGTGAGATTAGATAAATTACTAGCTACTAAATGATAGTGCTGTACCTAGAAGACCTAGAAGACCGCCCAAGCTTATTTTCAGCCATAGTTTACTCACCCAACTTTCCAGAAACAAAATTCAGGAAGCTGGACTGGCTGAGCCCAAGAGCTTTTTAAATTCCTGCCAGCCTATGTCAAGATTCACAGCAAACTCTTCAGACAGTTCTGGAAACTTTAGTCTTTATTGTGTTACAAATTTCTAAAGTATTCCTTATCTAAAACATAAGTAGTAATTAAACAGATGTTGAAAAAAACATGGGTAAACACACAATTAGTTGAATATGTGCCCTGACCTACTATGGTCATTCAGCTATGATTTCCACAGTGCCAATATAAATTTGGAAAAACAGCACTAAAAACTCATCATTTTTCTGATAATCTGTCAACTTTGAAAAAGAGAAAATAAATATTCCTCTGCATTCCACTAAATCTTAATGACTTTCATAAATAGTATTCTTGAAGAATGCAAAATCAGTTTCTCAATCATTTACTCAAGCCAATTACCTGAGTTTTCCTTTATGGAGAACACGCTTAACACAAGCATAGTGAAATTTGCAAACCTTTCCTTGTATAACACTAGATAGCCCAATTCAGAAACGCTATCTTGATTCCTCTGCTCGGCAAGGCATTAACATTTCTTTCCAGTTACCCCCAGTGCGTAAAACACAGGCTTCTTGCTGTGGGCCGGAGCTGCTGATTGCAGTATCATCCCTGCAGATGCAAGACTGGATTCACACTGGCCAGAAAACACAGGCTGCCATGAAGCTGCAAAAAATGTGAATAGCTACTGGACTGAGACCCAGCTGACAAAGGGTCTGAAATTAAGGCACACAAAGGTGTCCTCACAAAGCCATCTCACGCTCAGACTCCAAAATAAATAAATAAGTAAACCTCATTATTTATATGATTTTTTTTACGTCGAGCAAAGAATATGTTCATAAAGGTGAGGCATTACCAACAACACTTAATTCATTTGGTTATATTTACTCTAAATACTATGTTCGCAGACTAATACGTAGTCAGCAATTGGTTTTCATTCAACTAAGAATACACAAAAAGCACAAGGGGGATAAAAAAAAGGTCTCTTTCACAGGTAGGAGACACTGAGAAACTTAATCTGATTAGAATGAAGACAGTTCTCTACAAATGACAGCAGATTGGGATGAGGCAGGGAGCATGCAGTAGAAGTTGCAGGCCACGCAGCTGAGCAAGAGGCTGGCAGGGCCTGGCAGGGCGGTGTTGTCTGCACAGCGGTGAGTCGCTCCACCAAGGGCAGGCTGCAGATGGCGACGATCCAGCGATGGAGCAGGAATTACCTTGAAAGGCCCATTCATCCTACCTCAAAATCTCAGGCCTGGAAACAGCTTACTTAATCTCTCAAACAACATGCCTGCCATTTGGTATGACTTTGTATTTTAAAATGATCCAAATCTTCTTTATGTTTTTCTGTGTTATTTAAAACATGTTTATAGGAAGGCCAAAAAAAAAAAGAGGTCTTGCATATAATTTTTAGATTTATTACTTGTTTGATGCATGTAATCCTATTATAAATACTTTCATTTTTAATGAATTTCTCTTCCCGTTTGTCACTTGATTATGAAAATTGATATTTTGTATATTCAAAGAATGAGAAGGGAACATACTTCAATAATAAAAATAAAGGGGGCAACTGCACAGGGATAATACTGAGCAGGATAAGCACACAGGATTCAGGGCTGCTAAGAACCAATGGAGAGAAGGGAACATGGTGCAGAACTCAGCATGACTGGTATTTTGTCTAGTGTCTGATTCTGATTTCTAAGGGAGATCAGCTAACTATGTCATAGAAGATCCCTTACACTTCACACATTTGACTGTGTAACTTAATAATAACAAATGTGATATAGGGGCCAGAGTTGTGGCACAGTGGCTTCAGTTCATTGCCTGCAACAATATCAGCATTCCATATTGCAGCACAGGATAGTCTCAGCTGCTTTGCTTCCGATCCAGCTCCTTGGCCATGCAGCAGCAGATGGTCTCAGTGCTTGGGCCCTTGCCACTCATGTGGGAAACCTGGATGGAACGCTACACTCCCGGCTTCAGCCTGGCCCAGTCCTAACTGACGCCAGCCACCATTTTGGGGAGGAACCCAGTAGGTAGAAGTTCTCTTTCTCCCTCCCTATAAATTTGCTTTTCAAATAAATAAGCCTTACCAGAAATGTGTAATAAATTCACCATTATTGTTACTCCCCCTCCCCTTCTTACCAGTTTTTGGAAACAGGAACATTTCACTTGTTGAGCTCATCCTAAAAAACCAAAATCCCTTTGTGACTTTACGGATGACAAAGCATGCAAAGATTCTCCCCACCAAATAATTTAAACATTTTCTGCTCTAGGATTAATTTTCTTTAGTAAGTAGATATGGAAAAACGAAAAACACCTGCTGAGTCACCACGGCCGGGAGAACAGTTGAGGGTAACCCCAGAGCGGCTGGCCAGAGTCACAGTTGGAGCTTCTGGCTGGCAGTGTCAACAGCAGAGCTGTGCACACGGCACTCACAGCTCTCCCAAAAGTCACACAAAATGACCTCAGGTGCATTTCTAAGAAAATACTTTCCATAGTGTGACCTGGAAAACACCCTGTAGATGACACTTCCCCTTCCCCACACTTCAGAGCAGTCCGCACTCCCTGTTCTTAACAGCAGCTCTGCAGACTGTCACCAACCAATCTGTTGCCTTCCAGGTGGGCACAGCATGATCCTCACACAGTGAAATACTCATAAGTGCCTCTTCAATATCCAGTAGACTTGTAAAAAGTGCCTGTGTCCCATTTGAGGTAAAATGTCCCACTTATATATTAAAGTTCATGGTTTTTGCAGCCATGTAGTAGCAATCACAACATCCTTAAGAACAAAGACCAGGGACCATCACTGTGCCATAGCACAGAAGATTGCTGTCTGTGGTGCTGGCACCCTAACGGGCAGCCTCATTGCCCATACATTCCCTGCTAATCCACCTGGGAAACCAGGGGAGGATGGTCCAAGTACCTCCTGGGCTGCCTGCACCCACACGGGAGACCTGGAAAAAGCTCCTGACTTTGACAAGCCCGACTCTTGCCATTGTGGCTATACGGGAAGTGAAGCAGTCAAAGAATAAATAAATATGTAAATAAATTTATTTGAAAAGATCATTAAGGCACCATATCACTAACTTTCCTACTTGCAAGTTTGGCAGAGGTGGTGGTGTTACCTAAAAATTGTTTTCATTACTCACTCAAAATTCCACGTCAGGTGGAAAAGAAAAGATGTTAACCCAAACATCAGTTCTCCTTTGAAAATAACTTTATAATCTTGTAACAAATTCACTTTGCAATAATTAGGAACTTTAAAAACTCAATTCCCATGATGACCCAGGCAAGCAGCCTGCACTTGAGTGAATGGCTCTCCTTAGAGCTTACATGGCAAACTGAGGACCAGTGGGAAAGGTTTGAGGTTTCAGAGGGACAGGCAGAGCAAATTAGGGCTAATTACTGAGGTGGGGGGAGGGAGGGGAGTGGCTAAAAATGTGTGTGAAACGTGTTTTAATTTGTCTTGGGGCAAGAGGACAGTTTTCCACAGCTGTTCCCTCAACAGTCATCTTCTAAGACCATTTTTTTAAAGATTTATTTATTTTTATTGGAAAGGCAGATATACAGACAGGAAGATCTTCTGTCTGATGACTCACTCCCCAAGTGGCTGCCGCAATAGCTGGAGCTCAGTCGATCCGAAGCCAGGAGCCTGGAGGCTCCTCCAGGTCTCCCATGCGGGTGCAGGGTCCCAAAGCTTTGGGCCATCCTCAACTGCTTTCCCAAGACACAAGCAGGGAGCTGGATGGAAATGAGGTCGATGATATTAGAACCAGCGCCCATATGGGAGCCCGGCATGTTCAAGGCTAGGACTTTAGCCGCTAGGCTATTGTGCCAAGCCCTTCTAAGACCAGTTGTAAAATGTTCTGTATCTGCAATCAGAGCTCCAGTTATCCTTCCATTACAATCTGCTGGAACGTGAACTACCTTCCAAATGCCTAGAACAGAAATGTCCTATTCTGGTGGCAAAGTGAGTAGAGGGGTGAGTGAAGGCAGAGAGGTGTGCTATTCCAGTGTCTGAAAATTCAGAAGTCCAAGTTAATACATGCCAGGGAAGGTTTCTGTTGTACAGGGATCATTAAGTCAATCTTGTGATGAATGACTACTTGACTAAAATTCAAATGTCATCAGAAACATTTAAACACTTGCTTAGAATTTCACTTTAATTTATAACACAGACACACACTGCCACCTGTCAACTGGCTTCTACGACATCAGTCAGGAGCCACTGACGGACAGGCCTCACTGGCTGGCCTGCGGCCAATTTCATCCAGGCAAATGTAGTTCCATTAAAATTTTACCTCCTGTGAACCAGAGAATCCGACATGAAATTACTGAATGAAGGCCAGAAATCTATAAGTTATTACAGAGGTGATACTGGCTTTCAGAAAGTCCGGAAAGACCCTGCCAATGAAAACAAGAGAGCTTTACAACATGGTCCACTCAGGCTCCAGTTCTGCTGCTTGTCTCACCTTATGGAAAATTCTCCATCCATTTCTCCTGATCTCACTGTACTCTTCTAAAAAACTAATTATTTTATTTGAAAGGCAGAGTGAGACACACACACACAGAGAGAAAGAGAGAGAGAGAGAGAGAGAGACTGTCTCATCCATTGGCTTGCTTCCCAATGGCTCACAAAGCTCAGGATGGGCCAGGAACCCCTGCGGCCTCTGTTCCCAGACCACTCATAAGAGACTGGATCAGCAGTAGACGCAGGATTCAAACCAAGAACTCTGATACAGGATATGGGCTTCCCCACTGGTGACATAACCCACTGTGCTACAACACCCACTCCTTGCAAAATGCTTTGAAAAATGAGTTTGAGAGGTCCAGCACAGAAGCTTAGAGGCTAAAGTCCTCCCCTTGAACATGCTGGGATCCCATGTGGGTGCTGGTTTGTGTCCCGGCTGCCCTGCTGCCCATCCAGCTCCCTGCTTCCCATCCAGCTCCCTGCCTGTGGCCTGCGAAAGCAGTCAAGGATGGCCCAAAGCCTTGGGACCCTGCACCTGCATGGGAGACCTGCAGCAGGCTCCTGGCTCCTGGCTTCGGATTGGCTCAGCTCCAGCCATTGAGGCCTCTTGGGGAGTGAGTCATTGGACAGATCTTCCTCTCTGTCTCTCCTCTCTGTGTATCTGACTTTCCAATAAATCTTTAAGAATGAGTTTGGGGCCCGGCGGCGTGGCCTAGTGGCTAAAGTCCTCGCCTTGAATGCCCCGGTATCCCATACGGGCGCCGGTTCTGGTCCGGGCAGCTCCACTTCCCATCCAGCTCCCTGCTTGTGGCCTGGGAAGGCAGTTGAGGATGGCCCAATGCATTGGGACCTTGCACCCGTGTGGGAGACCCGGAAGAGGTTCCTGGTTCCTGGCTTCGGATCGGCGCACATCGACCCGTTGCGGCTCACTTGGGGAGTGAATCATCGGACGGAGGATCTCTCCTCCTCTCTGTATGTCTGGCTTTGTAATAAAATAAATAAATCTTTAAGAAAAAAAAAAAGAATGAGTTTGAGAAGAAATTGCAAATGACGTGTGGTTTGGCCTAGCCAGCCATTTAGAAGATCCCTGAACTAATTGCTAATCTATTTAGACTTTGAGAAAACTTACATATGAATTTGGAATTCTGGCTTCTTTTCAAAATAGGGAGGAGCGATCTGACCTGTGCCTGGCATCCCTGAGTAGCCCTGCGGATGGATGCCCAGGCTGAGCACTGTTCCTACCCTTCCCTATGGCATCTGCCTGGACAGTGTTGCTTACCATGCAGTCCCAGGGCCCAGCTCTTGGGAGACACTCCCATAGGCACAACACAGATCACAAACGGACTTTCTCACAGAGGTCCACCTAGTTCCTAGAAGACACAGATGACCTTTCAGGTGCTTGCTTGACTTTGATTGACAGGGCAGGGACAAGGGCAGGAAGACAAGCAAGAGCTCCAAGATTCCAGGAAAGGATAGTGTGTGATCTGGGACTGTCCTTGGAATCCACAGCAAGACATGAAAGAAATGCTAAGCTAACACCTGTGGCTTCCTGGAACCACTACCTCAGCGTGGAGGGGCAGACAGCCAGAGAAGGCAGAATAAGGGGCAGGTGTTGGGCACAGAGTGGATGCCCGCTTCCCATATCTAAATTTGTGGCTTCGGGTCCTGCCTCTGCTTCTGATGTCAGGTTCCTGCTAATGCACAATCCTGGGAAGCAGTAGATGACGCCTCAAGTTCTTGGACCCAGACAGAGTTCTGGGCTCCTGACTTTGTCCTGGCTCAGCCCTGGCTACTGACAAGGAAGTGAATAAGAAGTGAATGGAATATCTGTCTCTCAAATAAGAATAAACAAATATAGTAACTTTTTTAAAACCAAGAGGATGGAATGAGAGACAAAAACCATAAAAAGATGACATCTGAACTGCTGGGCCACATGAAGCCTGAGGCCACCTCTGCCACCCTTCCATGCTACATAAATACAACCTTCATGTGAGTAGAAGGAAGGTTTCTGCCACACGCCACTGAACACATCCAAATACAACACTCACAACATCTGGTGGATGTCAAACAAACAGGCACTTCACTTATCTAGTGGTGTGATGACCAGCAACCACAAGAAAAAACCAGCCTTGAAAGTTTCAAATCAGGTAACAGGCCAATACAATCTGATACGACTGGGCCTATGTCTGTAGATCCCTCCTGAGAGGACGACACCCTGACATGACAGCCTCCCATGTCACGTGACCACAGAGGGACTCACTCCAATGGGCAATGGAACCTGCAAGGTCTGGCCAGCTGTGTCTGAGGTGTGCAGGAGCAGTGTGGGCTACAAGCCATGTCTGCTGGCATTCCAGATGGCTGGAAAAGCAAGCACTGAGAAATGGTCTGTTGCATTTGGACAACCAAAGGCGTGCACAGCTCTCTCCTAAAAGTTTAAGCAATGATGAGGAAGAGGAAGGCATACCCAGTCTGAGGGTTTTCAAGGATTTCTTCAGTGGGCTTGGTGGCCAAGATCTACGTGAAGATTCAAAGAGGGAAGCACTGGATTCCTGATTCTGGCAGGAATCTAGACAGAATAGGGGGGCAGAGGGAGGGGCAGGCAGTTCCATTCCCACTCGCTGCCCAAAGCTACCCCACCATGCTGACAAGAAGGCCACCACTGCACACTTTGCTTCTCTTTCAGAGATCTTGCTAGTTAGACTGGGAGGAGGAATCAGGAGGCAACCCTCGCAAGGAAATCTAAAGGCAGACAGCATAAGAGGCAAAACTTCAAAGAACATTCCAAAGAACAGAAAATAAATAGAGGATTATTAACCACTAGAAGCTGCTGCCAGTCAACTACAGAGGACTCTGGATGGTGTGCCCTCCTACCTGGCAGGGGCTTTCAGCCAGAGACAGTGGGTGCAGGCATGGCAGGGGGAGTAACTGCAGAGAAGATGCACTGCCTGTTGCCACCCAGGCCCTAGGAGACACAGGACTGGCTCCCCAGAGAACAGAATCCAAGTGGCCTCAGGTGCGGGGAGCTAGGCACACATCAACATTGCTGGGGCACAGCTGGGGACAAGGCTCAGTGGAAATCTGTGCTCCAACCCTTGGGACCAGGGCCCCCTTGCTCTGCTCTGTCACAATCACAACTGCAGCCCACTGGGTTCCTCCCTCGGGGCACACTGAAACTTTTCTACCTGGAGAAAAGGCCCCAGAGAAGTTTTCAACTATGGGCCACACTACAAAGGCTGGCCCACCCAAGCCACCTGGACACCCAGAGCCACCTGCCAACAGCACTGCTCCATCATTATGAAATCTGCAGAGAGCAGTAGAGAACATCTGAGAACCTCCCTGGGGTGAACAGGGGATTGCACCAGTCCTTCCACCATCCTTTCCTGGGTGATGCTCAACATGAGGCAATTCTAAATTGCCAGATGTAATGCTAAAAATAACTGAGTCATAGAATTTCTATTTATTTTGTATCCAGTAAATAGTCTTTAAGAAAAGGTATTACACAGTTTGTTAAATGCCCTCACCAGGTGAAACAGGCATGAACTACATATCATAAAGGAGTCGGCCCAAGGAAAGAGTGAAAATCCCACAGCTGGGAAGGATGGGCAGTGGGAACATCCCACCTTTGCATGTTGACACTGATGCACTGTAACTGACTTCAGTTATGTATGTTCAGTTAGGTGGGTTTACATATCTTCACTGAGCTGAATAAACCCTCACAAAACAGACAGGTGCTTCAAAAGGATGAGACCTCAGGTTCAAGATAATCCTTAAAAGTGCAGGCATCGGGCCTGGCGGCGTGGCCTAGCGGCTAAAGTCCTCACCTTGAACGCGCTGGGATCCCATATGGGCGCCGGTTCTAATCCCGGCTGCTCCACTTCCCATCCAGCTCCCTGCTTGTGGCCTGGGAAAGCAGTTGAGGACGGCCCAAAGCTTTGGGACCCTGCACCCGCGTGGGAGACCCGGAAGAGGTTCCAGGTTCCCGGCTTCGGATCAGTGCGTACCGGCCTGTTGTGGCTCACTTGGGGAGTGAAACATCGGATGGAAGATCTTCCTCTCTGTCTCTCCTCCTCTCTGTATATCCGGCTTTCCAATAATAATAAAATCTTTAAAAAAAAAAAAGTGCAAACATCATTTAACAAGAACATGGCTGGATTCCCCATGCAGCTTCTCGACCCATCACAATGTGGAGTCAAACACTCGATGATGTCACTGGATATGACAAGAATGATTTCAAAACAACTCAAATCATAGAAAGACCTGATAGCAAAGGTGGACGCCATCCAAGCCTTCTCCAAGTATCCACAGTGCTTTGAGATAGTAGTTAATGAAGGGTATCAAAATGGGTACGTTGTTGAAAACCTGAGCACCTGAGGCCTGTACATGGAACAGCAACGGTTTTATCGACAGTATTTAACATCACGCGGTACTTAATGATGAAATTCAGTCCTTCATGAAATTTTATTAGTGAATTGATAAACGCTGAGAAACTTCTTTCTAGATTCCATTAAAGCAAGGGGCTGAAAAACCACATGCCACTGGGGAAGCATCTGATCTTCCTGCCATGGTAAAAAGAGCTGCAAACCAAGGTGGCATCAGATTCAAATGCCATTTGTGAAGGCACAGAACACACTGGTCAATACTGGAAGACCTGAGGGTTTAGATCCATGATATGGCGTGGAAGTTTGTGCTGCAGTTCTGACAAGGTGAAGGCGACTGCGGCCCTTTGCTACCCGTATCTACTGAACTCCTTCCCGTATGTTAAGTAGTGCTGCCTATCAGTTCACAGCTGTTGTAATGCGGAACAGTACAAGAAATGAGTCACATGCTTTCCCTTTACAAACCAGTGGACCTTCCCAGGGGCTGGAGGTGCCTCTTGGTAGCATGCTACCTAGCAGCCAAAATAAAGAAACAACACAAACACACCCCAAGTTTCCTTTCACAGGGAAGGTGAGACTGACTACCGAGTAAGAAAGTAACCGTTTTTCAAGACAAACTGAAGTTTTGAGAAGGCAGAAGTCTAAAAACAGATGTTTGGAAATGTTTCTACTGTTTTGTGGTTCTGTTGCCAGAAACAATCTAACTGTGTCACCTATGAAAACTCTGGTATCAGCATACTCAGAAACTTGGAGACAGACTGCTTTAGCATATCAGGAATCTTGCCAGAGATTTTTGAATCCATGTTAATGGCTTATGAATTCATTTGTTAGAACTTTAAAAAAGTAATCAACCTCTAATACTTTTTTGAAGTTTTCAGGGTTGCTTCCCTGCTGAAAGTCAACTAAAAACTTTCTAGAAGCTGGAGCTGAAGGAGAGCAGGAGGATAATGATTTATTAAACATGGCCAGAGATACAGTTCTGCCGTTTTCATCTATAGATCTTTGTGAGGTATATGTTTCAGCAATGAAAGCCATTAAAACCGAGGAGCAAAATATAAAGAATTTAGAGCTACACTTAGAAGAAAATCACTATTAAGACAAAAATTTCAAAACAAAAATTCAAACCTTAGTAAAAAATACGAATCTGATGAGAACAGGAGTTTTTAGGTGGTAAAATACTTAATTTTACCATTTCAGCTTTTAGATATACTATAAAATATGCAAGACAGTATATTTGTGTATGAGGATCTTTCCAAATATTTGTGGAAAATGAAATTAAAAGATAAATTTATGTTGGCACTAAACTCTTGGAAAACTGCAGTTTCCTCTTTTTACTTTTTAAGATTTATTTTTCTTAGGAAGTCAGATTTGCAAAGAGAAGGAGATACAGAAAGATCTTCACCTACTAATTCACTCCCCAAGTGGCTACAATGGGGTCAGAGCTCAGCTGATCCAAAGCCAGGGGCTTTTGCTGAGCCTCCCACTTAGGTGCAGGGTCCCAAGGCATTGGGCCATCTTCTGCTGCTTTCCCAGGCCACAGGCAGGGAGCTGGAAGGGAAGCGGAGCAGCCAAGATACAAACCAGCACCCATATGGGATCCTAGCGCACGCAAGGCAGGGAATTTATCCACTAGGTTATTGTGGCTGGCCCCTATGCAGTTTCTTCTTAATATGCTTTCCCATGAACTTTCTGAAGATCCTCTCATGGGTACAATGTACAATTAACAATGTATGCTATTATGTTATGATGTCACACACAACTATGTGATGAAAAAACCTTAAGAGTCCATTGTTTTAAGCTATATTTTAAAAAATACATGGGGGCCAGTGCCAAGGTATAACAGGCTAATGTTCAGTCCTGTAGTGCCAGCACTCCATATGGGTATCAGTTTGTGTCCCAGATGTTCCACTTCCAATACAGCTCCTTGCTTATGGGCAGGGAAAGCAGTAGAGGATGGCTCAAGTTCTCGGGCTCCTGTACCCACATGGGAGATATGTAAGAAGCTCCTGACTTTGGATCAGCTCCACTCTGGCTGCTGTAACCATTTGGGAAGTGAACTAGCAAATGGAGGCGCTTCCTTTCTCTGTCTCTCCTTTGTAAATCTGTCTTTCACATAAAAATAAAATCTTAACAAAAACAGAACAAAGAAAATTGCACCTGAGTTCACACATCTATCCCCGTGAGGCAGGACAAGTTATTGAGCTGTGGGCTTTGGGGAATGAGAAGTCTCCAGGCACCTCTCACATCATCCCTGCTCCTGCCTCCCAGCCAACTGGGGCAACCTAGGTGTGCTATGGGCAGTGAGTGGATTGGTGCGGAGGTAGGACTATTCCAACCATCCAGACCAGGGGTAGACCCACAGCAAGGCATCCCACTTCCGGAACTGTTGGAGGAACCTTCCTTAGCTCCCTAGTTCCCCACCTACCTCTGCAGTTTGAGCATTCTCACAAAGGAGTGACAAAGTCAGCTAGCTCAGCAGATGGAGTAAGTGGCAGAATTAGACTCCCTTCTGAGAAGCCCCCTGCCTGGGCTAGGATCCTGGAATCCTGTGGTGGCTGCCACTGGGACAGTGATGACAACACAGCTCAGCTGTCCCCCGGGGTGCTTTCTGAGGAAGCAAGTGGGGCTCCTCAGTGTGCTAATGGGAGGCTGTGTTCAAGGAGCTGGGCAAAGCCACAGAGGTTAGGAACACCAGGAGGTATTAGATAATGCCACAGAACTGGCAGGGATTTGAGTAGCGAAGTCTCAATCTTCTATGTTAACGTTCCTCCAATTCTAAAATATGTTTTCCTTAAAAACTACAACAACTTGCTTCTGAGCTCAGAGGTTTTCAATCTGATATGCTGAATTAATCATGTTTTCCTGGTAAATGGCATTCTTCAGTCTAAAAGAGTATTTCAAGCATGTGCAAATGCCGCCTTAAAAAAAAAAGCCAAGAGTAAACTCAAGTTTTTGTCTAAACAAGAAATAATTGTTTGCCAAACAATATTCCAAAGTTACTGTCATTCACAATAGTTGACAAGGCATACCAATTACATTTCTTACATAATTTTCTTCTGTCACTGGACATGCTTCTGAAAGTTGAGGACAAGTTATCGTGCTCAGCAAATCGTTGTACAAAGACTTGTCAGTTTGGGCTTTAGCACCCCTACACTTCAGTCATTCTACTCAACTGCAGAAAGTCACTTTTTCAGATACAGCCACATTTACGTTCCGACGAAGCAAGGGGTATGGGTTAAGAACCATCACGGCTTGGACATTTGTTAACCCTTTACTTAGATGCACATATATACTCACCAATTAGAGTGCTTATATGTTTTACAAATAACAAATACTATAGGCACCTTTTTTCAACTTGGTTAAAAAAACTTTAATGTTTACATGATTAATTAGTTTAAAACAAAACTAACATATACTTCCTACCTGCAACCATTCTTACTCACAAAACGTCAAAAGTGCAAAATTGCTACCGTTTGCTTTATTTTAGAAAAAAAAGTTTCTGTCATGTGGGTTTTCCATAAATATTTCTCTCCCCACCTCTTCCCACAATTCTGTGTACTCTATCAACTCCAAAGAGAAGTGAGCAAAATGAACCAAAGAATTAAGCTGAGAATTTTAATTCCTAATTGTAACAACGAACACTATTTCCTCATTCTCCTCCTGCCATGACATCATTAGGACTGGGACTTGTACTCTCAGTCGTCCCAAAAGATCCACTGTCTTTTGCTATTATTTTTCTTTCTTTGTTACTTTTTATGAATCATTTGAGGCTGACAATTTTCATCAAGTTAGAGATTAGACGTGGGCACATACACTGCTCTCTCTTCCCTGCCCGCCCCGCATTACACACCATCCCGAGGCTTGGCACACCATTGCCTTCTCTGGGCTCCACGAATTTCAAGCAGTGAATTCGTTTCTTTCACATTTCCTCCCGAGCACCTCTTTGACATAAACTCTAAGCAACTGCAGAGCCGCCTTCTACTTATGAAGCATGTGGGATCTCAGACTTGAAATAAACCTAACAGTTGTTAAATCGAAATCTAAGATGTAAAGGAAGGAAAGCCACTTGAAGCGGCTTCAAAACACTTGCTGTGACACACGACCGATTCTGCTTTTCATTCACCCATTAAACTACATGAGGGCTTTGCCTATGTGCTAGGCCTTTCACTGCTAAGTTTTAAGAATCCCCATGATAGAACAAATATGTGAGGACTCTCATCCCATATGTACAGGCAGGCTAAGGGGAGCTAAGAACATAAGCATTAGCTGTAATGGCAGGATAAAAACATAAGGTTTTCTTATAATGAGACAAGAGCTGGCCTGTAGTTGTTTCCTCCCCCCATAAAGTGATAAGCACCTTAACTGGGAAACTGAATCTGTGCATTTTGAACACTCATGCCTATTTCCCAAAAATAATTCTAAGAAAGAGCTGTGAATCAATTTTAAATTAATTTCTCACTTTCAAGCTTTCAAAGTGATTTGGCTATTATACGGAACAAAAACAAATGCTAATAATTGATACCATTCTTTCAGAAAACCCAAAAAGTCACACCAATGATTAAGCTCTTAGGCCAGATTAAGTGAAAAATGAATTACTAAAAGGTTATTTTACTGGCATAAACAACTGAAATATTTTCCAACTACTATTTCCACCATGCTTGAGGAAGATGCCTATTTTGTACATTCCATAACATTTTTAAGTTTAAAAACAATATTCATACCCATGATTTCAATCACCTTCATATTAGGGGCTTTTGTTAGCATCCGAAGGCCCCAAAATCACAGAACAATGATATCCAGCATGCTGTAAAGAGGAACTGCAAGCTGAGGAAACAGTAACTGCCCACAGGACAACAGCAGCTCCCACCCATTCTGCTGACGGTCAAATAGAACAGAATATTCGACTGAAGCCAGTAGTAAGGTTTGAGTGTGTGTTCAGTTTCAACACACAAGCACTTTTAATTCAACATCTCTAAACATATATTATTTGAAATGCTGAAAATGAAAAAAAAAGCTATGAGAATCATACTTCTATCATTTTACTTCCGCATGGTTAAATGGTTATTGACTTGGATCCTTTACAAACGTGATGCCTGCAATTCCCAAACCTATCAAAAATCCAAAACAATGCCCATAATATCTCCTCTGGTACAAGAGGTTAGATTGGGATCACCACTGGTATTTTGAGGCAAATAATCTTACTGACTGATTTAATTATGATTTCCTCATTTGCTGATTAGGGACATTTCCTGAAACATTTCTTTCCAAATGGGCCTAAGAAAACAAATATTTCACCTTCACTGCAGTATGAGCTGTTCTCCCAAAAACAGTATGACCCTTGAGATGGACCCTCCATCTGTTAGGGAGAAGGCACCACCTGCACCAAGCAGCAGCCCACCTACACATGTTTCCCATCTAGGACAGCCTGCAGCATGTCAGCAAGGACACAGTGGACAGCTGCTTTCCTATTGGATATGAACCTGTTAGTGATGCTGGGCCCCTTCCTCGGTTCAATTTCTAATTTTAACAGTCACTTCCATTGCTCTATCATTCTAACAATCTGACTATGTGGCTTATATTCTTTCCTTTGATCCAATGGCATGGAATCTTAGGCTGACCATGTACTGTGAGGTTATAAAGATGGTTTCAAATGCCCTACTTTGTAGCAACTCAGCATGCATTGTAAGGCGCTACTTAGATATATAATGACTGTTAAAAATATGACTGGATGAAAGTCATCTTTATAACATACACAATGGTGATTTGGCAACAAAACTGCTTTGTCTTGTAGATGTGAATCCACCCAGTCAGCAGCTTCTAGAACTGTGGTGTTTGTTCACTTTACAGCAATGACTCTACTGTTTAGTTTTTAGGCATTAGTGAATATATGATTATTAACAAAACACTTGAATTAACCACAAAGGATAACAAAAATCTTGAAAATAGTAACAAAAAAAAAATTCATGTTCCACAAGCCATGGTTCCAGGAACCCCACAGCTACCTAAAGCTAAGAAAAAAATGTGCAAATTGGAGCTATGACTCACCACCACTAACAACAGCTACAGCGTACCTGGGAACTGAATCTTCTCACCTTCCACTGCCGTCCTGCCCAACCAAGCCAGTAGATGCAGACAAGGTTGGACACACCACTTCTTTCATCTCTCTAACAACAGTAAATGCTAATGGATAACAATACCCAAACTGACATAAGAGATGCAGGTAACAACTAAAACAACAGCTTCTCACCATAGACCAGCAGTCAAGAAAAGTTCACTGTCAGAAAGTAGCAGAGTAAGACCACAGTCCATGGCCCAGCAGAGCAGCCTAGTGGCAAAAGTCCTCACCCTACATGCCAGGATCCCATATGGCCATCAGCTCATGTCCCAGCTGCTCTGCTTCTCATCCAGCTCCCTGATTGTGGCCTTGGAAAGCAATAGAGGATGACCCAAAGTCTTGGGACCCTGTACCCATATGGGAGACCCTGAGGAGGCTCTTGGCTCCTGGCTTCAGATCGGCTCAGCACTGCAGTCAGTTGGGGAATGAACCAGTGGATGAAGATCTTTCTGTATCTCCTTCTCTCTGTAAATTGGACTTTCCAATAAATAAATCTTAAAAAAAAGACCAGTTTACTAACACTTCATTGGATGTGATACTCAACTGTATTTTGAATTGACAGCCAATCAAGTTTCTTTTTTAAAAAGATTTATTTATTTATTTGAAAGGCAAAATTATAGAGACAGAAAGAGAGACAGACAGCTAGACAGACAGACAGGTCTTGCATCTACTGGTTCACTCCCCAGATGGTCACAATGGCTAGGGATCTCTCATACAAAGGCCTTAACCAATGCAGGACCCAATAACAAGTTTCTGTAGCAATTATCCCTCTTCCAAATTAAGCTTTCAAAGAATAACATGTTTGTAAATAAAGATAAGAATGTTAATGATGCCACAGAGCTGTTTGAAGGTAACTAAGGTTGACTGAGGTCCTGAGGGGCCCTGCCTCCCCAGGTTTGGTGGTCTCACAGGAACAGACATTACTGAGCTCGGCTTCTCATCCTTTACCTCTTGCCATGTGAGGACCGGAGAGAAGGCAGCCGAGGACAAGCCAAGCAAGCGAGCCCTCACTAGACACCAAACCTGGCTGGAAACCTTCCCCCCCATGACTTTTTTTTTTTCTTTTCTGGGAGAAATACACTTCTTTCATTTAAGTTGCCCAACCTATGGCGTTTGGTTGTGGCAGCTGGAGTGGACTCATACAGTAACCCATAGGGTAACAAAAAAAATCAGTTTGCGTCGATTTCCAAAAATGCAAATACGTAATCAGAGAAAAGCCGGCCCTTTTTGGTGATAGAATTCCAACTAATAAATGTATCAGAATGGGGGGAATTTTGAATCAGTAATGTGCAGCCAAAACTTTCTGTTTAAGCTTCAGCAGTGGATGCTGAAATCAGTGAGCAAAAACATGGTGAGAAACAGGATGTTTGCATAATCCTTAAGGGGGTCCCCATAAGGTACTTCAGAACAAAGGGAAAAATAACTGTCTTATAGGGCCGAAAAGTAACACTAAAATGAGAAAGTGACCAAAGTTAGTTGTGTGGGTAGTAGGGGCCTATGGGAACACAGGCCTTCTGTGTGCACTGAGACCACAGACGCATATACCAAAGGCAATCACTGGGAAGCCAATCCACGTGGACACCTGTCTTCAGAACAGCAAAGTCATTCTTCATCAGAGGTGTGAAGGTTACCGGTGACAAAGACAGGAAGAGTTCCAGGTTAAAGGAAACAGAGAGAGGACCTAGGTACTGTGTGGTCTTGGACCAGGAAGTAAACAACAGTGGTTCCTCCGGGAAAATGTAAGAGAGAGCTATGGATTACGTAATAGCAGTGTAATTGCACGGTTGCTTACATAAGACATTAACATCTGGGTGAAGGGTATAGACAAGCTTTTTCTACCTTTTTTGGGACAACATTTTTATAGGCCTCAATTATTTAAATGTACAGAGTGAAAAAAAATGTTAAAATGGCTTATTTCGGGCCCGGCGGCGTGGCCTAGCGGCTAAAGTCTTCGCCTTGAAAGCCCCGGGATCCCATATGGGCGTCGGTTCTAATCCCGGCTGCTCCACTTCCCATCCAGCTCCCTGCTTGTGGCCTGGGAAAGCAGTCGAGGACGGCCCAATGCATTGGGACACTGCACCCGCGTGGGAGACCCGGAGGAGGTTCCTGGCTCCCGGCATCAGATCGGCGCGCACCGGCCGTTGCGGCTCACTTGGGGAGTGAATCATCGGATGGAGGATCTTCCTCTCTGTCTCTCCTCCTCTCTGTATATCTGACTTTGTGATCAAATAAATAAATCTTTTTAAAAAATGGCTTATTTCATACAGTGTCGACACCACCATGTCTGTCCCTGATAATCTACACTGTTGTTGACTAAAGTTAACAACTTGGGTCTTGGCTCGACTGGCAGTTCTCACACTACCTAATGTAACTCACAAAAAATTAGCTGGAATCCTGCTCTCCTGCCACACTGGGAAGAGCAGTCCTCTTCCATGAGCAAGCAGCACCAGTCACAGAGGTGAGTCACATCCTTAGCACCAAGCCCTGTGCTGAGTGGACAAACGTGTCCTCAAGGTTTATTGTGCAACAAAAATCATGGAATAAAGGCATGGGGGAAAGGGCGTAAAATAGTCTCGATTCTGTTACAAGTTTCAGGGATAATTTCCAGCCAAGAGAAAACAAAAAAACCAACTAGCCTTTCTTTTGGAAAGCAGAGCTTAACCTTGCCTTGTATTCTTGGCTTCGCTATTTGTGCAGTGCCTTTTCATCTCCAGCATTTACCAGTTTTAAAAACTGACAGTCCCCTCATACCACCAAAGCTAACATTTATTTAAGGGTTTTATGATACATCAGGTCATCTGCTAACTGCTTTACAGTCTCTCTTAGATAATCATCTGAATGACCCTGCAAAACAGACACGACATACACCCCACCCCTGCACAGTGCAGAAAACTGGGAACCAGAGTAGTTCAAGGTCATAATGACCTGCTCGTGATATTGCCTCTATGCAACTCTCAGCCACAGGATCTCAACTGCCTCTTGTTTTATAGACACATAAATAAATGAAAAGGACATCAGTTTTAAAAAGAAAAGCAGAGGGAAATCTGCTTAGGGCACAGATAGCATCTAGATTAAAGAGTCCAGGTTAAAAAAAAAAAAATCAGGCTTATCTGCCTCCTCAGTCTCTGTGCCATGCTCTGCTCCTATTAACTGCACCTGCTTACCCACTGTAAAAGTTTCAGTGAGAAAAATCTGGGCTCTGCCTCAGTTGCTAGAAAAAAAGGGGCAGGAATAAATGAGATACCACACTCATCACTACGGAAAAGCTGGAGTTCGGAGGTTCTCCCTGGAGCGGAAATGTGCGTCTATCAGCAGGAGAGAGTAGTTGGTGGTGGGACAGCCAGCACATAGGTCAGCACAGAGCCCTTTCCAGCTGCACTGATGCTCCCTAATGCTGCGCTTGTGAGCTGAGGGCCATGCTCTCTGATAAGGCTTCCTATAACTGGTCATGAAAGGAGACAGATGGCAAACGTTAAAACACATGATTGTTTTTCTCAAATCCTTAGGTCCTGGAATGGTGACCACAGGGCACAAGCAGAGTGGGAGGCCACCTGCAAAGAAGTTGACCTTTGCATGTTTTCAGGATACTTTAGGAGCTGTGCTGGAAACATGGTATCCCTGTACCACAGGCCAAAGCTTCTGGGAGGATGAACTGAGCCCACTACAGCAGCACCTGGCATACAGTACTGCCACTGCCCTCACTGTCCCCAGAGCGCTGCTCTGGAGTGGACACTTCATAAATCTTTGCTGACTTTTATTGAAAACAAAGTGTGGTCAAGTTAAAATGTGATTATCTGATGGGGCCTCATTTGGAGCATGCCACCAGTAGTCCACAGATCCAATGCCCTGCAGCTCCGCAGCCTTATCACCTGTAAGACTGCAGCACAGGCTCAGGAGTCTGGCCACCCTGGCCAGGAGATGAAGGAGCCACAACAATGTGCCATGTCTAGAAGTGGGTTGCCCAGTCCCCAGATCCTCTGCATTACCGTTGAAGAGTCACCACCCCCCATATGTGACAAGTTCTGCCCTGGGAAGTGGTAATGTCTTCCTCTGGTGTATCGCCTTCTCCTCCTACGTACTTCTTGACTTTTCGAGTTCATCTCCTTGGTGGTTGCACGGTTGGGGGCAGGGGTAAGAACATTTAAACACTTGCCAACGATGCTGCTCACAACTTCAGAATGCTGTGTCCTTTTCAATTTAGCTCTTCAAAGGAATATTCTACCACATTCTGCACATACTGCTGCTAATCTGCTTGTGGCTCATTCACTTGTTTATTATCAGCAAGTAGCATCCTTTAAAAGCCCATATATATTTATTTAAAGATTTTATTTTTTTCATTTGCAGTGTGACAGGTTGTAAAGGGGAGAACCCAGGACTGGCCAGATTCATACATCTAAGTCACAATTTCATTAAGCTTTTTTTTTTTAATCTATCTGCAGAGAAGAATGACATACCCCCTTACTGATTCACTCCTCATATGGCTGCCACGCCACAGCTGAGGCTGGGTCAGAATACAGCCAGAAGCCTGGAATTCCATCCAGCTCTCCCACATGGGTGCAGTGGCTCAAGCATTTGGGCATAGTCTGCTGCTTTTAGCAGGGAGCTGGATGAGAAACGGAGCAGCCAGCACTCAGCATGGAGTCTCAGGCAAGGTTTAACGCATACAGAAAATCAAACAAGAGGGGACTAGAAAGGGCGATTGCTTTAGCATCAGGACCACCTTAGGACTCCTTTCCCAGGTCCAGTTTGCACTCCCTCTCCCGCCTCTTCGTCGCCACAGACATGAAAAGGTGTCTCAGGAAGTGCAAGCTTCCCCAGCAATCGACAAGTCATCCTACCAGGGAGGACACATAAAAATTATCCCAACAAAAAAACCTTCTAACTTTCACCTATAACTCAGCTTGGAAATGTTCCACCTGAAGTGTGAAGTTTCATCTTATTTGTTTATTTTTTATATTTATATATTTAATATATTTATTTGCGAACCCAAAGAAAATCTCCAATTTGTGTAAATCTGCAGTTACTTGGAAGATGGTTATGGCTCACTGGGGTGGTGAAGATTCAATAACCGATGTGTGTTCTTTACACATCCATGTTGTGAGGGGAGACTGAGACAAGGGGAGTTATAACCAAGTGGCAGAGACCATAACGTGCGTGTGATGAGGGTTAGCACCTTCAGGTGGGAAGGGGAGTGGGCCAGGCACAAGGGGTTTTCAGGGCAGTGAAATGACTCAGGACCCCGTAACGGTGAGTATGGATCAGATACCTTTACCCAAACCCCTAGAATGCATAACACAGAGAGTATCTCAAGTAAACCCTGTGCTCTGGCTTATGAATGACTGTTAATGACTATCCACTAATAAAACAAATGACCTCACTCCAGCATGGCTGGTAAATGGCAGGGCAAGGCAGGTTGAGTGTGTGTGCGTATGCTCTGCATTACACTCAATTGTTGTGAACCTGAACATTTTCTATAAAATCTATCAAAACAAACCAAAAAAGACGGTAAGTATGAAATATTAAAGCAGCACTGAGAAGGAAGAAGCTGTTTCTGAGTTTAAGGAAGAGATGTAGGAGCTGGAAATGAGAAGGCAGGAGAGGGCTTGCAGTGAGAAAGAGAACAAGTCGTTGAACACAGGAACCCACAGCAAGGGGCTTCATGCTGGAAAGGCTGGCTGGTGTTTGTCCTATGGGTGTTTTGGAGTGGTGGGCTTTGAGTCAGAGGGTTATGGGAAATTATGATGATGAGGACTTCTAAGGGGTTCAGCTCAGTGTGTGGATTGCAGCAGTTGGGGCAAAGATAAGAACTGCAGGCAGGAAATCACAGTGCCAGTCTAAGTACCCGGGGCACAGGATGTTGAAGGGCTTAGGGGAGGGGGACAGAAGAGGGAGAGGAAGGGAAAAGGGAGGGGCTTTGAGACTCGGAGACTAGGGGAACATACCTAAAACAGGAAATGCAGAGAGGTCTTCTAATGAACTAGAAGACATTATTTTTAAGGTGCATAGATTATTCATGTAGCAATGCCTAACATGTAATTACAAACGTGGTTCTGGAGCTAAGAATATTTACAAGTAATCAGCAAATAGATTGTAGTTAAGGCTTTAGGAAGAGAATTCTGTCATCAAGGGATTCTGTTGCGCACATCACAGACAGCACTAACACAGCCGGGATGGTGTGAATCTCTCAAGGTGGCCTCTTGATGCAATCGAGAGACTTAGCAAACTGGATAGGCAGGAAGCTGCTGGTGGTAGATCACAGTACACTGTTTTTCAGCAAAAATTTCATTTGTAAGAAGGAGTAAGTATACTCTTAAATGACAGAAAGTAGAATGCAGGAAATATGTAAAACAGAATTATCTACTGTGTATGTGCTGCACTTCTGTATGAATGGGAATGCAGGTCTGTTTACACTAGTATCACCAGATACATGAGGAATCAATCCGTTGTTTTATACGCTATATGATGTCCCTAGGCAATGGACATCTTTAAGCCCCATAATAATCTCTGACACCACCATCATGTATGTGGGTCCTTCATTGACCAAATACATCCCTATACACTTCCCTATACACTCATATACCCACAGAGTGTATTTCAAAAAGCTACAGAAGATTGAAACTGGTCCATGATTTGAAAACTGGGTTGGAATCTCTGATGCGAAATACTTATCCAGTTGTCTGTCTTTGAAACTGTTGGCAATTCCATCCACAAGACTTACAGACACAGATTCTAGAACTTAAAAAGCAAAGATAAATAACCAGAAATGAGGGACTAGGTTTAAGGCTAAAGAAATGACTCATTGGTAAAGTAACACAACTAACCACGTTCAGCATCAGATCCCTAGTCCAGACCTGCTACGGCCAGCAGCTTGTGCACCTGGCTGCCCACAGCCTAGGCACTACCCAAAGATGAATCCTTCTCAAAAATGGCTGGCCTTTACACCCTGGCACACATGGGGATTTGAGGCTCAATGACTGGATGGAATCACCTAGGTGGGGAGGTCACACCAAGCAGGTCAAGGAGTGTGAGGTGCAGTGGTTAAAAAGCTGCAGCAGGGGCTCGGCAACGTGGCCTACTGGCTAAGGTCCTCGCCTTGATCCCATATGGCCGCTGGTTCTAATCCCAGCAGCTCCACTTCCTCTCTATCTCTCCTCCTCTCAGTATATCTGACTTTGTAATAAAAATAAAATAAATCTTTAAAAAAAAAAGCTGCAGCAGCTCTGCTTCTCAGACAAAACCATAACTCACTCCTATCACCAGCAAAGCAGCTCAGGTACAAAAGTCCTGTCACCCAATCCCACACCTTTGGTCTTTCTGCTGAGCAAGCTGCAGAACATACAGTGCCTGCTTACTGAAAGGACCACACAAGTATACTTTCAAAGAGGTGTTTTCTGATTCACAGAATGATTCTGGATAGGTAATTTGATCTTGTAACAGATCCATACATGAATCACATCTTGGTCAAATCTGCATTTTGGAGACCTTACAGCTCTGTAATTGGATCTGCTTATTCTCCCATTACACCATCCCCCTCCCCCCATTCCCCTTTTCAAAAAGTCCCCCAGGATCAAAACCTACAGAGGAATTTGCACAAATGATCTCCCGTGGGGCTCCAGGAAGGTTTTATTCTGGATAATAATTTGCAATTTGAAGCAGGTTTCATCTTCTTAGTTGATTCTACTTGCTAAGAATGAATGACTATAATTAAAATAGAAAGCATTAGGTTTTGATTAAAAAACACCCTATGTAATATAAAATTAAAATTAGGGACATTAAAAGCACATCATATTAAATGAACTCCATTTCTTTCTACCACACTGTCCCCTTTCTTTGAACAATCTCTTTTTTGATGTCTCCCTGTTAGGCTTCTATGTACATATGGCCATATTCTTTGGTTAATTTGACTTAAATTTATAGCCCCTCAATGACTCTTCTCCTCCCCTCTCCACAGAATCAGTCTTGCTGACTTCCTGACTTCAACTATTTATAAAGTATTTCTTACAGTATTTCAACCCAAATCAAGTACAAAACCAAGACAAGCAGCGGAAGAGGGTAACAGAACTTCACAAGTTTTTCCTTCTTGGGCCCATCAAAACTTTTTTCAAAGTAGGCATTTTAACTGGAAATTATTACCACTTCCTTAGGGAACAGGGATTACTATTAAAAGGGAAAGGAAAAAATACTTTTCTGTTTTTATTCTGTGTTCAACTGAAAGGAATTCTGACACTTGGGGAGGGAGCTTTTGGGCTTTTGTTTTATAAGAAGTATGTGGGACTTTGAAATGCTATGAAGCAGAAAGCCTAAAAATCAAGGTGTCGTGGGATATTTGGTCGCTTCTCTAAAAGAGTAAAAAGAATCTATCTTATATCTTCAGCGTTTTTAAAAATCCATTTTCAGCATTTTTGTTGGCACTGCCCTTAAGACTGTGTTTAAACATGGCCATTGTGAAGGCAGAAGGAATATGCTGGGCCCTCAGTCAGGACCATAGCCCCTGCCTTCAACTGGTGACAGCAAAATCGAAGCAGTTTATCTTGAAGGAAAACCAACCCTCACTGTCAGATATGAGTGGGTTCAGGCTTATGGAGAGGTGGTGATCCAAAGAATCCTCAATACAGAACTTTGGGCAAACCCAAGACCTCACAGGTTTAAAAGCATGTCAGTGGGCCTGGAATGATAGCCTAGTGTCTAACTCCTTGCCTTGCATCAGCTGGGATCCCATAGAGGCGCCAATGTATGTCTCAGATGCTCCACTTTCTATCCAGCTTTCTGTTTGCAGCCTGGGAAAACAGTAGCAGATGGCCCAAAGCCTTGGGACCCTGCACCCATGTGGGAGGCTCAGCAAAAGCTCCTGGCTTTGGATCAGCTCAGCTCTGGCCACAGCAGCTCCTTGGGGAGTGAACCACCAGTCCTTTCTCTCTGTATATCTTCCTCTCAAAAAAAAAAATCTTAAAAGAAAGAAAAGAAAGCATCCCAGCTCAGCAATAAAACACAGATGAAGAATAGGGAAGCCAGGAGAAATATCCAAGGCAACCACTACGGGTTCAGCGAAATACCAGCTGAGCTCCCCCCAAACAGCCCTTTACCCTACACTTAAAGGAAGTTTAAAAGAATGAATACTGATTATTTTTAGAGACACAAAACAATTGGGCTCTTCTTAATTTCTCCCTTCCAAAAGTTAAGAGCTTAAAACAGGAAAGGTGTGTGTATGCCCAATTTCTACTAGGTCCAAACTGACTTGGGAATGAGTGGGGAAGAGGCAGTGTGTTAGGAACACAGGGTGCCCGCCATTCACAGAAAATTGCCCTTCTCTAAAACTTCTTTGAAACCACAACACAACTTTCCACAACACAAAATGTCTAAGTTTCCTGTTTAGGACCTCCAAACGGGCGTAGTGGGTGACAGCTGGCCAACAGGTATAAAGTTTCAACTGGGTAGCAGGAGTAAGGTAGCGGGTGTTCCAGTGCATGGCAGAGTGACTAATGAAAAATAATGTACTATATAGTTCAGGATATATCAAAGAAAAGGGTTTAAATGTTCTTATTGCCAAGAAATGACAAATATTTGAGCTGACAGATTATGTTGATACACCTGATTTGATCATTCCAAAATGTATACAAGTATTGATGTATCACCTGTACTGTCAATATAGTATTTGTCAAAACAACGTTAAAACCCAAATGCAGGGCCCGGCAGCGTGGCCTAGCGGCTAAAGTCCTCGCCTTGAACGCCCCGGGATCCCATATGGGCGCCGGTTCTAATCCCGGCAGCTCCACTTCCCATCCAGCTCCCTGCTTGTGGCCTGGGAAAGCAGTTGAGGACGGCCCAATGCATTGGGACACTGTACCCGCTTGGGAGACACGGAAGAGGTTCCTGTTTCCCGGCACCGGATCGGAGCAGCACCGGCCGTTGTGGCTCACTTGGGGAGTGAAACATCGAATGGAAGATCTTCCTCTCTGTCTCTCCTCCTCTGTGTGTATCTGACTTTGTAATTAAAATAATAAATAAATCTTTAAAAAAAAAAACCCAAATGCATTACTCATTTGTGGCCAAAGGAAAGCAGCCATCACTTAGAACTGAACATCTTTTTTTGGTGTGTTTTCTTTTCCTTTCGAGGATTTTTAAAAAGCCAAAATGCTGGATTTAATTCATAGAAGCAGGAACAATTAGAGTCATGTAAGCATCTTCATCCGCACAAATTCACTGTGCCTGTCCCAGAACACGCAGAACACAGGAAGGAAATTACTATGCTGAGTTTCAGCCAATACCCACTTACATTTCAATTTTGAAACTTAATTTAAAAACTGGCAGACTAAGAAAAATCAAATCTCAATCAAAGGGTGTGCTTTTTTTTTTGGAAGAAAAAGCAAAACAAAAATTAGGATGACCTAAGCCAAGGATTAACAGCATTTCATTAAAGTTAGAATCCACAACATAATTAGGTGTTTTAAGTGATCATTTTTATTAAAACAATCCTTCAGCTCACTGAGGTACTTTTTTTTTTTTATTGCTAATTCTAGAATACTGAAAGAAAATGTTTGCTTGATTTAAAAGAATATAGTCTTTGGGCCCAGTGCAGTAGCCTAGCAGCTAATCCTTGCCTTGCACATGTTGGGATCCCATGTGGGTGCTGGTTCGTGTCCTGGATGTACCACTTCCCTTCCAGCTCCCTGCCTGTGGCCTGCAAAAGCAGGAGAGGATGGCCCAAAGCCTTGGGACCCTGTACCTATGTGGGAGGCTCAGAAGAAGCTCCTGGCTCCTGGCTTCACATGGGCTCAGCTCTGGCTGTTGCAGCTGCTTGGGGAAATGAACCAATGAAAGGAAGAGCTTTCTCTGTCTCTCCTTTTCTTTGTAAATCTGACTTTCCAATAAAAATAAATAAATCTTTTCTTAAAAAGAATATAGAGTCTCAAGTCATTACAGAATGATGTCAGGACTGCCTCTGGGAAACTAAGCACCAGGCGCAGCTTCTTGGAAGGAAACTCCGGCAGCAGTGAGAGTTCTCAGACAGCGAAAGGGCAGGGCTGAGTGGGGCTGACTGCGAAATGAAATTGATTCCCTGGAAGCTTCAGCTTACTTACCAAGCGCAGGAGCTCTGAATAGGCATGAAGCATGGACGAACCTAAGCAGCAGAACTGGCTGCCAGCACGCAGCTGGGGCAGGAAACAGACTGCTCTAGACCTAGTGCCCCACAAAGGACCGGGGAGAGGATTATGCTGATGCGGTGTAATAAGGCAGTGTGGCAGGGACCCATGAGGTGCCTCAGGGATTGTCAGCCTTCTTCATGGAGTTCTGCAGAAAGAGATGACAATGGGCACATCCTAATATGCAGGCTTCTTGTACCTCCAATTGATTCACCTTTTCCCCTGCCTGGAGAAATGGAATCTGTACTGCGTGACTGACACCAAGTCACTTAAACAGCTCTGCATTCCCAAATGCAAACGGGACGCCAGGTAGGGATGAAATCAAGGAGAACCAGGTCTAATTTTCTGCATGAACATATAGGTAGGACCTGGAGCCTGACGCGATCTAGAGAAGAAATTACTAAGCAAAAATAAGATAATACATAAATAAAAGAATTGAACAGCTCTAAAAAAAAACTCGAGACCAAGAAAGGCTGAATGAAAAACACCACTTTATTTATGTTTCCTTTTGAAAAATATATTTAATGCCTCTGGATAGTTTATGTGATCAAGTCTCTCCAGCTCAAATGGCAGCAAGTGAGTGCAGCTGCCATGTTCCTAAGGTTTCTGTGAACTTTCTTACGGTCTGTGATGTATGCTGCTCCAGGCAGACAAAGGGTACTCTGGAGATGACTCATCCAATCCCTCATTTTACAAATCCCAGAAAAGCAGGATGAAACTCAAGGCTACGACAGAGGCTTTTATCCACAGCCTGTGTGAGAAAGTCCTGAGCTACCAATAGATGGTTCCAGTCATGAAAACTGGAACCTCAGGACAGGAGTTGGGCGCAGTGATTCCCAAGCCACGTGGGTTGCCCACATCCCTTACTGGAGTGCCTGGGTTGCAGTACCAGCTCCGCTTCTGACTCCAGCTTCCTGCTGGTGCACACCTTGGGAGGCAGCAAGCAAAGGCTAAATGACTTGAGTCTGCCACCCCACAGTGAGTCCGTGCTTCTGGCTTCAGCCTCACCCAGCCCTGGCTGGTGTGGGTATTTGGGAAGAGAACCCAGCAGATGAAAGAACTTTCTGTTTCTGCCATTCAAATAAAACCACAATGAATTTTAAAGAAGAAAAAAAAAAAACCAATTCACAGTGCATATACTAAAGTGTAAATTTAACAGGGGATTTTTTTTGTTCTATTTAAGAAACTTTATAATGACTTATTTACAGTACTCCCCCTCACAGCTGATATTTTGTTTGCTGTGGTTTTAGCTACCCAAGTTTAACTGTGGTGCAAAGACTAAAGGCAAAGTTCTAGAAACAGAGACCCTCCCCACCCCTACTCATATAATTTTTTTTAGTGCAGTATTAGAATTCTATTTCTTATGATATTATTTTTCAACTCTGTGACTAATTTACAAATTAAGCTTTACACACAGATAATCTGTATAGAAAAATAGGGATCCCATATGGACACCAGTTAGTGTCCTGGCAGCACCACTTCCCTTCTAGTTCCCTGCCTGTGGCCTGTGAAAGCAGAACAGCACAGCCCAAAGCTTTGGGACCCTGCACCTGCGTGGGAAACCCAGAAGAAGCTCCTGGCTCCTGGCTTCAGTTCGGTTCAGCTCTGGTGATTGCAGTCTCTTGGGGAGTGAACCAGCAGATGGAAGATCTTCCTCTCTCTCTTCCTCTCTATATATTTGACTTTCCAATAAAAATAAATAAATCTTAAAAAAATATATGTTACCTATGTGGAGCTCAGTACGGTTGTGGTTTCTGGCACCTGATAAGGGTTTTGGATAAACCTGGTGATTAAGGCGAATGCTACAATTTTCTTGGTAGTTCTATACAGTTTTGTAATTTATGCTCATGTGCCACTCCTTCCTGCACTCTAAAACCTGCTTGGCTACCCCAGGGTATGCCCGTGATCCTCCTCCCTGTCATCACATAACCCCCTACTCCCTGCTTCAGGGTCAGCAACAGTCCCCAGTGGGCCCAGGATGTCTTCTTTCCAGAGCCTAGACTTGGGATGTCCATGCTGTCCCCCCTCAACCACTGAAGGAGATCATCCAAAGAACAGAGGTGGTTCGTGTCTACCGCAGTTTGGCTTGCAGCAGAGAGAGACGCAAAGTGATACAGACATGAGAAACATTGAGGTTCTACAGTACCTGCACTGCTGGTCCCAGTCACGGGGCAAGCCCAGCAACATTCCCAGGATCTTGAAAATAAAGTCCAACCTTTAGTTTAGCTAGAACTGGGTTTCTGACACAACCATGGTCTTTTGGCGGTTCCAGGTTTCACTGAATTTTGCTTTGAGAACATTTAATATCTAATGTAAGGACTCAGACAAAGCTATTTATTTTGGCAAATAAAATAATACTAATAAAGAATATGAGGATGGGCTAGCAGAAGCACCCTTGCTACTCACGTAAGTGTAGAAAAGGTCAACAATAATAAAGAAAATTATTGTGGCAGGCACTGCACGGCACAGTGGGTAAAGCCACTTCTTGGGGCACCAATATCCCATAATGGAGTGACCTGGTTTGAGTCCTGGCAACACTGTGCTTCCAATCAGGCTGCCTGTTGATGCACTTGGCAGGCAGCAGATTATGGTCCAAGTACGTGTGTCCCTGCCATGCAATGAGAAGACCCAGCTGCAGTTCCTGGCCCAGCTGCCAGCATCTTCAGGGTAAACTAGCAGGTGGAGGAGCTCACCTTCCTCTCTCACTCTCTTTCAATTTAATTAATTCATTAAATTTTCTTTACAAAATTTTTATCATTTTTAACTTGACAAATTTTAAATACACAGTTGTAGACTGCCAAAGTACAAGCATTGAGAGATCAGAGTTAAGAATGTGGGACATTCACAGGAAAACATCTAGGAGTTAGCACAACAAAGATTCTACACCCTGCATGGAGAAGGCATTGAATCTTGTTCACAAATACCTGATAACTTATAAATCTTCCTAGGTAGTTATTCACTGCCAAGTCTTCTTATGTAACTTAAACATCTAAAGTTACACTGTAAGTCTATTTCCTCTTGTCTGCCTGCAGTGAAGGGTAAGAAATACTCGTTACCTCCCAGAGTATTATCTGCCTCTCTCAGTAAGCCCTGGTGAGGCGTGATAGAAATGGGAAATGAGAATGCGGCCACAGCACCAGAGTCCCTAGCGACCTCATCACACCCACTCTCCTCATCCCTCTCTCACCAAACACCAACTGTCTTGCCTAGCGGTTGGCAAACTGTGACTTTTGGGCAATCTGGCTGCCTCCTGTTTCTATAAATAAAGTTTTACTGGATCAGAGCCACACTCCCTCGTTCCCGTGTTATCTGTGGCCGTGTTTGTGCCATGATGGCAGAATTGAGTAACTGACAGATTGTGTGGCCTGCAAGCTCGAAAACATAGTCTTTGTACAGAAGATGTTTGCTCACCCATGTGCCTGTCTCAGAAATAGTCAATCCTGCCAGAGCTTCCTGTTCAGTTCAGTTATCCCAAGAGGCCCAGTCACCAGCTGCACTGAGCTCCAAAGATCTCCGAACCTGACCCAGTTGTCACCACGTTCCAGGCCCCCACATTCTTCCATGAGGCTGCTCTAAGAAGTCACAATTTGTCCTTAGCAAGAATTCACCTCTCCATAGGACCTTCTCTGACCTTTTCATACTGATCATATATCATATTCTGATCTGTAGGAAGACATTGTGACTGTAGCTCAGCGAACGTAGTCAGTGAGCACGGGATTACAGTTGATGGGACAATATTTGTATGATAAACAACTGAATGGATGTCTTGTGTGTGACTGACTGGATATCCTTTGCATGAGAACAACTGTAGGGCTACCTTTTGTATACCTGATGAGATATCATTTGTATAAGAACAGTTGAGCCGGAAGTAATATACAAGGCAAAAGGACTTCCAAACTAAGGCATAGAAAACAGTTGATGGTTCTGTTGATGAACTAGGTAGCTCTACCCTAATCCTGTATGACCCTCAGCATATAAAGTCTGTTGCCCCTAATAAATTTTGGCTATTGATCATCAGTCAGTAGTCCAAGCGTGTTATTATCGGCTCCGTGCACCAAGTCCATCGCTGCAGGACAGCGACAAGTGGCGCCCGTGAACAGGGACTTGCATAAAGAAACGAAAGTGCGACGGAGACCCCCACAGAAAGAGGTGAGTGGGAACAATGGGCCAGAATCAGTGCAGAGCGCAGCCTTTTATACCTCTTATACATAGCATTATAAAGAAAAGTGGAGTAAATATAACTAGGCAGCAATTGCGTTCTTGTTTCGAGGTTATTTTTAAATATAACCCTTGGTTTCTGAATGAAGGGACACTAGAAACAGAAGTCTGGGATCGTGCCCGGAAACATGTAGAAGAGGCCCGAATGACAGGAGAAGATATTCCTGCTGATTTTTGGAGTACATGGTCTTTAATTAAAGCGGTTATTGCAATTATAGAAGGGGAAGAAGACAGGGAGGAGAACCTCCAACAGGCTGTCACGGATTCCTTTGATGACTGTGAGTTAGATGGGGAAATGAAGCAAAAGTCTAAAAAGAAAAAGAAAATATTTCCTAGTGCCATTCCCTCTGCACCCCCACTTCCTGATTCATTTCTTCATTCCCCCCTAACTCACAGTACAGATAAGGAGGATGAAGGGGAATCCGTGATAGACCCCCCTCACCAGGGTAGCCATCGTTATATGGCCAGAAAGGAAACTTTTCGAAGCACAGATAAAATAGAAAATGAAATTGGAACTAAGAGAAAGCAGAAAACTTCCAGCATTAAATCACAGGATTTCTACAATGAGGAAGATGAGGATGAGATAGAAAGGTTAAATACCAGCCTATACAGTCTCACCCTTAAATCTGATCGAAGGTGTTCTCAAAGGCCTGATATTCCCCGCAGACCTCATGAGTTCCGATCGCTTTTTCCAATCATACTTAGTCAAGAGACTAATCATCCTACATATGAAAGCCTAGATTTCAATGCTGTCACAGCTTTTAAAAAGGCTTGTGTGTCCTACGGACCCACTTCTGCATATGTATTGGAGTATTTAAATAGTTGGAGCCGAGAAGCAAACTGGATTCCTTATGATTTCGAAGTAATAGCAAAAATAGGGCTTTCTCCTTCGCAATATCTACAATGGAAGATGTGGAGGAGCGATGCAGCTAAGGAGAAGTTACAAACTTTAGGACGGACGGGCCGACAACTCCTGGAGGGTGTGCGGTTAACTTATGATATGCTGGTAGGAGATGGACAGTGGGCTACTACAGAGCAGCAAATTCAGCTGGCTCAAGGTGCGCTCACTCATATACGGGATGTAGCATTGTGGGCCTGGGAGAAAGTTGACACTGGGTCTGAGTTTGCAGGCAGTTATATAAAAGTCATCCAAGGAGCTGGGGAATCTTATGCTGACTTTGTAGGACGACTGACGAATTGCATAGAAAAACAAGTTAGGGATGACAGTACTAGAAAGCTGTTACTCCGGCAGTTAGCCTTTGATAATGCAAATGAGGACTGCCAGGCTGTTATTCGTCCTATAAAAGAAAGAGAGGATCTTATGGGTTACCTGAAAGCCTGCCGTAACATAGGGACGTTTAAACATCGTGCCCATTTAGCCGCAATGGAAACCTTTGCTGTTCAGAAGCAAATGAAGGCTAAATGTTTCAATTGTGGCAAGCCAGGTCATTTTCGCAAACAATGCCGAGCACCTCCTTTAACTCAGAGAGATAGCGCTGATGCTGGTAACAGTACTTCCCCCGGCATATGTCCCAGGTGCCGCAGAGGAAGGCACTGGGCGAAAGATTGTAGATCTAGAACAGATCGCGATGGCCAACTCCTGCAGCCGGGAAACTCCCGGCGGGGCCAGCCCCAGGCCCCGAACAATCAGGGGTTTGCAGCACACCAGTATCCTGTTCAATTCGCGCCCATAGAGCCATAACAGATTTAAAACCTGCAACTGCTGGAAGTGCTGCCTTGGACATTGATATCTCCCAGGATTTCACTATTACACCATCTCAGTGTCCTTGTAGAGTGCCCACTGGAATTTTTGGACCCATTCCTGAGGGAATGGTTGGCTTGATAATCGGACGTGGTAGTCTCACTTTGAAAAATATTAAGGTACACTTGGGGGTTATTGATTCTGATTATAAAGGAGAAATTTTTGTGATGATTACAACTCCATGTACCTGGACTTTTAAGGCAGGAGAAAAAATTGCACAGCTTTTACTTCTGCCATATTATATGCCTGGTTTTTCTAATAACAAAAGAATTGAGGGATTCGGTAGCACTAACAAGTATGTTAACTTGACAACTCTTATATCTGAAGGGAAACGGCCTACACTCGAATTGGCCATCAATGGCAGAAAATTTTCTGGGTTATTAGACACTGGAGCAGATGTTTCAGTTATTTCAAGTAAGGAATGGCCTTGTAACTGGCCCACAGAACCTGCCGATTGTGGGCTCCAGGGTGTAGGGGCAATGAATGCCTCTATGCTTCGTGTTAGTACAAAGAAGTTAAGATGTGTTGGTCCTGAAAATTTACAGGGTATCATGCGACCTTATATTGCTCCAATTCCTATCAATTTGTGGGGAAGAGATTTATTACAACAATGGAATGCGGAGGTCTACTTACCCTCCCCCTCTCAGCCAAGAGTGAACAACATAGACCACTGTTGTGGTAAAATTTTAGGAAGAAACTCTCAGGAAAACATAGAGCCAGTTCCTATAGAACAAAACCATGGCCAATATGGGCTGGGTTTTTCTTAGGGGCCATTGAGTTTATTAAACCATCACCGATACCTATTCAATGGAAATCTGATCTGCCTGTGTGGACGCCTCAATGGCCCCTTAAACGAGAAAAATTACAGGCGTTAGAGTCTTTAGTTCAGGAACAATTACAAAAGAACCATATAGAAGAGTCTTTCTCCCCATGGAATTCTCCAGTTTTTGTGATTAAAAAGAAGTCAGGCGCATGGCGATTGTTAATTGACCTCCGAAATGTAAATGCTACTATGATTCCTATGGGTGCCCTCCAACCTGGACTGCCTAATCCTTCTATGATTCCCTCGCATTGGCCATTGATTGTTTTGGATTTAAAAGATTGTTTTTATTCTATTGCTATCCATCCAGATGACCGCCCCCGATTTGCTTTTTCGGTTCCTTCCTTAAATCAACAGGCTCCTGTTAAGCGTTATCAATGGAAAGTTTTGCCACAAGGTATGACCAATTCTGCTACTATGTGCCAATATTTTGTAGGAAAAGTGTTACAGCCGCTTCGTGATGCTTTTCCAGATGCTTATATTATTCATTACATGGATGACATTCTTCTTGCTGCCTCCAGTGACGGTCAGTTACAACAGTTATATGAAGAGGCACAAAAGGTTCTTACTCGTGCTCAGCTTGTGATTGCTCCTGAAAAGGTCCAGAGTGTAGCTCCTTATGAATATCTTGGTCATATTCTAGATCGCACTACTGTACGTCCGCAAATGTTCTCTGTTCGTAAAAACCATCTTTTAACTCTTAATGATTTTCAAAAATTGCTAGGTGACATTAATTGGTTACGACCTTCTCTAGGCATCCCAACCCACCAACTGTCTCACCTTTTTTCAATACTAGAAGGAGATCCGGCCCTAGATAGCCCCCGGATGCTGACTAAAGAAGCGGAGCAGGAGATACAGTTCTTTGAAAAGAAACTTCAAGGTTCTTTTCTCACTCGTTTTGTTCCTGAGGAATCTGTTTTGTTTTTGGTTTTTCCTACACCCCATTCCCCTACTGGAGCTTTAGCACAACGTTCTGGTCCCCTAGAGTGGAGTTATTTGCATCATAAACAAACTAAAACTCTCTCTTCTTATGTTGATATGATTGCCTCCCTCATTATCCAGGGACGTCTGAGAGCCCTCTCTCTAATAGGATACGATCCAGCCTCAATTGTATTGCCTTTAACAGCTAAACAGCTTCAACAGGCCTTAACCTTATCTGCTTCATTACAAGTAGCCCTGGCTGATTATTACGGAGAAATAGGAAACCACTACCCAGCCGGTAAGATTTGGAATTTTTTACAGCGAACTCCTTTCATAATTTCTTCTGTTATTCGTGCTGAACCCATTCCTGGTGCTGATATATACTATATTGATGGCTCCTCCTCCGGCCGGGGAGGAATTCATGGACCTCATTTACATACTACAATACAAACTCCATTTTCCTCAGCACAACAGGTGGAACTAGCAACCTTAGTGCATCTCTTACGAGTATGTAACCAACCTCTTAATGTTGTTTCTGATTCGGCTTATGTAGTTGGTCTATTTCCGGCTATTGTAACTGCTTTAATATCTTCTAATAATACTTGTATTTCTCATTTGCTTTTACAATTGCAACAACTACTACGTCAGCGCAACTCACCATTCTTTATTACACATATACGGGCTCATTCTTCTCTCCCTGGACCTATGACCCTTGGCAATTCTCACGCTGACAGACTGACTGCACCTATATTTCTTAGCGCCCAAGATGAACATCGTGTTCTACATACTAATGCCAATCGTTTGCATGTGAAATATCATATTCCTCTCCGAATTGCTCGTAACATTTTAGCAACTTGCCCTATTTGTGCCCCTTTACATTGTACTCCTCATCCTGCAGGTGCAAATCCTCGAGGGCTAAGTTCCAATCAGTTATGGCAAATGGATGTTACTCATATACCGTTCTTTCCAAAACAACCATACTTACATGTAGTTGTAGATACTTTTTCTAAGTTTCTTTGGGCACAACCTATGAGTTCTGAAACTACTTCAGCTGTTAAATCCTTTTTGCTAACATGTTTCTCAATTATGGGAATTCCCTCTTCTATCAAAACGGACAACGGACCTGCATATACTAGTAAAAGTTTCAAAGCATTTTGTTTAGAGTGGTCCATCCAACATGTTACAGGTATTCCCTATAATCCTCAAGGTCAAGCTATTATTGAACGTGCACACCGCACCCTAAAAAGTCAATTATTAAAAAACAAAAAAGGGGGGATGTCACCCAGAGATACTCTGTCCCTAACGCTTTTAACACTTAATTTTTTAAATTTACCTCAAGGAGACATTAATACTCCTGCTGACAAACATTTTTCTACATTATCAGATAAGACTTTACAAATTCCTGTATGGGTAAAACAACTGAATAATTGGTATCCTGGAACAATAATAACCCGTGGCAAAGGTTATGCTCTTGTTTCTTTAGAATCTCCTGATGGATCCTCTGAAAAACTATGGGTTCCCTTACGGCTCATCCGGTCTCGGAGATGCAACAACACCCTTGAACACAACGCTGCCCCTGGAGAAGATGGAACCCCCAGTGGAACTGCCGCTAAGAACTAAAAAGCTAAAATCGTTTAATATCTCTCTTGTTCCACTACAGGTCAGGAGTGCAGAGAAATTCTCCATCTTCCTAGAATGTTTGAGGAAGACTTTAAGTGTAACCTTTTAGTTATGGATAACAAATTCTTAATGCCTTAAGCATTAGAAAAAATATAGGAATTTGCGGTGGGATCCAAGCATGACTCTGACACCCTCTTAAAGGAGGTTGTGTGTACAGAGCAGGAGGGGATTTCAGGGCAGAGCAGGAGGATAAGAGGAGCTCTCTATCCTAGTCCCCCAGTCCTGGAGACCCCTGGAGGCCTCCCATGTGCTTCCACTGCAGAAGCAGTGGATACCTGCCTCATCAAGGACATCAAGGACATCGAGAACCGTATCCCGACTGCCAAGGAGATCACAAGGAAGGTGAGTGCCCTTGGAGGCCGAGAACTCTGAGGTCAGTCCTTTCCTATTGGATTTCCTACATGGGATTGAAGCAGCTCAGTACCCTGCTCAGAGGGTCTGGTGACATCGAAATTTAGCCAGGAGCCCCAGGTGGTACTCAGAGACAAAAGGATTGTAAATTTCCTTCCTTCTGGACTCAGAGGAGGAGTTCTCTCTAATTCTTACCTAGCTCTAGCTTTGGGTCCCACCCCTCTCTTACACTGACCATCAGGGTTGCTTGTGAATCCCACAATTAGTTCAGATAGATAGAGACAAATAAAGGCCAGTTAACTGATAATCATTCAACTTGTACCTTACTGGTCAGGCTTCCTATTTGGCTGTTTAGATAGACAGATAGGACATTTGGAACAACCAAAACAAAGGCTAATTAGCCTATAATTGCTCAGCCTGTACTTACTGGTCAGGCGCTTTGCTTTTCCTGGACTTTATTAGATAGGTTGTAGAGTTAAATTTTTCCTCACTCACTGGGTCATTGGAAATTTCCCTGCTCTCCTGCCTAAGACTTTTCTGTTGTACAATTATTAACACATGATTTGCTAGAATCATAAAATTATTTTGATTATCCTAAATGCGTGAAAATCTGTAAAATCAAATGAATTATATAAATGGCAAAGTTTGAATTGTAAGTTAGGATTCTCCCCAAAATTTCCATCAACTGTTGATGCCAAACAAGATGTAAATGTATAGAAACTTTGATGTTAAGTTTGTAATCGGCTGTTACATGATAAATGCTACTATAGATCCTTTCACTGTTCCTGTGCCACTCTGATTTAGGTTAAACACATAAACATGTTACCTTGGGAGAAATTCTAGCTGTTATTTTTCTACCTTATACCAGGGACCCCAGATGCATTCCCTGGAGAATGCCTGGCTGCTGTGGCCCCCTCTCTTCGTCCCTTTTTCAGCAGGAAGTAGCCAGAATGATCGTCGTCCCCTATCCCTGACAGCTGCCAGGTTCATTCTCCTGGGAAAAAGAATATTGAGGAGCTAGATGGGATGACAGGCAGTTAGGGTGTGTGGTCCCTGGTGTAGTCATCTTTTTATAATATATAATATTGTATCTCCCCATTTTCCTGCTCTTCCAAGAGCATGTTCTCCCAGGTATATCACTCAGGCCTAATTTTTATAAAACATAGAAGGGGGATTTGTAGGAAGACATTGTGACTGTAGCTCAGCGAACGTAGTCAGTGAGCACGGGATTACAGTTGATGGGACAATATTTGTATGATAAACAACTGAATGGATGTCTTGTGTGTGACTGACTGGATATCCTTTGCATGAGAACAACTGTAGGGCTACCTTTTGTATACCTGATGAGATATCATTTGTATAAGAACAGTTGAGCCGGAAGTAATATACAAGGCAAAAGGACTTCCAAACTAAGGCATAGAAAACAGTTGATGGTTCTGTTGATGAACTAGGTAGCTCTACCCTAATCCTGTATGACCCTCAGCATATAAAGTCTGTTGCCCCTAATAAATTTTGGCTATTGATCATCAGTCAGTAGTCCAAGCGTGTTATTATCGGCTCCGTGCACCAAGTCCATCGCTGCAGGACAGCGACACTGATCGACACTGCTTCCTTTTACAGCTTCTCTTCTTTGTCTTGATGAGGGATCATGTACATGGACAACAGGGAGGAAAGGAGCTCTGTTGGGCTCCCTTGCCCATCCAGACCTTTCTCCTTCCCAAACTGGCCACATCCTTTGAAGTACCTACTCTCAGATTGCACCACTCTCCCACCTCCTGCAGACTTTATTACTCTAGAGATCATAGCCTGCCCAGCTGTCCACAGCGCAATAATGCTCACATTTTAATCTCTGGTCCAAATCTCTCCTCTGACTTCCAAACTCAAATATCTTGTCAGTCTAATCAGCACCCCAATGGGATGAGCACCTCCAGGAAAGAACGACTCATTACACTCTTCTGTCGCAGTGTGAGGCACCTTGTACACATGCAGGCCTTGCCTCAAACATGGCAGTCCATCCTGAACCCAGGTGCGGGCTAGTTCTCCAACGCATGGCCCCAATCAAGTGCTTCTTGCCACCCTCATCTATTTGCTCTAAGCTACAGGCATGTCTTCCCATGCTTACAGAGCCTTCCAGAGGCCTTAGCAGCCCATCAGTCATTTGGCGCCACCACGCAACCTAAATCACTCTGGGGTCTTCATCCCCACAACTCCAACCCTTCTCCATCCTTCCCAGTTGCTGTAAGATGTTGCTCCCCCACATCTTTCCACCTGGTGGTCCCTTCATTCCCTCTCTCTACCCACCCCCTCTCCCATCCCACCTCTCTCTCTCCTGAGATCTCTGCTGAGTATATCAGCAGACAGGGTTTCCCTGACACCTGCTCATCACATAACTTGCCACCTCCCACCTCCATCCCCAGCCAGTGACTTTCCAGTACCACCTCATCCTGTAACTTCATTTGTTTTTCACGTTTTACCTCTAACTCTGAGAATGAAAGACACAACCCAACCAAGGGACCTAAGGCGGTCTGTTTTTTCCCAATGTACATTTATCTCCCAGGACACAGAAGAGTGCCAGATACTTAGGTAGAGTCTAAGTGTTTGATGGATGATGTCAACAGACCAAATAAGTCACGGCTGTATATGTTATCTGGCAGCTTCTCCTAACAGCAGAAGTTAAAGAACTGCTGCTGCTAATTTCCAGATAGTTCCTACATATTCCAAATCTGTAAGAACCAAGCATGTTTCACACCATCTTGCTTTCAAGGGTTTGTTGCTTACTCGCGTATTCCTCTTCCGTAAGGGAAAAAAAACAGCCAACCAACAGGTGAATCAAAGTCACTAAACTGGTCAGAATTGACTTCTAAGTATCAAATATCCCAAAAAGAGCTAGCCATCGAATTTCCTGATGTTACAGTCTGAACACTAGCCTGAAGAAACTGGTTTTGAAACCTGCTAACGCTTGAATAGGATGTGGGGCCCAGATCCCTGCAGATGTTTAAACCATAAGGTCTTAAGTTAGTAGTGCTAGGTTTAGTAGTACTACTAGTAGTACTAAGCAGGTGAATACTTTATGCAATAATGAGGTCCTAATGAGAAGTCCTAACACAGCAAGGGATGTGCCTTGGGACAGCAGGTCTTGCAGGAGGGTTGCTACAAAAGCCAGAGTCAGCTGCTCTCTGCTCCTGGCTCAGCACGTGAGCCTTCCTCCTGCAGGTGCTCAGCTACTGCCAGCTGCCTGCTTCTCAGATGCTGCACTCAATGGGACCACCTCGACCCTGTACTCCTACCTCCAAAGCTGTGCGCTAAATAAGCCTCTGTCTTACTAAGTTAGGCCCCCTCACACATATTCAGCAACAAAAAGCTGGCATACAAAAATACAACATTTTATTAGGAAATTCGTGAGGATTACACACAGCAGTAGTGCCAAAGACACTGCGGATGCACTTTGTGAGTTAGTAAAGATAAAATTACTTCAAAGGCACACAAAGAAATGGATGACAATAGCATGAATTTTGCTGGAGGTAACAAGTGGAAAATATCTTGGGGTGGGGGGAGACAGAGCCCAGAAATGGCTTTGAATTCTATGATCAACTTCCTCGAGAAGAATGGAAAACCAGGCAGGGCACACTTCCAGATCCACAGAGGACTACATCTGAAAGCCAGCTTTCTGACGGACACAGGAAGGGAGTGGGCCTCTCAGCTGTCCGTAGGTTGGCACCCCACTCTCCAAACATCCCCTTTGCCCACTGAGGATGACAGTAGCTGGAGAATAAACTACAAGGAGGGAGAGGAAGGGCAAGATTTCTGTGAACTTGTATCTATGATTGTACTTTAAAAAAATAATTCAGGTAACCTTCTGCTGAGTTTTGAACTTACAGAGACCCCAACAATTCATTCTGTATTTTAAGTTTTCTTGCACTTGTCTAACAGCAGGTGGAGTGGTCGGGGAAGAAGGCCTGTTCTTGGGAGCAGCCTTGGGTCCTGACAGGCAAGAATCAAACTGGTTTGAATGACTCACTCCCCCAAATCAAGACCACCCTGACTCCTGCTCAGAATAATACTCTGAGAGGTCAATTTGTTTATCAGAGAGTCTGAACTCCAGGACATACACTCTGTTTTAGTTTGTGATGGACAGTTTTCATTCACTTGCCCTAAAGCACACAGAGGTGTGGGGCCAGGGTGGACTTCCTGAGATCACCAGTGAAGGGCAGGTTCTGTGTAGACAAACCTGCAACATGGGAGGGTTAGGGAAAGACATACTCCTGAAAAAGATCCTGCAGTTAGATCACACCTGAGATAGATTGGCAGGTACTTTTATTTTCTTTAATTATTGCTTTCTAGTGTATGCAGATTAAGAAAAGACTTACAGAGAAGAATCAGCAAGCAGGATGCAAACTGGAGGCAATCTGGCTGGCTCAAGACATATCCTTAAAATAAACAAACCGGACTGCTTATTTATACTATAGGTCTTCTCAAAGAAGGATGGAATCCTGCCTTCTTTAAAAAAAAAAAAAAAAAACATGGTTTTATTGCTCCTTGGCAAAAGCAGAATAGGAAATACCAGACCTCATGACAACTATTGTTACTCTTTCTCACTTCCCCAGGGGGAGCTGGGAATCCACTTGGATGTGTGCATGCATCGTCAGCTTCAGCAGCACAGCACAGGGCCATAGCTAACATCTTAAACAGTACTGTGTGTGTGCGTGTGTGTGGGTGCGTACAGGCTCTGGCTTTGCGTTCAGGGAAGTGAGTCATTATTCAGTGGAAGGCTTTGGGGATGGTGGTAGAAGTGGAGATCAGACAGGAAAATGAAAAGAACATGAGGAAGAAAGCAGGAGTGAGGATAATGGTGTTTTCCAGGGCTGAGCTGGCTGAGGCATCCACCTTCAACCCCACTGGACATCACATGATCCACATGGTATGTAAGACAATAGCACAGGGACCCAGCATGGTGGCCTAGCGGCTAAAGTCCTCACCTTGAACGCGCCCAGGATCCCATATGGGCACCGGTTCTAATCCCAGCAGCTACACTTCCCATCCAGCTCCCTGCTTGTAGCCTGGGAAAGCTGTCGAGGGCGGCCCAAAGCCTTGGGACCCTGCACCTGTATGGGAAACCTGGAGGAAGTTCCTGGCTCCAGGCTTCTGATCAGCGCAGCACTGGCCGTTGTGGTCACTTGGGGAGTGAATCACCGGACGGAAGACTTTCCTCTCTGTCTCTCTTCCTCTCTATATATCTGACTTCACAATAAAAATAAATAAATCTTTTAAAAAAAAGACAATAGCATAAGAGAAAGGCATGCCATAAGTTCAGCACACATGCACCAATGTGGAGACCACAGATGGGCCACTGACAATTCTTTCCACAACCAGCCACCTTACTTTTGCTCCCAGTGACCATGAACTTGCCCTGAGGGTCACTGGTCAATCAAGCCACAGTAAACAACCCCCTGAAAACGTGCTATGACAAAAAGCACATGCACATACGACTTGGAGATTTTGAGTGAGTTGCGGAAGGATTCAGCATTAGCGCTGGATGCAACACAAGAACTACGACCCGAGAGAAGCATTGAGAAGATCGCACTGAGACACAAAGGAGGACATCTGAGTCTTCTGTTTACTCACGGCGAGCCACTCCTGTATTTAAAACTGCTCCGACACTTCCCCAAAGCTACTCCTCCACCTCGGCTGTCCAGATGTGATTTCCTTCCGCCTCACAGCCTTCCTGGAAGAGCTTCCTTGCAGTCTCTGTTCCTGCAGGCTTACTTACACTAGTCACAGCGAACAAATGCTTAGCTTCTGTCCTCTTTTCTGCAGAGGTTTTATTTTAAAACATACCGAGCCAACAGATTCAGTGCCAAACAAGGAGTGATATTAAGTACAGAAAATAACCAAAGAACTGAAAATCTAGCCCTCAGTTGTATTTTTTTTTTAATTAAAAACAGGAGGGGGTGTGATTTTTTTTCCCAAGAGTGTGTAGCACAGTAATTTTCTAATAGTCTATAAGTGGGTATTAAATGGCCCTCTGGTAATTACTGTCTCAAAAAAAAAAATAACATGAAGGAAATCTCTTCCAAGGGATGGCTTCATTATTTCTTATTCATGGTTCTCTCTCTCCTGTCATTTTGTGAGTATTTCTTACTTCATGGGGAGGGATCTGAAAACTGCTACTTGTTCCTATGCAGTTTCTTTCCGTGAAGAACCCAAAGCAGATTAGCTGCAAACAAACATCAAAAAAATTCCCCACTCCTGTGGTCTGCAACAGGCACCTTTTCTTCACATGCTGCAACGCAACAAATATAAATAAATGTAACTATTTCAAATACAGGCCCAGCCTAATAGGCCGGAAGCTACTCTGCCAGGCCACAAAGTCTTGGAGGGAGCCACTTGGCCACCAGCGGCTGGGGGATATAAATATCACTGAAGCAGGCAGCAGTTTGGCAAAGAGCCCTGGGATCATCAGGACCTGACCCAACCATAAACACACTCTACCACACAGGATCTGACCTTTGAGAACCAATTCTCTGACAGCAAAAGAGAATTTTTACAACACAGATAGCCCCAGTGGAAAGAAAGGACTCATCTGGGCATGGGGATATTTTCATTCATGGTTCTACTGTGAATTTAACTGTGTCATCCAATGTATCAGAATTAAAAATTTCTCCCAAAATCCTTGCTGTTGCTCTTGGTTTAATGGGTTCTCTAAAAGGCACTGCCAAATTCCAAATGCTCCATCATGCATTTATTTACCAGTTATCAAGGAACTTATGAATAATTGAACATTTTCCTGCATCCTATCAGATAGGTTTAAAGTGTCCCTGTTTCTTTCTGCTTCAGTTATAAGTTTTCCACACAAAAAGAAGTTTCTTCACTGTTATAGGTTCATAGTTTTAAAATATTAATGTGGCTGTCAAGTAAATCACCTTGCACATAAGAGGGCAGAATGAATGGCGTTTGAATCAAAATGCATGTCAAATTCCCATGTTTCCTTTGGAAGAGCTGTGTTGCACTCACCCAACATAGTGCAGGTGGCCAAACAGCATGGAAAGGAAGCATGCCCCCTGTCCTTGGGGAGTTAATACAGTTACTAGAGGGGAGCTATATGCACACACAAAGAGGAAGAGTAAAGCACAGGCTCTGGGCTAATGGTTAACCTAAACACTCGGACCTAGCTCGCCTCCAAGGTGCCTGTGGCAGTAATACCAGGTACGGTACACAAGTACATGAGGGAATAGCCAAAGGGACTAAATGAGGACTAAACCATGACCACAGCAGCCTCCTTGGTGACTTGCAGAGTCCAACTAGAAGGACTGGTCCTGGAGAGAATGTGAGAGTTGACTGATCTTGAGCAAACCACCCCAGCCGTTCTTCCCTTCTGCGTTTCCCTGTGGTCACTGCAGTCCTCCCCTCCCTAGTAGGCACACAAGGTTCCAGGTATCCCCTGCAGGAGGAGGCCTTACCTTGTCTTCAGAGTTTACCTGTTTCTGAGTTAACTTCCCCCATCAGGCCATAAACTCTTTGGGGGACAGAGATTACTTACACCCCAGAACTCACCACCAGGATTTAGGTCAACAGATGCTAGAACAAAGTTCAAATGCTGCCAGACTTGTCCAGGAGCTTCCCCTACCACAGGTGGCCCTGCCCTAAGTCCTGCTCCCCGAGGCACTTCTGATAATCTGATAATATCTTGGAGGAATTTATGAGTGGGAGTACACGCTTTTTGCTGTCATGTCTCTCTTTTCCAGCCTGTTTTCTTAACTAAGCATTTGCCCTACTTACTCAAAGTGAAATACCAGAGCATACTACGATAGCATTGTGCAAATGTGAGAGGACACACGTTTGCTTCACTTCACTGTTAACATAATACATTTTTGGCCTGAAATGCGCAATCTCTCTCATTTAGGTATTACTCATGGTACATCAAGACAATTAATCATCTTAACAGGGATAATCTCATTCTTTATTCTAAGTGAACTTCCCAAGCACAGCCTAGCTGCCAGTAGGACTAGATACATGAATAAACCTCTATGCTTTTTAGAAATTGCTTCTTTTGGGGCCCAGCACCATAGCCTAGCGGCTAAAGTCCTTGCCTTGCACATGCCAGGATTCCATATGGGTGCCGGTTCTAATTCCAACAGCCTTGCTTCCCTTCCAGCTCCCTGCTTGTGGCCTGGGAAAGCAGTTGAGGATGGCCCAAAGCCTTGGGACCCTGCACCCGCGTGGGAGACCCAGAGGGGTCTCCACCAGGAGGCTTTAGGCTCCTGGCTTTGGATTGGCTGAGCTCTGGCCGTTGCAGCCACTTTTGGAGTGAATCAGCAGACAGAAGATCTTCTTTGTCTCCCCTCCTCTCTGTATATCTGACTCCCCAATAAAAAAATTTTTTAAATAAAGAAAAAGAAAATATAGATAGAAAATATAGATAGATAGACACAGAACGAGCCTTCATTTCTGAGATATACTATTTTCACTGAAAATTTTTTCCCCTGCCTTTTACTGGCTGCTGCAGTTGCAGCCAACTTGTACCACAGGAGCTGTTCCTGCCCCCACTGCCTTTCTCAAGGTTCCCTCCTCAATTCCTGGCTCTGAGCCTCACCTACATGTGCTGACTGCCAAATGTATCACTCCAGCCTGATCCTTTCTTCCGCCCCATATCCAACAGCTAGGTCTCAAAGACACATTCAATTAATTATTCCAGAAATAAGGGATTTTAATTTTTCTCGACATGCCGGATCACTCCTTGAGCCCATCTCCTCTGCTTAGCACCCTTGTCTAAGCCACCGTCGCCCATCTGGGTCCCCCTTCTCTGTCTGCCACAGTAGACCCTAAACCAGTCTCCTGGCTTTCTCTCTGTCCCTTCTCTGAGCCAGTCTCCAAACTACAGCAGCTGTGATAGTTCAAAAACAAAAACAATAACAACAACAAAATAATTCACTCATGTGCTATAACTGTCATGGAAAGATGACATGCAATTGCTCTTAGGAACTATGGCAACCTTGAGCCCCATCTGGACATGTCCATCTCCAGCTCAGTACCCTTCCACCTCTCCCGCAGCTCACCTGGCTTTCTCTGAACTCCCAGTGAGCCTCAACCCCAGCCCTGCCACCCCTTTCCTCTGTCTGGAATTCTCCCTCACTCAGATCTCCTTCCAGTGGTAAGCCCAGAGTCCCTGTTCAAATGCATTTCCTCCAGCACTCCCCTTCATCTCCAATTTGGATTATGTCCTCTGATTTGCTTCCAAGTATCCTTTGCCTGTCTCCTTGAGCTTCATACACTGACACTGGGCGTCCCCATGTGACGTGTTTGATTTTTGTCTGCCCAGAGCAGCAGACCCTGAGAGAGCAGACTGGGCTTCCTGCTGTGTCCCCAGAGCAGCTCAGGGGCTGTGCAGGAGCAAGGGCCTCCTCCTTTTGCCCTTCCTGCTCTGCTTAGTCTGGAAGGCAATAATGTCCACTTCTCACTGCCTTACCAGGATGGAGCTGGATACAAAGATCACTGTTCCCACCCTCCAGCTCAACTTACAGCTGCTTCCTCAGCATTCACAAAGATTCTCTGAGCCACTGTGATTACATGCTAAGCATTTCATTCCTCACTAGCTATGTCCAGCAGATCTGTCTCCTAGAGCTAAGCCCTGACAATGTTCAGTGGAGTCATAAAATACACACTGATCATTTTTAACTGTCCACTTGAACAAACATCTTCCATTAAGTCCTCTGATTCTAATTTTTGGGGAATGATTCCCTCTGAGGAGTCTTCATGGTGCTGAATGACCTTGGTAGGCAGCTAGTGGTAAGGAGCTAACACCTCCCTCACAAGGTTGCCCACTTTCCTGTCTGAATGTATACCTAACCCTTTGCTGTTTGGTAAATACTGCTGTTTTTGCTCTACCCATGCCTCCTTGTTGTATCTGCACACTCAGGAAGACAACAAACTGGACTGAGACTAACCACGGGGTCTCTCTAAGCCCCGCAGGGTTCTTGGTCTGCACAACACACAGTAAACCAGAGAAATAGTTGAGATCAGAATGTTGAATTTAACAGATGAAAATAACAAGCATTTTGTGTCATGGGTTGATGGCATCGTTTGCTTTAAACACAGAGAAATGTGTATTAGAACTAAAAATCGAAATAGTCTGTCACTGTGTGATAAACCCCACAGATTTAATAACTCGGGTTATACTTTCTGTGTAAACGGAAAATGATATTTACTCAGTGAATGATACACAAACAAGCTCCTTCTTGTCCTGCTTCGCCAGCAGGGGCCTCCAGGGGATCTGATCCCGCTGGCGAAGTTCGGGGCCTTCAAGGAAAACTGAGAAGGAACATGAGTTTGAAAAGAACAGATCAGAGAAAATGTAAGGCCAAAGAGGAAAGTCCTCGCCTCTCTCCTCAGTGACCACAGGACATCCTGGGAGCCAAGGAAATGACTGAGGCTGAATTGGTTCCACTGCGAATTCAAGCAGAGCCACTTCCTTCCCGTCCTCCCCGCCCTTCTGCTACCGGTCCGGCTCAGGATCCACTCAGTCCCTGAACGGTGGAGGAAACATTGTCTTCTCAAGGTTCTAACCCCCTTAGTCTTCTCCACACAGGCCCTTGTCCCCGGGGGAAGTGGGCTCTTCAGCAACAACAGGCTCACCCTCCACCCATCTGAATTCTTTTCTCAGCGGCTGGGTCCAGCAGACAGACACCGAGGACTGTGGAGGTGGACATAAACAGAAAAGAGGAAGGACAGCGCTGGCTGGCCACTCTGAGCAGCGGATAGATAACAGCTGAAAAGGGTGGGGTGCAGCTTTCAGACTGCCACAGGGCTCCATCAATCACAGCTGGAGAAGACTTCCGTAAGGTGTGCTTTCTGGGGAGCAGCCACCTGCAGGTCAACATTTGTGTCAATGCAAATAACACACGTTGAAAATTGGCTTCTGAGTGACTGAGTAGCATCCCTGCTTGCTACAAGGCACAGATTGAACAACACAGAAGGGAGGAAACCCCACAGCTGAGGGTTCTGGAGTGGGATCCAACTTGGCTGGATATACAATGGTGTCCATCAATAGTTCTAACTCAGTTTCGAAAGACAAATGCTTCCATAATTTTTCAGGAAAACTTAACCTCATAATTTTTTTCTATCTAGGGATGCTATAAAAAATGTGTCCCTGAGGACGTATTATTTCCTCAGGATTGGTTATTGTTAGTCATTTAGTACTTACTGAACGTTCCCCCCCAAGGGGGGACAAAACAACCATTCAAAACAAATGGGCAATACAACTCTCATTTTCCATGTGCAAAATAACCAGAAGGTAAAAGTGATCCAAACCACAAAGCATAAAAAAGTAAAAGTCAAAGAATTCTGTTAACAACTTTCTGTATGAAAAGGTGCTCTTGACACAGGCTAAGTTTTCAGAATTGGATAACTAGAGTAAACATTACTATTTGTCTTCAAAGGTGTTTAAAGACAGGTAAGTTTTTTGTTGTTTTTTTGTTTTGGTTTGGGTTTTTTTTTTTTACTTATTCAAGAGATAATGAGAAAGAGGAAAGGGAGAGAGTAAGAGGGAAGTGCAGAGGACAAAAATGAGTGAGCAAGGGTACAGTGCCTCTGCAAAGCGGGAGAGCCTGACCTTACTGGGGGCCATGGGCGCAGCACATAAGGTAAGCACAGGAAGGATGGTCTTGTAGAATCATCAGTTGCGACACAGTGATAGGAGCCAGCAGAGAGAAGACAGAGTTCAAGGACTGATAAAGTTTAAGTCAGCACAATGGGCAGCACTTTCTGTCTGTGCAGATGGGGATGGGATCTCCTGGGCGGACCCCTCACTGGGAGTAGCAGGCTGCTACAACGGCCAGAGAATGTCCATGACAACTTGGGCCTTCCTTGAGAAGCCTGATGCTCCGGGTTCTGAGTGCTGACTAGTGATCCAGCCAGTTCACAGCAAGGTGGTCCCTTTCACTTGCTTGGAGAGGAAGAGATGTAGCATCGAGAAAAGGCTCAACCACACAGCTTTCTGCTGCATTTCCTTCTAGGCTTTTTCTTCTCAACACATTTGCAGAAGGCTGAGCTCACACCATACATGGCTTTGTGGACTAGCCTTGCTCATTTAAAAATTCTGCACACACATTTTAGTGGGTAGGTGTTCAGTGACCACCTTCTGAAATAACATGACTATATAAATGACTAGAACACACTGCAACAAGCACCTGCACCATCACCACTCATTTGTTCATTTATTTATTTGCTGCTGTTGGATGACTCACTCCTCATTTTTTTAGGCCATCTGTGGTTTGTTTAAGTTCAGGGCTTAGTTTCTCTATTCCTGGGGTGGGTGTCTTATCTGGCGTTACACTGTTCACTATGGTCATGAAGGGCTGGAATGGCTATCATCAATGCTGACACCACATTGCCTCTCAGTTGCATCTCCAAGAGTCAAAAACCAGACTCCTATCCATATCTATCTCCTCAATGAAGCGCAAATGCCTCAGTGACTGCAGCCCTCCTTGTTCAACTTCCACAGCTCATTTAAGAAAATACAGAATGACTGTCTAACTGCTCAATGTCACATCATCTCCAGTTAGAGACCTTTACTGCTTCTGCTGCTCAGTGCGCTCAGTCTCGGTGGCTGTTTCCCATTCTCTTACCAGAGGTAAGACAATGGTACAAAGTCCAGCACAGCTGCATTGGGAGTTCATCTTTTATTTAGGAATAGAGATACATATGGCAATGTATCTTCACTTCTCAATACGATATTCTCTATCATACAGTTCCTCTAGATGAATATATGTACATGCATGTTTACCTATAGAGAGTCCTTAATGACTTGCCTTGACTAAGTGACCCATGATCACCAACAGTGCCCAAAGCCGGGCTCTAGACTGAATGTATACTTTGTGCTGTGTTTTACTTAGCTGACTCAACACCCAATACCCTGACTACCACATCCAACCGCTGCTCGTTACATCAAAGACTCTCATATTCATCATCTGTATTACGGTCCATGGGTAGAGACAACTGCTAGCCCTGGGCAGCAGCACACACTCATCTCCAGACACCCAAGAGCAGTGTCTGGGAATGACCCCGGCTCACCGAAGGCATCAGGTGACTCCTGGGAACAAAGCACCAGCCTTCTGTCAGCATGCCCATTAGCAGCTGCATTTTCAAGGACCTTCTGAATGCTACTGTTTATGTCTGTGGATCCAGGACAACTCCTCCAAGAGTAAGTCCACATGCTTCTCTTCACCTACAGGATTCCCTAAAAGGATACCTTTAACCTCCCTATTCCAAAGCAAAGATTGTTTTACCAAGATAAAAATAGTCTAAAGCCAATGCAGAGTCCACATTGGCAAGCAGAAGTGTGTCTTTATCTTCAACATAAATGTCTTCCATGCTCCCACCAAAGAACACAACGGCCTGATGTTGTAGCTGGAATTTTAAAAATGTATACCTAATACATGCGATCCTGGGGCAGGCAGAAGTGTAGCTGGGCTTTTCAGGTCACCTGAAAAGCCCACATAGCCAGACCTGGGATGAGAGACAAAGAATGGAAATAATGTTTCCAACATGACCCATTGTTAAAATGAGTACCACCAAGATCAGTGTCATATCCAGTAGGGCTTCATTTTGGTTTGTTTTCACGGACATAAACTAGTGATATTGAGAAAGCATTTTTGGCTGGACTTACAAAGTGGTACCCACCTATTTGTGGGGGGAGGGGAGTGGCAACAAGTCTTCCTGAGGTCACGGCTGCAGAAATACATGGTGCCAGAGCACAGGCAGGAAGACAAACATCATTTTTTCCTAAGCAATCAGCTATGATTAAAACACAAACGTTCTCTGCTCAGACCACTGGAAAAAAAAATGAATGCTTCCTAAAAACTCCCATTGTGGACTCTTTCAGAATTAGATGTCTGAAGGCTTGCTGTACTTTTAAATATGTGGCACTGAAAATGTCATACCACACTATAAATAAGTCATTTAGGAAAAACAGTGCTAACTGCAAAATGTAACAGTTAGCAACAACAACAAAAATGACTAAACATTCTGAGAAGGAGGAGCTATTTGGGTGGAGAAGCTATTCCTGGGGAGAATTAAAACACACCACAGAAGCATACTATCTCTAACACTTGAACTACACGTAAAAAGAATACTTTAAAAAGCTCATGAAAAGAGAAAGTTTATTTTGGTGCAAAAAGTTATGACACACATAATGCAACAAAATAAACACATACATTTTTATTAGAAGTTTTTATTTATTTGAAAGCAGAGTGACTGAGAAAGCACATAGAAAACGAGAGAGAGAGAGATTGATCTTCCTTCCTCTGTGTTCTCCAAACAGCCACAAGGCCCAGATCCTTGGCTATCCTCTACTACCTTCCCCAGCACATTAGCAGGGCACTGTCAAAAGCAAGGCAACCTAAACCCAGACGTGAGCTAGTGCTTCCATGTGAGGTGCTGTCACCACAAGCGGTGGCTTTATTTGTTGTGCTGCAAGATTGGATTCTAAACTGATCCTTCAAGTTCTATTTGTGAACTTGTTGAGGTGTCCTTTTGTACTGGTGGAAATGCCAACCAAGGTACATTAATATTTTATAAACATGCAAGAATCTGAGAACTTTAAAGAAGGCACATCAAACTGATGTAAATCAATTTTAAAAGAAATAGGAAGGACAGTAGGTTTCAATTACTAAAAGACTAAAACACAAGAAAACAAATTCAAGAACTACAGCTGATTTTTTTTTAAACAACAAAAAACCTAAATAAATTGTAAGTTTCCTGGAACAGATGCTTACCAAATCATTTCTATCTTAACAATCCACTGGAATTACATTGTGGTTAGGCAGCAAAAGCTCTCATAGTAATGAGGTTGAGGATATCCCTCCTTTTTTTCAATAACTCTAAGCCCAGTAGTGTCAGACCCATTTTACACATAATTATTGCACAAAATCTGTAGAGCAGTTTCATTAAAGATCACTTCTTTATCACTTGACAGGTCAAAGAACAGAGATCAACAGAGAAGGAAAAAGATACAGATAGAGAATTCCCATCTGTTGGTTCACTTCTCAAACACCTGCAACAGCTGGGTGCAGAATGATATCAGAAACTGGGAGCCAGAAAACTCAATACAGTTCTCCCACAGGGGTAGCAAGGACTCTCCATTTGGGCCATCATTGCCTCCTGCTATGGTCTGTATTAAGCAACGAGCTGGAATCTGAAACACAGGCCACCCTGAACCTAGGAATTGGGAGATAGGATACAGGTGTCTTAAGTGCCAGACCAAACCACTTGCCTTAGACATAGATTTTTATCACCACTGAAAGAGACAAAGAGAGAGAGAAATCAGGAAGAGTAAGTCACCCAAGGTAACAGTTTTATCCCAATCTCTACTGCCTTCCCAAATGGGATGAGATGGGAAGTGGAGCAGAGCAGTTGGGAAGTGGAGTCAGAGCAGTTGGGAGCATATGGGATCCCAGCACGTGCAAGGCAAGGATTTAGCTGCTAGGCTATCACACCAGGTTACATGTAACTCTCCATACTATTTGCTCAATTTTACCGTGAATTTAAAACGGCTCTAAAAAATAAAGCTAACAAAAAAGTACCAAGGAATTTGAACTCCACTTCAGTTAATCCCCACTGTTAAGGGACTGAGTGCTTTAATGTAAACTATTTATTCACCTTTGTGGCTGAAAACCACAATGTAATAAACATCATTTCTGCAATCATCTAAATAGAGCTTTGATGTAATGTATGTGATTATTCTCAAAATGTATCTTTTTTTCACTTAGATTTGCATAGCCAAGGCTATGTCCCTATGTACAGATGCTTTTCCTATAGGACAAGAAAACACCACTAGTTCTGAAGGCAAGTCGCAAAGCTAAAAGCAGGTTTCAAAGGAGGGATCTTTTTTTTTTTTTTATTTCACTTGGAAAGTCAGACTTACAAAGAGAAAGGAGAGGGAGAGAGAGGGATCAGATCTTCCATCCGCTGGTTCACTACTTCCATCCGCTGGCTACAACAGTTTGATTTGGCTGAGCCAATCCAAAGCCAGAAACCAGAAGCTTCTTCTGGGGTTCCTACATGGGTGTAGGGGCCCAAGATGCCATATTCCATTGTCTTCCCAGACTATAAGCAGAGTGCTGGATTGGGAAGTGGAGCAGCCAGGACATGAACTAGTGTCCATTTAGGATGCTGGCACCGACAGGTAAAGAATTAGCCTGTTATATCAATGGACTGGCCTCTGAGGGGTCATTTTAAACTGTCTTGGAAGAAGGAAACGCGGCACACAGACCAGGAAAGGGATGTCTACTAATAATGGAATATAAAAGCATTTAAAATAATTAATGGAAAATGTGCACTATAAATAAAGCTGCATTATGTCAACATTTTTTTTGCACCAACATGAATTTATCTTTGGATTTTATTTTTCCATGAGCTTTCTGAAATATTCTCATCTGAAGAAGCAAGCAGGGAAGTTGAGCATGAGGGACAGAAAAGGGTAGAAGCTCAGATACGGACAATCCTCCTTGGGGAAGCCCCAAGACTTCTCCTCTTGCCACCATGCCCTCCCAGCCCTTTCCCTCCCACAACAACTCCCTTGCAAGCACAGTTCTCATTGCCCCTCTAATTCTGCAGCCCTTTCTTCATTACTCATGCTACTGATGGGTCCTAGGAGGTGTTCCCGGAAACCGGGTGGGGCTTCTCCCTCAATATCCTCCTTTACCTCAGATACAAGATGGAAACAATATGGACATAATAGTATTGCCCACTTCCCTATCCCCCTGAACCTTTTTTTTCTTTTTCTTTCTTTAACTGTAATTAACTATGAAAAGATTGTCAACAACAACACAATAAAATAGATTATAAAAAAAAAAACTATAATCAAGCTCCCTGACACCAAGCAGTGTACCTTCTGGCACCTTTTATTCCTGATCCCTGGGAATGGATACCCAACAAGCACTGTCTGAATGAAGGAGGAGCTCAGCCTTGGAGTTCCTGAACAGTGAGTTACCAACAGCATAGACAGCCTCGAGAGGGCAGCAGCCAGGGAAAAGAGGCTGGGAACTAGGAACATTAGCAGGAAAAGCAAAGGCAAACACCATGAAAAACAAGGAAAGGGAAGGTGACATGAAAATGTATCTCCCCATTTGTCAGAACTGAAACTCCAGCGGCACAAGGAATAATCACCTTGATGGTTTATTTTACGCCCAACTCTGAAAAGATGAGTGCAAGGAATGACAAGAGGAAACTCAAAATAATGATCTGTTACTTAAACTGGAGCAAGCAGAGACCAAAGCTGGCTCACTTGTCTGTTTCAGGAACACACTGGGCACCACCCTCTCCAGTCTCCACTTGTATGTGTGCGTGGTCCATTACATTTTCACTCTCAAAAAAATCTCAATGGTTTAATTGAGAAATCTATATTCCTCCGTCAGACTGCATTCTTCCACTAGCTACATCTATCTACTCAACTCTCAAATCCTCCTTTCTCCTCAAATATCTTTTAAAGAACTGAGTGCTTTCTCCAAGATCACAGGAGTTTTCTTTCTGGTTTGCAGTCAACATTTTAGGCAGGAGTGTTCTGAATGCATAAGATTTTCTGCATTCAATCTCTATTTGATTTCAGTGCAGATGACAACAGTCACCCAAAAATATTTTGCACACAATTATGGGTTCTTGTCTTCAGTGATCAGCGCTTCCCTTTAATATGTCTGGATACAACATTGTTCACCCGGGAGAAAAATGTACTCTTGAGCTAGCTGAGCAGCTCATCGTAGAAGATAAGAAGAAACATCAAAGGCATCGTGAGCGGGATGACCACTTGGATGCCTAAGAGTTCACAGATGCTCACCAGGCAGTGAAGCAGCTACACTTACAAAGCATACCTGGAAATCATAAAAAGCCAATGTTGGGAACATACAAAGGCTTAAACACCTCTTCTTGTAAAACCTGAGCACTGGGAATCAAGCTATGAGAAAGCTGGGAAATGAAGCCTGTCTGCCACTGTGCCACCTGCAGAGCACATAGGCTCAGGGTGAAGAGAGAGAGGAGGCTACCAACACTATGTTTTATATATATATATATATTTTATTGGAAAGTCAGAGATATACAGAGAGGAGGAGAGCAGAAAGATCTTCCGTCCACTGATTCATTCCCCAAGAGGCCACAATGGCTAGAGCTGGGCTGATCTGAAGCCAAGAGCCAGGAGCTCTTCCGGTTCTCCCACCCGGGTGCAGGGTCCCAAGAGTTTTGGCCATTCTCTACTGCTTTCCCAGGCCACAGGCAGGGAGCTGGATGGGAAGCGGGTCACCAGGATATGAACCAGCGCCCGCATGGGATCCCAGCGCATGCAAGGCAAGGACTAGCCACTAGGCTATCATGCTGGGCCCAATGTCCTTTCTCCAAAAGCATTTCTTGTGATAATTCTAATACAAAGACTTACCCACAACATACAGTTATTGTTAAAATGAAAAAGGAGCCTAGCCACCTGACACATTTAATGCTGTTACATTATGAAATGTCAGAACTCTGCATGTAAGGCTGCCCAAAGAGCTCCTGGTGGAGGGAAGGAACTGAAGGAACAAGACTCCATGCAGCGTCCTCGGATGGTCAACACAGACAACTTCTCACCTACTTCCAAAGAATGACAAAAGAGAGACTCCTTATTCTCAGTGATTTTAAGACATGCTGATGTCAGTTTCTTACAATAGACACTTTCCTCTAATGCCAATGTTGTGGGGAGAAGCGTGTAGAAGGGCCCTTAAGAACATATAACAAAACGGGGAGTCAAGTCTGAGTCATCTATGTACCCATGGAATGGGGACCCAGGAAGGCCTAGAGAAAACAGAAAGCAACAGTTCAGCCCAGAGGAAATGGACACAGAGACAGATTTCAGAAGGGCAGAAAACAGAGTCCTAAAAAAGACAACAGAAACAAAAAGCGGGAAAAGGTTGTCCTCTGTAACTCAAGCATGAGACTGCTAAGCTCAAATTAGGACGTCCTTGTTCAAAGTGTTATCGACCTCCGAACATTAAATACCCAATCCTCACCACTCTAAAAAGGAGGGGGCTGACAAGTAAATATGGTAATCACTAAGAAGCAACAATGTAGAAGACTTAACAAGAAATTGAGTTACTTAGTCCCATCTGAACACATCTAGGTGCCATGTGACTTGGTACATAAATGCCAAACAAGATCCCTGGTCATCCAGAGTGGCAGTCAGGGATCCCCTCCACCACAGCTCCCCACCAAGGAAGCTCTGGCTTCCAAAGCAGACCACAGACACTCCTACCTTTGTTGCACTACAGTGGTGCTCATCTCTATGACCCACAACTAAACTGATTTCTTAAAGGTAAGAACCAAGTTTCCATTCATTTTTTTTTTTTTTTTTGGTGTGTCCAGAACTCAATGCAGGAAAATACAATAAATACTTAAGAATGAATTGAAGAACCACAATAGTCTTCTTCTAACTCCAGGGCTGATTAAATTCAAAATAGCATGCCGTATCTAGAAAGAAATTTTAAGAGGTATAAAAACTATTCTAAATGGACACAATTTGAAAAGATACTAAACTCAATCTCCAAACAATCAGAACTTCACTTTCTGTTCCTGAACTACCTCAGACCAAACCTTTCTTAGAAGAGAAAAAAAAAAAACCTCCATTCCATGTAATTATGGACTCTCACACAATGAGAAGATAGAAGGCACAGTTTCTCACCCAGCCGACAATAAACTAGACCCTTCAACAGGATGATTGACAGTCCTTGTAATTTTATCCCAGTGAGAACAATAACAGGTACTATTTTTACTCCTACCAGCAGTTAATCCGTTTTCCTAGTAATATGCTACATGCACTAATTTCTATGGGTTAATTATATACTCCCTTGGATAGAAGAGCTTTTTTCCATTGAATTCACGGGGCCATTTCTAAGGAATATCATAGCCAAATGAAAACTCATTGTGCCAACTTCGTTCATCAGCAACTCGTGGCATGAGAAATGACTTTAGTTAGGGCCCCACCCTCTTGATTATACACGGAACCTTTGCTTTGCTTCTCATGTTTCTTCCTGTGTCTAATTTGGTTTCTGTGGCATGCTTGCTCACACAGAACATGTAACCACAGAGACACAGACTCCCACTTTCCTTAACAGCTTAGCCTTAGAACAATTAGTGGGCTCTGCCATGGGCACAGTACATAGCCACAACCCATTACTAGCCTTATACCTGGGTCCATGCTGTTCTTTTAATAACCCCTGCCATATTACATCACTTTCTTTTAGTGAGTTTTCCCCTCCAAAGCACTGCTCCCAGGCTTATCAGACACCTGAATCCCTAAGAGCCATGCTACTATGAACAGACGAAGGAAAAGACTCTGGAGCAGAAGCAAGGAGGACCAGAACACCACTCCGAGTTCATCCCTTCAGTCATCCGGATGTGCATTCGGCCATCACTGCTGCACACGGATTTTACAGCAGGTACACCAGGTGGGCTACAGTTTCTAATACCTGGCCTCAGCTCACAATAAAAAAATATTCTCTGAAAGCTGAACTTTACAATTTTGGGCATTTTATGACATTACGAATGAATCTGATTATCACCAGTTTTGTCTATAAAGAAATTTCCAACTGTACTTTTCCTGGGCAGCTAACCAGTAGCCCACCTTACCATTAGTCAGAGAACGTACTTGTTCTAAGAAAACGGAGCTCAGAATGGTCACCGCTGGAATGTAACATCTCTCTGATCATCAGCATTGTTTATCACTCATGAGAGTTGAAACCTCTCTATTAATACAAGGCAGGGAAATACACACGAGTGGAGACAGCAACAAGTAACCAATGCGCTTTTGTCACAGGCACCAGAACCACGGAGTACTATCTGACACCTCTGCTTTAACTCTTATGCCACTATTGAGGAACAAAAAACAGTGAGTAAAAAAAAAAAAATCAATAAGCCACACCAATAGAACTTTAGTGTAACAATGCATGGCTCCCAACTGCCAATGTGACTCCCCTAAGCGTCCAAGTACCAACTGGCCCTCCACCAGAATCTTTTTAAAATATACTCTCATTTATAAAGAGAATAGATTTTGTGTATTTCATAGATACAATTCTAAGAACAAAATAATATTTGCCTCCTTCTCTACTCCTTCTTTTAATTTCTGCAATAACATGCTTTCAAGTTACTTTATAATCACAGGCTTAATCTCAAAAACTAAATAAAGAATTCAAGTAGTGAGTAGCAAAACCAGTGCTCCTCAGGAGTTAGACCAGGGCTATTAACGATAACCAGATCTCAAGATGTCAATTTCACTCACATGTTACTTTTTTTTTTTTTTGCACTCTATATACTATCTACCACAAATCGCCACAAACACAAATTTGTTTTCTGGGGTCTGACTTGTTTCACTAAGTATAATGATTGCCAACTGCATCTATCTGATTGTAAAAGACAGAACTTCATTTTTAAAAAATGGTTGAATATAGCACATTTTCTTTATCTGATCATAATTGATGGACATCTGGATTGATTCTGTATCTTAGCTATTGTAACTTGTGCTGCTAATAATCAGAACTTTATATTCAGCTTCCAAACTTTCAATTCTCACGTTTCTGCCTGTTTGAACAAAATACCATCTCAGGCTGCATATTGCCAGATCAAGGGGGGTATTCTAAAACCGAAATGAGACAGGAAGCGTGACAGGTGGTGAGCCTCTTCCTCTAGCACTTCACTTTGTTTGATGCTGCCTTCCCCAGAGAGCAGCAGCAGCAGCAAGAGATCAACGAGATGGGGCCGGGCTCAGTGATGGGCTGACGTCAGAGACGCTTTTTGACAGCTGTCCACAATCCAGCTCTTGGTAGGCCTTTCTTGAGCAGCAATCAGAGAGCATGGAGGGAAGAATTCATGCAATCCATGGTGTCACTGCTGAGGATGCGGTGATGAGCAAAATGCATTTCCTTGCCTTTGTGGAAGCCCTTGGTGCAAGAAGCAGGCAAAGGAAGCCCAGAGGGTGTCAGGAAGTACTAACTGAAGAGGAGGAGGGCTTAGTTAACAGGGTGAAAAGGGAGTATCAGGGAGTCAGGACAGAAACAAGACTCACCAACCTGATGTGTAACCAGCTCCAGCTCCAAACCAACCAAAAGAAGGACAGCCTTACCCTAATCACAAAAGATCCCCCACAGCTCCTTTAGGGACCTTTCCAACCCTAACCCATGCTCAGAACAGCTTGGGGAAACCAACATTTGCTCTGTCTGGGGAGGCAGCTAGGAGTGTTACTGCTGATGGGTTGCTCTGATATAAGCCTCGCTGCTAATACTAGAAAATGAGAGAAAATACATTGTTCCATTGCAAGTCCACGTCCTCTTATTTCTCCTTTTTGCTCTAGTTAGAACATTACATTCTTTTTTTTTTTTTAAAGAAAATTCATAATCAGCGAACTCCACATCAAGACAGGAAGAAAATTTAATGCGTGTTATGAAAAGGGAGGCACCGGGTCAGCCCAGGTTGAGAATCCATTCTTGTGTTGTATTCATTCATCAAGCAGACACTCTCATTTATTCCTTGGGAAGATAATAATATAATGAGAACTTACAGGAATATCAAATAAATAAATAATTACAGGTTATAACATGTTATAAAGGAAACACACAGAGTCTGTGTTATGATGCAGCAAGTTAAGTGACACTAGCATCCCATAGGAATGCCAGTTTGAGTTCTGGCTTCTCCACTTCTAATCTACCTCCTTGCTAATGTGCCTAAAGAAAACAGCAGAGAATAGCCCGAGTGCTTGGGGCCCTGTAATCTACATGAGAGACCTGGATGGACCTGGTTCAGCCTCAGCCACTGAGGCCTAAAACACTTGGGGCATAAAACAGTGGATGGAAGGTCTCACTTTCTCTTTCTCTCTTTCTCCCTCTCATTCCCAATGTGTAACAATGCCTTTCAAATAAGTAAAATTTGAAAACTAAAAGAAAGGAAACACACAAGGGCTTACACAAAGGTAGGTTTGGAGGAAGATACATTTAGATAGGAAGGTGAGGGAAGCATTTTACGAGGGTGCCTGCAAGGGAGAGTGCAGGAGCTGTGGAACAGCCAGGGCATCTCGGCTGGACTGGCTACACGCAGGGGCTTCCACGCAATAGCACAGTGGCTGGTTCACTGCCACCAGGGACCACTGCGGAATGATGAAGCGAAACGGCTGAGATGACAAACACTGAAGCTCAGTTACAGGTTCCTGGGGAGATCTGCACTTTATCCTACTTGGAAGTGCTTTAAAGTTTCCATAAATAGAAAAGCAAAAGCTCCCCACCCCCCAAATAAAGAAAATTCCTCAATAGTTCATTGCACATTACTGGCCAAACTCCCTAAAACTACCAGCAACTTTCTTACAAATGAAACTGAAGCATAACAGCATCTCATCCAGCGGTGAAGGCATTTAAGTATTCTTGTTGCCAAAATCTATATAATGGCAACAGGTTGAAGGTTTGTTACAAGCAGCCTGAGCATGCTGTAATGAATAGCCAACAGGAAAGGCTATTCAAGGACCCTAAAAACACTAAGACACTCATCTGCTCTGTGAATTTTTCCAAATGAGATGCTGACCATTAATTACATTAACACAGGCTTTACAGGGTCAGGATGTCATTTAAAACTTCATTTTTCAGTCTTCTAAGTCATCTCTAACCAATGATATAAAAAAACTGATTTTAATTGCTGACCTCTTCTTTCTGACACAGCTGCACAAAAAAATAACAACTTCCCTGGTTTTAGCTTTCCCAATCTCCCGAAATGAATTTGCTGAGACAAAGGCTCCTTAACGGCAGATCCATACCCTTTCCTCCATCCAGCTGACTGCGATTTCTAATGTCAGACAAATCTTTAATTGCTCAGACCTGGAGGACGGCTTCGCATGACACCCCAGACAAAGTACCCTGCAATGATGGCAGTACCAACACATGTCTGTCAATGTGCCAAGAGTTCTCAGCCTTTATGGCCATCAACAGGTAGTGGATGGATACCTAACTGTGTGCTTATAACATCATACAACTACTAATGTGAATAATCTACAAATACATCACTTTCAAGAGACCTGTGCTGTTTACAAATTATGGCTGAAGGAACTACATACAAAAAAATAAGTAAGTAACATGTAAGGTTCAGAAACAACAAACTAAACAACATACGTTTAAAATTCTCTAAAATCTATCACTTTGGATTAGGCAATAGTTTTCTTAGATAAGACACTGAAGGCAGAAACAACAACTAGAAGATAAACTGTACCACTGAAAACTTTAATTCTAACCAGAAAGTAACAAACAGCAACAACAAAATGAGAGGAAATATTTGCAAATACATAAGGGATTTTTATCCAAAATATTAGAAGAATTCTTATACCTCCACAAAAGGCAAGGCAAGTGTTTGGTACTGCTTACGGTGCTTCAGTACTGGCCATGACGGAATCCGTTCCCAAGTCCAGTTCCCCATTAATAGGCTTCCAGGAAGGTTAAGTCTCTGCCACCGTCAGGGAATACCTGAATGGAGTTCCTGGCCCTGGGCTTTCACCTGGCCTCATCCAGGTCATTGTAGGCATTTGAGAAGTGAACCAATACATGAGAGCCCCTTATCTGCCTCACAAATTTAAAAAATAACAATAATTGAAAATAAAATAGTAATGAAGAACCCAACTTGAAACACATAAAGTATTTAAATAGTTATTTTTCCAAAGAAGAAACAAAGAAGGCCAATAAGCCATTTTTTGAAAAGATACTCCACACTGTTAGTTGTCTGGACAACATCCCATTGAGATGCCACTCTCAAACCCACTAGGGATGGCTATAACAAAAAAAAGATTGTACCAAGAGTTGGAAAGCATGCAGCAAAACTGGAAATCACACACACTGCTGGGAGCGATGTAATAATCCAGATATCTGGAGAAATAGTTTGGCAGTTCCTCAGAAAGTTAAACACAGAGCTATCATGGGATCCAACAATTCTGTTCTTAGGTATACACACTCAAGATAAATGAGAACACATGTCTGCACAAAGCTTATACACACATGTTCAACATGACATTGTTCCTAAGAGCCAGAAAGCAGAAATAACTCCAATGTCTATTAATTAGTGACTGGACAAACAAAATATGGTCTACCCATACAATGGAGTATTTATCATTGATCATAAGCAGTAATGGAGCGTGGTGACATGCTAGACCATGGACAGACCTTACACATGATATGCTAAGGAAGTCACGCCAGTTACAAAAGACCACATGTAAATTTACAGAGGCAGGAAGTGGATTAGTGGTTGCCTAAGGTTGGGGGTAGAAGTGAGGAGGACAAAAACATACTAAAATTAGATGATAATAACTAGGTGACTGTCAAAATATTAAAAACATTGAATTACATACTTTAAGTCATACTGAAACCATACACTTTACAACATCTGAGTTACATCTCAGCTAAAATATAAAAATTGCTTAAAAAAGCTCTCTAACCAGGAAACCTAGAAATATAAAAAATGAAAAGCATGTAATATTTTCTGCATTTTGTGAGTTTTCTGCATTCTACTTAAACAGGGTGCTGTGGTCATTAAAACTGGTTTTCAAATACACCTAATGATGATACAGTATAAATAATGTGTGATTTTATAAAATATGAATGCATTTTTTAAAGGAAAGTTTGGATTAGTGACTATCTCTAGATGGCAGAATTACAAACAATTTCAATATTGTGTACCATGGGGCCAGTGGCGTGACATGGTAGGCTAAGCCCCTGCCAGTATTGCTGACATTTCATATGGATACCAGTTCAAGTCCCAGCTGCTCCACCTCTGATCCAGCTCCCAGCTTACACACTGGGGCGGGGGGAGAAGAGGATAGCTCAAGCCTTTCGGCCCCTGCACCAATGTGTAGATTCAAAAGAAGTTCCTGGCTCTTGGCTTTGGATCAGCTGAGCTCTGGTCATTGTAGCCTTTTGAGGAGTGAACCAGCAGATGAAAATGTGCTCAGTCTCAACGCGTGCGTTCTCTCTCTGCTTCTGAGTTACTCAGCCTTTCAAAAAAAAAAAAAACTTTAAGAAAACACTGTGCACCATAATTGTCTGTTCTTTTTTAGATCTTTTCCAATAAGTGAGCATTATGTTTATCCTTATAAAATAACTGGTCTTTCAGGTGACTCACACAAATCAGGAAACCAAGCCTGCAAGTGCAGTGGTGTGTCACTACAGCTCTTCATTGGCATCCTCTCCTAAAGGATAACTTGTCCCTCTAAGGAATGTAGCATCTCTCCCCAGATGTCTCCATCTAGCTAACACTGCCTAAGAAACCACTCTCAAACAGCACAGCTTCAGGCTGCCATCCTTTAAATGATTCACAAAAATGGCCATGGGACGCCACGTGGTGCGCCTGTACCATTCGGCTGGAGCTGAAAGATCCAGGATGGACCATGAGCTGGGCATGGCTGCTGACTTAGCATGCCTGCATCTTGTCCATGTGGCTTCTCCTCATACAGCAGTCTGGACCGATCTCCTTTTCTGTGGAGACCAAGATGGAAGGTTGTAAGCGCTCGACCTGGCAATCATGCAGCATCCCAGTCATCCTAACTATTGGTCAAAAGTAGTCAGAGGGCCAGCCCACAAACCTGAGGGAGAAACAGACTGTAAGTGCCAAGGAGACGGAGGGACTTGGAGGGCTGTGAGGAATTGCCCGAGAACCCATTGCAGATGGTCTGGACACCCAGTGCAGTCAGTCCCCAGCTGTTGACATAACTGTAGAAAAGCTGTGTACTCACAGCCAGCTTGTCATACAACCCCTACTTTCCACCCACTTGTGAATAAAGAGATTTACTTTTCTAAAAAGACGCTGGCCCTTTTATTTGATGCACCAGATTACATTTGTATAAGACTTCAATCTTTTAAAAAATTGCAGATATTGTTATTACTTTGCTTTAGTATGGACTGGCAGACTTCTTCTGGGAAGGACCATACAAAAATACCCAGGGCTCTGTGTGCCCTATGGCTTGTCACGACTTCCCAGCTCTGCTGCTACAGTGCCAAAGCTGCTATCAATAGGCAGTGACACTAGGGTGGCTGGGTTCCAACAAGGCTGGTTTATGGACAGGGGAATTAGAATTTCATTTAATTTCATGTGTCATGAAACACTTTTTTTCTTTTGCCATTTTAATTTACATACATAAAAACCCTTAGCTCTCAACCCACACAAGAACATGTTATAGGCCAGATCTGGCCCACCGGCCACAGACGACTTCATTTTAAAAACTGAATAACAAGCAAGGCCAAAAGAGGAACAACTCAGAGGGGTCTTTTTCAAAGGATCTAGAAAATGGACAGTATGCAAAAACTACACGTGGACTTCAAAAATGTTTTGCATCAAATTAAATGCCTTTTCACTTTCTATGAACCCTTTGAACTCTCCTCAGACTGCATGTGTAGTATAAACCAATTCTAAGCTACAAAGTTTCCACTTTGCTTGAAGCACTTTGACCTGCCACTCAACTTGTCTCGGTATTTCAGTCCTTAGCTTCACTTAACCTGTGTTGCCACTGCTAACTGTAAACCCTGTTCATTTCCCTTGCCAGGAGGCAGCACCGGCTCTCAAACCTCCTGTATGTACACCTCCTCTTCATTACAAAGTGTCAGCAATCTAAAAACTATAAAACTCACACTGTGACTATTTTTATTCCTTAGGTAATACTTTATTTTTACTGACAAAACAAGTTACTGGTGAGTATGTTAACAGTGTCCATGAACCTAAGGTGGAAAAAAAATGTGCTGATAATGTGACACTTGCTTACACTGTTGGTGGTGGTAGCAGAATTAGGCAGCTGAAGTGTTCAGAACTCTAAAATACTGAGTGTTTGCTCTTACATAAACCTTTCTGCCAGATAAGAATTTGACTCCTAACATCTCCATTTGAGGATGGTGTCTGTAACCTGGAGGTAGAGTTAACATTAAGCCTTGTTTACAATATTTCGTATTCTAATCATGCATCTCAAGAGATCCAGATGGTCGCACAATCTTGAAACATGCGTCATCTGCATCTGAAACCTCAGGTATCACCACCAGAGGACCAGAACAAGGAAGAATCACTTACCAGCTGACCAGGCCCCTTTGCTCACATGATGCTGAACCTGGGACCCTTCTGCTTTTTGTCTAGCACAGGCCATTTCTGTCATACACATGAAAAGCTCATTTTTTTTATTTTAGTGAAGTATAGACCAAAAAACGGATCAAGTCCAGCTCCCTCCTAATGACTAACAGAAGATGGGGCAAGTGTTTGGGTCATGGTCACCCAATTGTGAGAATCCAATGAATTTCCTGGATTCTGGCTTCAGCCTGGCCCAGCCCTGGCTGTTGCAGACATCTGGGGGAGCGAAGTAACAATTGCAAGATCTGTCTCTTCTCTTTCTCTGCAATGTTCACATAATTAAATAAAAATGTTTTTAAAAATGACTTCAGGGCCCAGCGCGATGGCTCAGTGGCTAAATCCTTACCTTGCATGTGCGAGGATCCCATATGGGTGCCACTTTGTGTCCCGGCTGCTCCACTTCCCACCCAGCTCCCTGCTTGACCTGGGAAAGCAGTCAAGGATGGCCCAGTGCGTTAGGATCCTGCATCCACCTGGGAGAACTGAAAGAAGCTCCTAGCTCCCAGCTTCAGATTGGCTTAGCCCCAGCTGTTGCAACCACTTGGGAGAGTGAACCAGTGGACAGAAAATCTTTTCATCTCTCATTTCTGTCTGCAAATCTGCCTTCCCAATAAAAAATAATTTTTTAAAAAAATATTTCATTAAAAATCAAATCAATCAACTTGTCCTATCCAGTCAACCACCAGACTCTCACAAGCGAAGCTGAACGGATTACCGGTGGCTGTGACTCAGCTTGTCACAGCCATGGTGATGTGAACCAAGGCTTTCCCTAAGGATCTTGATAATATTCACACTTCACATTCCTCACTTTATTCCAGAGCCCAACGCCAGGACAGGCTCAACACATGGTGCAAAACCTTGTGACCCTGAGTCTTCCACTAGGCAGAGCAGATCCTGCATTTATGACACATGGAACTGGGTGGGACAAGGAAAGGGAAAGCCAGGTGTGACCTTACCTTCCCACAGAAGTCTTTAGAAGAGTTCACAGGGAAGAAAAAAAAAAGAATTAAATGTAAATGTAAAAAAATTACATCCGTGCAGTTTTTTTTTTTGTGATAAGCATTTTTTGTGAATTTTATGAAGACCCTCCAGGGTCAAGTGAAGCCATGTCAGTTACTGTCTGGGACCTGTGCCACACGAGGGAACCAGCATGTCCTCTCTTCCTCTCAGGGTGGTGCAGAGGTTGAATGACAGAGGTAAACTGGTTTTCGATGGGAAAATAGAAGCCACTTTCTTTTTCATTTACTTTCCTCCTCAGGCAGCGATAGCCACTTTCATTTCATTTCTGCAGGGCTGGACAGAAATGTTTGCTCGGCCTATGCTTTACTCTGCTTTTAAGCTAAAGCCTCATGTTTCAAGCCAAGATTCTTCTTGCCTGAAACTTCTTTTGCAGATCTAGTATTTGATTTAGTGGCTCTTCTTAACATCTCCTGACTCCCTTATGCCTTTCTGCCACCTAGTAAATACACACACACGCCTGATTCAAAGTTTAGAGTGTAAGATTTTGAAATCTTTTCTTTCTGCTTCTCCTGGCACTGGCCAGCAACTGCCTCATCACCACTGGCTCCATGCTGTGGCGTATCAGCCAAACCCTCGTTAGCATGCACCAGAACCCCTTGCCAGGACCGCTGAGAGGAAGCCTGGAGCCAGATATGCATTACCTGAGCACAGCCCAGGGTGTTAACTTTCCCACTCTCACTGTTTCAGGTTTGTGGCAAGTCATCTCTTCATTCTCCCACTGATTTGCTGCTTTACTTAGCCATACGTATTTATCAAAATGTAAATTTAGGCACTCCCCAAGATATAACTGACTGAATATTCAACACCAACACCAATATTTGTGATAATAATAATCAGTAATAAATGCCCTTGATCTCAGTCATCACCCTTTGTTCTCCCTCTTCTATCCAGTTCTTTTTATTTTATTTTATTTTATTTTGCCAACAGAAATCACTTTAAAAATATTTAAGCTAATCCACCCTCTGCAAGGCTTACATTCAATGTATTTTCTGATTGGCTGAACTGTACTTGTTTGCTTCATTATATTCTTTCTTGCAAATGTGTTCGTGAAAATACCTATTGTCTTACCTGGTTGTCAAGAATATTCCCTATTTCAAACAAAAGATGGTACATGCTAAAACATAACGTCCACTGGAGGCCTGAAAACACTATCAGCTTGAGCTTTCTGTTATAGAGGATGCCTGGCCTAGGGTTACCAACATTCCGAGGGGTCCTCTTTGTGCAAGCATCCAAGTATCTGAGGCATGCAGACAAGCGACCCTTTGTGGCCCAGCTCTGAGTTCCACGTGCAGTTCTGGAGAAATGTCAGTCTACTGATGTGGTGCCTCAGCATTTCCTGTCCTGCAGAGTCATCTGCAGTTGCTTTCTGGGGTGTCCTTCAAAAGCATGGCTTGTAACCATCTTGCCTACAGCTGCCCACTCTAGCACACCACGCACAGCTGCCTCACTGTTGTATTGCTGGCTGGTTCAGCAAGCATCCCACATGGTAGGTTAGTAAAGATCATGTTTTACACGTGTGGAACTGATGAATGACAAAAGCTCCTTAGTGGTGACAATCTTGTCATCTAATCAATTCTGGCAGGTCTCCCATGAAAAACATATTAATACGCATGTATTAAAGAATTCTTGTGTTTATAGTCTCAATAAAATTTTGATGAGAAGTATGGTTGTGTTCGGAGGACACTTCACATTATGAAATGGAAATTATAACTTAAAACTGCACAGCATGACAGAATACACTCATGCAATTTTTGAGAGTGAAGTGCTGATGTAAATGCGTCAGTGGACTTTCTTATTCTTCAACCAATGTTTCTGACATTTAGCATCCACTCAAGTACCTCCTTCCTAATGGGCAGAGGGGAGATATCAAAGTTTCTACTTTGGCAGTAAACTTTGGAAAAACAACAAATTATTACAGAAAATTTCTTATGCAATCTTGATCATGACAGAATCAAAGTCTCAGGGTGGAGAAAATGAAAAGCTTCTAATCCTGTCACCACCCAGTGCTGGTAATCTCTGAACAGCATTAGGCCACGAGGCCATCAGAGGCCAGCTCCAGTCGCACTGCACTATTCCCTCTTGTGTTACAGTTACAGGCTGAACAATCCTAACCTGAAACTCCACAACTCAAAACACGATGCTGACAACAGGAAAAATGCAGATGTGGGGCCCGGCGGCATGGCCTAGCGGCTAAAGTCCTCGCCTTGAAAGCCCCGGGATCCCACATGGGCGCCGGTTCTAATCCCGGCAGCTCCACTTCCCATCCAGCTCCTGCTTGTGGCCTGGGAAAGCAGTCGAGGACGGCCCAATGTATTCGGACCCTGCACCCGCGTGGGAGACCCGGAAGAGGTTCCTGGTTCCCAGCTTCGGATCGGCACAGCACCGGCCCGTTGCGGCTCACTTGGGGAGTGAAACAATGGATGGAAAATCTTCCTCTCTGTCTCTCCTCCTCTCTGTATATCCGGCTTTCCAATAATAATAAAATCTTTAAAAAAAAAATGCAGATGTGCTGAAAATATTGTATAAAATTATATTCAGGCTGTGTGCAAAGGTGTACATGAAACTAAATGTCATGTTCAGACCTGGGGGCAATCATTTCAAGGTATATCACTGTGTTTATGCAAATATTCCAAAATAAAAATAAATAAAAAATCTAGAACACCTGAGATACCAAGCACTTCAACCATGGGCTGATCAATCTGCAATCTGATGCTAATTATCAGATTTCTAATCATTTACTTTATATATGATTACAGGTATCTCCTTCCTTTCCTTCTCATTCTAATCTTCCTTCTTGAGCGACGGGCTTGGGGACATAGTTACAGCTGGTGGGTCAAGAATGTGACATAACTCCCGGTGGTGCCCATGGGAGTCCTTTCTGCTTGTAGACATTTCTCCTTCTTGTCTCTCACTGTGGAAAACCATTCTGAAACCTGCTGAATCAGCACATATTCGGTTTCAGAAACAAGAAACTCGTTATTCTCCCAGGCAGCTAACTGCCTCCTTGAACACTCTGAACTTCCCAGATGTTACTATCTGGTGAAGAAGATCTAATTTCCCAACAATTTTTCCACAAATTACATCTTAGTTGAACTCCAGAAATCACCCAGGGCAGAAGTCTTTAAATCTCTAGATTCTTTTCAGAGCTCAGAAAGATGGTATCAGGAGATAAGAAACAGACCATTTTCTTCCTGTCAGTAATTCCAAGTTGAGGAGCTGATTAACCACTGAGGAAAATGAGCACTATTTCCTTCTGTGTTCTATGCACTGAGTGTGTAAAAGATGAGGTAACATTTCAGTGCTTTTAACATTTCTCATGCTGATTGGGTTCCATGACTCCACTCTGGATTTGGCACACTGTGAAACACGAGGTTCACATCCTTGTGTAATGAGAAGTCACACCCAGCAAAGCACACACACATTCTGTCTCCCTTCACAGTTCTTCAACCCAGTACATGTGGGCTCACTCACAGAAGCAAAGGAAATCCTGTTTTGTTTTGCTCTATTAAATTCCTGTAAATTAAGTGTGATAATCTGATACGCTTATGACATGACACTCCATGTGGTGCTATACTAATTTATAGCCCCAGTTAAGCAAGAGTAAATCAGATTATTATTTTTCTTTTAGGATGCAGGAAAAATTAATCTCAGACTAAAGAAAAACTCTTCCCAAGCTAGTCATTTGTCATGACATGGATGGAGTTGGAGGACACTATGCTAAATGAAATATTGAAATATTGAAATATTGAAATATTGAAATATTGTATGATCTTACTGATACCTGGAAACATTTTAATGTCAAACATGCACAGAAAGAACAAAAGTGGCTTTACAGCCACGAAGGGGGAACAGAGAAATGCAGATGAGAGGATACAAAGCAGAATAAGCAAGCCTAGAGAACACAGTTAATAAAATTTATGGTATTTGAGATTCTTGTTAAATAAGTAGATTTTTGGCTGCCTTTGTCACACACACAAAAAAACCTTATGTGAGATGATACATATGTTAATTTGCTTCACCATAGTAACCATCTTATTATCTATACATTATTCTACAACACGTTTCAATGTGTGTATCTGGAGAGGAATAAATTATGTCTTTCACATGCAAAAACTGAAGCAAGTAGAACTGTAGGAAAGCAAGCTAACAGGGCTGCTGCCCTAACACCCTGCAGTCTCTCCACTGACTGCTCAAACTTTTCATCTTGTCAAGGAACTGATGTACAAAAGTACAACCACTGGAAGGACATCCTGAACAAGGCCAGGGTTTGTCCACTCTTTCCAAACGCTTGAGCTCCGGGGCAGCGGTTAAGTGCTGCTTGGGGTGTCTAAATCCTGGTTCTGCCCTTTACTCCAGCTCTCTTCTAACATGTATCTGGGAAGCAGCACATAATGGCTCCAGTAACTGGGTTCCTGCCACCCACCTGGACAACCTAGACTAAGTCACAGCCTTCGGGCTTTAGCCCAGCCCAGCCACAGCTGTTGTGGGTACACAGCTGGGTGAACCAATGGAGGTCTCACTCTGTCTCTTTCCACCTGTGCTGCTTGTCTGTCTCTGCCTTTCAAATAAGCTGAATGAATATACATATTTTAAAGTCCTCAAACTGTGAATTCCAAGAAGACATTTCAGTCTAATTATTTCTTCAAATGTGTCTTAGTCTTGCCTTTAATAGCATTACAGCACAATAATAAACAGCAGCTAACAATACCAGGCACTGTTGCATAGGTTTGATTAATGATTTTAGACCCCCCCAAAATGACCTTATTTGGGGAACAGTAGGAATGCCCCCATGTGCTGGGTACTTCACTGTAGTGAGGCACCAGGGTTGAGCCTGATTGTTTCATGTTACAGCTTGTTTAAGGTTTGTCCCCCAGGGACCTGGCCCCTAATGTGACCATCCTGAGAGGTGGTGCAATGCCTGTGAAAGCTACTGAAGCCATCTCACAGGCATTCTGGCACTCAGAAGATGAGGTATTTGTGAAAACTGCCCCATTCCCTCTCTTTCTCATGTGCTGCTGCTGCACGCGCCTGATGTGGAACCCCCTCTGCCAGGTGCTTCCCAGGCGGGCTCACCGAGTCTTGGAGTCGCAGCCTTCAAAACTGTGAACTTAATAAACATCCTTTATTGACCAACTACACGGTTTCAGGCACAACGGGCAAAGATGGGCAACTTCTTAGGATGAAGTCCTAGGCGCCAGCTAGACTCCATACTTCCAGGTACAGCACCAGGCCACTCTTACATCACTAGGGCTTCCCCTCCTTGGAAATCACTAACTCCATTGGCTCCTGCAAGATTTACTGCCTTCATGTGTTTTTCAGCACTTGGAAGATTTTAAAGCAAAATTCTGGAAGATTTCCATGTCACCCCTTTTGGAAGAAAGAGGCACAGCATTAATGCACCGCCCCTTCCTTTTGAGGTAACTGCTTCTCACCCAGGATGCAGGCAGAGGGAAGAGCTAAGCAGACTGTGTCACAAAGCGCACCAGACACCATTCTCCTTCTCCTCACCTCTCTGTGTGCTCACACAATCCAGCAACAGCACCTGACAGCATCCATTCCGGGAGGGGTGAGGAATGGGGTGTGGAGAAGCCAACTGATTCTGGGAAGATCAACACATCCTCCAAGGCAGATGGAAGGGTGAGAATTTGAAACCATCAGGCTCCAAAGCCCACCCTTTCAAAACACTACACAGCAGCTGCGTTGATAGCAGAACCATTGCATTTCCTATGAATGAGGAAGAAAATGAACAAAGGGACATAGTAGGAGCTGTGGGGGTATCAGTGCCTGAACAAACACCTTGTACATGCCCAGTCCTGACACCTGCTCCAGGCTAGGAAGAGGATGACTGATCTTCCTCTAGAGCACATTTTATCTTACTCAATCTTACAACAATCAGACCAGGCGAGGGGATGGGCTGAAGTGGTGGAATCCCCATACTGTAAACAAGAAAACTGCGAAGTTTTGTGAAAGCCTCAAGAAATGACTGAACGGGGGTGAGGGTGGCAGGCATTGAGGTACAAGTTAAGTAGCTGACTATGATGCAGGCATCCCCAAGGGAGCACCAGCTCGAGTCCAGATACTTTGGCTTACAATCTAGCTCCCTGATAATGCTCTTGAGGAGACAGCAGAAGATGGCCCAAGGCTGAATGGATTTCCAAGCTCCTGGCTTTGGCCTGGACCACCTCTGGCTGTTGTAGCCATTTGGGAAGCAAACCAGTAGATGAAAACTAGCCCCTTAGTGCGAGCGAGCTCACGTGCTTAGCTCTCTGTCAAATAAGTGCATCTTTCTTCCTTAATGCCAAAGATTAAAACACCACCACTGTTCATACTGCACTAAATGAATGACACTGTGCACACAGTCCCCAGCCCTGCAGCCTGTCTTACACAGGACAGTGGCTGTGCCTGCTGTAATGCATCCAGGGCTCTGCAGTGTGGCTGCAGCAGGCCCCGCCCTCTTCTGTCCTCGCCAGCCACCTTTAGAGCACTCACAGTCTCCCAGGACCTTCATTATCCAGAGGAAAGAGTGTCAGCCCGTTTCTCCCCACCTCTGATGATGACAAAGCCCTGGCCTTCATTCTTAACCCTCTGGCTCTTTCTCTCCCTGTCTCTACCACTGAAGCCAGACTTTGTGTATGTCCCTGTGCATGGATCTTTGTACAAAACAATGCTGTGTCTCTCTTCCAGGAGATCTAACAGAAGTCTCTTCCCTGTTTTTCAACCTACATTATTTTTCACCCTAAGTCATAAATCTTACACCATTTGTCTAAAGTAGAAATACACACAAGAACGTGAACCTGTTTATTGCTTACATGGGCCCCACCCAATTCCCCAAGTGACAAGGTGGCTCCCTGGGGTCCGTCTCGTGTGGGTGTCATCATCTCTGCTCCCAGCACAATGCTCAGGCCACCAGGGCCTCAGCAGACAAACGCACGCTGCAGGGAAGCTCAACTCTTATTTCTCAGGGTCAGCTTTCTTAAGAACATAATTCACCTAATTACTGTCCAGAAAGTGTTGTGGAAGGCATCTTAGAACTGAAGTCACCAAACTCCTTCTCCATTCTGAACCATGTATTAGAAACTGGTCAGGGTTGTGGTTGCTAAGAAATTCAGACCCAAGTTTCGAGTTCAAATGGCAAACAGTTCCAGTGTTCAAAGAGTCTTTAGCCACAACTGTGTGAAATTCCATAGCAAACATACATGTATTTTAACAATTTGATGCTTCGGGCTTGTTTATTTTTCTAAAATTTTCCCTAGGTTTTTCATGTCTCAAAAGTTCTTGGAGAACAGACACGTGACAAGGATTTCATCCTTGTTGCGAACAGTCCAACAGTGACTCGGCACTGCTTCTTGATTCACTTGGAAGGCTACTTCCCAGGAAATGAGACTGCATTATAAGCATCCTGCACATTTCAATAATGGCAGGATGAAGCCCTGTCTCCAATAAGGAAGCCAAAACACACACACACACACACACACACACACACACACAGAGCAGGTGATCTGAAGGCCATATGTCTGGGAGGCAAGAGAACAGGGCCTAGAGATTTGAGAAGGAAATTAGTCTTCAGGAAGTCAGATAGCAGCAGATTCACACAGGTATGCATCTGGGGAGCTGCTGGTCATCTGCAGAACCACAGATGAGCTTCACATGGTCTGGAAAGATGTCGTTCTAGTCCTGGCTCTGCTAGTGAGTGCTCACTTTTCATTCTCTGCGTATAAAATGGAAGGGGGAGGGAACCACAAGAACCAAGTGGTTCTAACACGGTTTGATTAAAAAGAATCCAACGAATGAGGAAAACGTGATGAAGGAGGTGCAAAACTGAAGTCCACCCTCTGTTTATGGGCTGTACCTAGAGATCTAGGAGTGCACAGTGGGGGCAGAGTAAAAGCAAGATGTTCCACTGGGTATGAGTAGAAACTATCAGACCCCCCACTTACAATTAGCTTTACCTTGAAAGGCCAGAGATGCAGCAATTCTCACTTAGGGGTTCATCTGTGAGATGGTCATGTCGCTTACCAACGTGCTGGGGCTCAGAAACTAAGACCCCAACACCACAAGCGGCCTCGGGGTGTGCTCAGGAGAAGCCAGAGAAGGCAAGGCCTCGCTGACCTTCGTTCCCCTGCAAGTGTAGGGAGAAGCTGTTCTCTGACGTTCCCTGATGGAACTAAAGATGGGATCTGCCAAGAAGGAATACAATTACCTTCAATCCTCTTACTGAAATTTCATTAACCAAAGAAGATTAGCTTTAAACCCATGACAGAGGAAAAGGCTGAAAGTCACACTCCACACTGACAGTCCTGGGAATTTTGTCCCAGTCTGTTCTCTGGATCCATCCATATCCCTAAAAATCATATAGCACACCTCTACACTGCCCTCACTGCCCCCCGCCATGGCCCTCTCAGCTATGGAGAAGCATGCAGGTGTCAGCTTATGAGAGTGTGGGGTCCCCTCAACCCCCTGTGCTACCTGCACACGTTACCAAGTGTGTGTGCCTCTGTCCTGTCCTGCCAGTTTACTTCAGTGGAAGTAAAGATCAGAACCTTAACAGTAAGGAGAAATTCCCACCTGACTCATAAACTCAGCAAGTATCACTGGGCCCCTCTGCCATCTGTCCGGCTCACTTACAGTAGGATGCCATCCATCTACGTGGTAGGCAAAGCAAAACCTTCAAGTAACGGGGTAGGGAGCAACCAGAAAAACATTTTGCACGCAGTGCTGCTCAAGCTTCCTCAGGACAAAATCCACAGAATTGTTTTAAAGATGAATACATTTTTCTTCTACATAAACACAATCTGTTTCAGATTTGGTGAGCCACCTTATGATTGCAGGTGGTTGTTAGTAATATGCTACTGGCAGATACTTTGCAAAATGAGCTTACTTCATCAAAAGCAAGAGAACAACCTGCCTATTGGGAAAGAAATTCAAACCATAGAGACCGCATTTGAAAAGAACTGTGCATTTTTATCTGCAGAGGACTTAACTCTTTCCTATCTGAATTATAACATTTCAGTGATTGACAAAAGGATTTTCTTTTCAATACTACCACATCCTTATTACTAAAATTCTGCAAGAAATTAATGACAGCTGGGAAAGCAAATTATCCACAGAACAGCCGGTATTCCTGGCACAACAGATAAAGCCATGGCCTGTTGACACCAGCATCCCATCTTGCACCACTTCAAGTTTAAACTGCAGGGACTCTAGTCCAGTCCCTGCTAATGCACCTGGGAAAGCAGCAGGAGGTGACCCAAGTGCTTGGGCCCCTGAAACCTGCAGGGAGACCAAGAAGAAGCTTCTGGGTCTTGGCTTTGGCCTGGCCCAACCCTAATCATTACAGCCATTTGGGAAGTGAAGCAGTGTGCCGATCTCTCTTCCTCTCTGTGTAACTCAGACTTTCAAATAAATAATACTTTTTAAAATTACTCAGATACACTTTAACCAACAATTTTTGTACAACTGGTGGTCTGAAAGTGGGAATCACCAGTTAATATTAGCAACACACGTTAACTATTTACATCAGTATATCTTTGGGAGGTAACTGGTCATTTTCACTTTTTTAAAGTAACAAAATAGATACAATGTAGGATCAGACCTTCAAATTGCTTTATTACACAGAATACATCAACATCTTAAAAAATAAATTTAACTGCACAGATTTCATTTGGACGGGAGAACACGCAAATCCATTACATGCTAATGTTTAATGTCAATGGTATTTTTAATGAGACAAAGCTTTTATCTATTTATCTTTAGGGTATCCTTTTAAAATTCCTATGTATTATAAAGCAAACATAAAACAACACAGTAACACAAAACTTATAAATAAGAACTCATAGACTGGGAAACTTATTCAACTGTTTTTGTTGAGATGCACAATAAAAAACTTGGACACATGTAAGCAAATTAGTGATAATCGCTCTAATTTGCCTTCGTTTTTTCCAAGTTCACAGAAAGTAACAACTTCTATAAACATTTATTACCTAATTGTTTTTCCCAATACAACCAATATTTGTTTTAATCAAGGAGTTTCCTGGCATGGATCCTTACTTACATCAAGCAAATCTGATATATAAATCAAATATATGTAAGCTATTTCTGTGTCATGTAATTCAACACAGAAAATATTTCTTCCCTTAACTCTCACTTCATTTCTTTCCTAATTACAGAAGCACCACATTCTCAGTATTAAAAAGAAAAAAAAAACCCTATAAAAAGATGAGGATAAAGTGAAAAAGATATGTAACCCCTCTTGCTCCCTAGAGAGACCCACGATGTCTTACAAATATATTATGTCCTCCTTCAATGTGACAATCATTTGGCCACATCAATATGCAAACTTCCTCCAACCTGTGCACCAACTACTGGGTATTTCAATACACAAACACACACTATTACACTTAGCCTAAATGTACCACTAATGGATATTTATATTATTTACAACTTCTTTTCTACTAGCAGAAAAGTGCCTCTGTTTTGTAAGGAAGCGCATATTACAATGATCTCCCTTCAGGTGTATCCAACAGTTGTAAGTAGATAATTTCAGCCTAACTCACTGCTTGGAACTATCGCATATCCCATCAGCATAGTTTTTCATGGTGGGTGTCTGGTGCAATGGTTTATGTCATTGTGTGGACACCCGGATCCCATCTGAGAGTGCCTTGTTTGAGTTCCGGCTCCTCCGTTTCTGATCAGCATCCTCAAACGCTCAGCCAAGGAGACTGTGGCCCTGATGCCCCAGTGGGAGACCTCAGTAGAGACTGCACTCCCGATATGGCCTGGCCCACCTCCAGCAGTAGCAGATGCAAGAGCTCTTAAGTTCAATGATGAAAGCCATCAGAAGAACATTCTCCTGAAAATTATTTTTTCTTAGAAAAAAAAGAAAATCAAAACCCTCTCAGCTAAGCCACAGATGCTGTGGCAGTCAAGCCTCCCTGCAGAAGGGGTCAGTCCATTAGTCAGCTGAATCACTTCCTGGGTCAGCAGGATTACACTCTGGATCATCATCGTCATCCTCCAGCTCCAAGCCACCCACTGCCTGGAACAAAGACTCATCTACTTCCCCACTGTTGCCGGCATCCTCCAAGAACTGGATATCAGATGTGTCAAGATTATGATCTGTTTCAAACAGTTGTTTCCCACTTATTTTTTCCTGTTTGCTCTTCTTCTTCTTACATCCGTTTCTTTTTAATTTCCAAGAGCTCTGCATCAAATTTGGCCTTCCAACTTACGAAATTCGCAATTGTAACAGGTGTGCCGTGGAATAACTGCTCTTCAGCTTCTTCTGCTTATTTCTCCTTTTGTCTCTTTTCTTCCTCTCGCCTAGTTTTTATCTGATCTACTATTTCATTTAATTTTTCTTGCACAGCTGGAACCAGAATGAGGATCATCACCATACCAAGATTGTTTTCAGCCTGTATTGCTAATAATTTTTAAATGTATGATACATCATTATCATCTAGATTTTCCTGGGAGAATATTTCATAAAGAGGAACTTCATCTGGGTATTTTTCACTGCATGTAAACTTGACAGTAGTGTGGACAGTTTCATCATTTTCCCCTGCCTCAGAAGTCACAGTAATAGTGAAGCTGGGTGGCTTTTCTGATAATACTGTGAAGGAGTCGGGGTAGATGGACTCCAGCGCCTCGAGGAGCTCGTTCCGCTGTTCCTCGCCGTAATCTGTCATCCTGGCTCTGGCTGCAGCCCATGGAGCTCCGACACACGCATGGGCGCTGCAGCCGAGAGTGCTGGGAGCACTGGTGGCTGCGGGCCGAGCGCAGGCGCAGAGTCCCTGCCTGGGAAGCCCAGGCTGGGCCGGAGGCGCCCCTGCCCTCTCTACCTTTCAAATGAAATGTAAATAAATAAATAGAGATGTATGGTCTTTTCTACCACAAATAATCAAATTTAAATGGAATTCCTAAGTGGTTTTTCATCTTAGATGTCCAATAACGGGAATACCTTGGTCTGAAATATTTGAAAGTTGTATTGGTCATCCTGGTTCAATGAAAAACAATTCTACTCAAAATTACTCTATGGGTGGGCATTCTGTCTTCTCAGCGAGACTCTGGCACCCCATCTCAGTGGTCCCCGCTCGGACTCCCCTCCCACTAAGTGAAGCCCTAGAAGAAAGCAATGATGGCAGTAAGTCTGGCTTCCTACTGCCACATGGGAGCCTTGATTTGAGTTGCCAGCCAGCATTTGTGAAATGAACCAGCAAATGGGGGTTCTTTCTATCGCTCATCTCTCTTTCCTTCCCAGGTAATTACTTTATCCAATTAAAAAAAACCTGCTACTCTCTACTCAAACTTCTTTGAACTTTTCAGAAATTGTTCATAAAAAGAAATCACATTTCCATTAAAACAGAAGACATAAAATTTACATGCATATTTTTTAAAGTTCTTACTTCAAAATTGGTGAAAATTTTGAAAATCATACAAAATAGTCACCTAATTCTCCAGGCATACTGAGAATGGTTTGCTTTATGTCGAATGTTTAACATTCTAACATTAGAATCACGGGGCCAGTGGTCTACTTCAGCAGGCAAAGCCTCTGCCTGTAGCACTGGTATTCCATGTATGTGCTGCTTTGTGTCCCAGCTGCTCCATTCTGAATCAGATCCCTATGAAAAGCCTGGAAAAAGCAGAGGAGGATGGCTCCCGTATCTGGGCCCAGCATCCATGTGTGAGACTTTGGGGAGCTCCTCGCTTGCAGCCTCCCTAAATGGGGGCCATTTGGGGAGTGAACTAGTGAACAGAAGCTCTTTCTTGGTCTCTCCTTCCCTCTCCCTATAATTCTGAATTTCAAGTAGAAATAAATTTAAAAAAAGATTCATGATCATCCAAGTTAAATATGTAATATCACCTTCTACAGAGCATCCTTAATTTTCTACTTAATTTAAGCTTTAAAAAGTAAGACTAGATTAAGGTTCAGTTTTAAAGGAAATGTATTATGCCATGGGCTAATCATCTTTAAAGGTTTTGTCTTTATTTGAAAGGCAGAGCGAGGAGGGGAGGTGGCAAGCTACAAAAAGATTTTCCATCTGCTGGTTCACTCCCCAAATGGCTGTGATGGCCAGGGCTGTGCCAGGCTGAAGCCAGGAACACCCTGACAGGCAGGTGCAGAAACCCAAGCACTTGAGCCATCTTTGGCCACTTTCCTAGGCCATCAGCAAAGAAAAGCCTAGGAAATGAAGTAGCCAGGACTGAAGCTAGAGCTCACATGGGATGCCAGCATCACAAGTGATGGTTCAACCCACTGTGCCACAGTGCAGGCCCCCTAATTTTAAACTTTGTATCCATCTAGAACAGTCAACAACTTAGGTCTCTGGGAAACTGGCAGCTGTAGTGAACACTGTCACTGTGTCAGACAGCCACATGGAGTGGAAAGAACAGCTCATCTGCAGGCTTTGGTTTATAAGCATGAACTTCCTTTGTTTACAAGAGAATTCTGCCTTTGCTGCTTCAATTCTTCACTGTCCTCTGCAGTTCATTTTCTTCAGCAAAAGAGAAATGCTACTTTTATATCATGCATAAGAATTAAATAGTAATATTACATGGCTTTCTCCCATGTTGACAACCGTTACCTAGACATAAAGAAGAGGCCTCCTCGTCCCCTTCTTGGTTTCTTCAGGTGCCAGGAGGTGGTGACATCGGATATCAGATGCTGCTGCTGCACAGAGGGACCAGGACCAGAATCAAGGCCCAAGACGAACTTCTGGATACAACAGAGGGGTGCTAACATCCAAAATCACAGACAACACACACACACACACACACACACACACACACTCTCTCTCTCTCTCTCTCTCTCTCTCTCTCTCTCTCTCTCTCTCTCTCTCTCTCACTCTCTCTCTTTCTCTCTGATGTTAAATGCTACCGGACTGGGGCCTAGGTTGTGGCGAAGCATGGTAAGCCTGAGCTTATGACATTATCATCTCACATCAGAGTGCCCACTTTAGTACTGGCTGTTTTGCTTCCAATCCAGCTCCCTGATGATGTGTGTAGGAAAGCAGAAGATGCCCCACGTAACATCCACACGAGACACAGATGCAGTTCCTGGCTCCAGGTTTTGTCCTGACCCAGGCCCAGCCACTGCAATCATTTTAGGGTAAATGAAACAGAAAACAAAGCTGTCCTGATCTTGATGTTTCTGTCTTTATTGCTCTACCTTTCATATAAATAGATAACTCTCAAGGGCTGTGGCATAGTAGGCTAAGCCTCCACCTGTGGTGTTGGCATCCCATACAGGCTCGGGCTCGTGTCCTAGCTGCACCACTTCTAATCCAGATCCCTGCTTATGGCCTGGGAGAGCAGTGCAGGACGGATCAAGTCCTTGGATTTTTGTACCCATGTAGGAGACCTCGAAGAAATTTCTGGCTCCTGGCTTCAGACTAGCTCCAGATGATCCAGCAGACAGAAGATGTCTCTCTCTTTCTCCTTTTCTGTAACTCTTTAAAATAAAATAAACATTTAAAGAAACACAAATAAATAAGTATCTTTTGGTGCTACTGGACTGTGTCTAAGCCACAGAGGGTACAATTGGCCTAAGTGGCAAACCACAGACAGTGGGACCCAACCGGTCCCTGGCGTGCAGGAACTCACTGCCTAAGAAGTCCTTCCAGCTGCCCCACACACCGTCGTTCTACTGCAGCAACACCTCAAAAAAAATGCTGAATGTGTAAGAAAACACAGATTTGGTCTTCCTGCTTGTGTTTAAACAACGAACAACAGGCTTTATGTTTCAGATTTTGAAGCAGAAGGAAGAATGAAGTAGTGGGCAGCGGGTCAGGTGGCAGCTGCTCTCCACTGGGGAGCTGCCCGCCTACTCCAGCCTTGACTGCCCTACATGGTCACCTGAGCACCTGTCTTGCTAAACTGCCCCAAACCACTACAAACAGATTTTTAATTAGTTAGAAGCACATGTAAAGAAACAAGGCACTTCCTCATCCTCCTCTCTGCTGTTCAAAGCAGGAGATAGGGTTTTTAAAAAAAAGGGATCATCACACTGCTGTAGTCATAAACTGGCACAACCCTTTCAGAAAACAACTTGGCAATACGTGTAAGAGCCTTACAATATTCCTAGCCTTCACTCGTATAATTCCCCAGAAGGGAAAGTTGTTCTCAGCAAATCACCCAGAATAAGAAAAAGTTTTACACCGAAAGAGGTGGACAGCAACATTATTTAAGGCAGTAAAAGCTGGAACAATGCACAGACTACTAAAAACTTCATTACGTTATTAGGCAGTTATTAAAGGTTAAAAACACATCATTATGAAGAATAACACAGAAAGATGATAAAATATAAAGAAAGCATAATCTCAGTGAGATCTTTAAGAAGGTACTAGGAGAGGCTGGCATGGTTGTACAGCACGATAATCCTCTGCCTGTGGAGTTGGCATGCCATGTGGCTCTGGTTCGGTACCCCCTGCTCCACTTACCAATTCAGCTCCCTACTTAGAGCCTGGGAAAGCAGCAGAGGATGGCTCCAGTTCTTCCACATTCACATGGGAGACCCTGAGGAAGCTCCTGGCTCCTACCTTCGGATTAGCTCAGTTTTGACCACTGAATCCATTTAGGAAGTGAAACAATAGATAGAATATTTCTCTCTCTCTCTCTCTCCTTCTCCTCCCTCACCAGTCTGTAACTTTAACACTCAAGTTAAACAAATAAATCTCTTTTTAAAAAGATTAGAAACGAATACATCAAAAAGCAACACAGGTTGTTTCTGAATAGAATAATTACATTACCTTTTCTGTGTATTGTATGTCATCTTTGAAGTTTTCATAAAATATATATCTCGGTCTGTCCCTATGGCTTGGTGGCTTAAGTCACTGCCTACAACATCAGATTCCCCAAGAGCACCAGCTCAAGTCCCCAGTGCTTTGTTTCCAATCCGGCTCCCTGTTCATGTGTCTGGGCTGGCAGCAGATGGTCCAAGCACTTGGGCCCTCGGTCTCATGTGGGAGACCCAGAAGGAATTTCAGGCTCCTGGTTATGGCCTAGCTCAGCCCTGCTCGTTGCAACCATTTGGGGAGTGAACCAGCAAATGGAAAAAAATGGACACCTCCCTCTCTCTCTGCACACATCTGGGTCTCTCCCTCTCCCTTTCAAATCAAATGATTCTTTAAAAAGAAAGTATTTTTCTGTTGTTATCAGAAATTAAATTCTGCTGAAATCATGTCTAACTTATCTAAATAAACAGAAGAAGTTTTATTTAACAGACTATAAAAATACTCACTGTCGTCTATTTACTCAAATATTCACTGACATGTTTTAAACTGACTGATGCCAACAATTCAAGAAAAAAGTCAATAACACCATGGACTACACTAATCAAGGCTTCTCCTAGCCTTTTTTTTTCTCTTTAAAACATCTCAAACTTGTTCCTGTCCTCCTACTTCAGTTTAATGCCCTCCCACCTCCAAGTGCCACATGCATTTATCACAACTGTTTCAAAATAGTTCCATGCCCGACATTTGAACTTTTCATCTGGCTACACACAGAACCTAACTTGTGAATGGGTTGTATTCCAGACGATCACATGGAGGCTGGCAGCGTGCTCTTATGGGAAATACAGTCCTAACCATGTCTAAAAGCCTCGGGGCTTGGTTTTCAGAGGAGCTAGCTCAAAAGTTTCTGTTCACATTCCTGGGCACAGCAGCAAGCCAGAGCAAACTATGACAGAGGAGTTGCTGGGGAGCACGGAGAGGGGTAATTCTGTAGACCCAAAGCACACTTGTGAAGCAACAAGATGGCCAGGTTGGAGGAGGGTTGCTGAGGACAATTCAAAGGCCCAAAGAAATGAGTGTCCACTTATTTAGAGCAGTATCTCAACACTTCAGCTTGTGCACCATGATAGCAGGGCTTCTGCCGCAATGTATCCAGTTATCTCTGGAGACAAAACGACCAATGATGACTCTGTGTGCGTGCGCTATAGGCCTGTGTGTGTTTGGGAGGAGTCCAGCCCGGAAACAAAGTTATTCAAAATATACAGCAAACGTAAGCTTCTGTGGCAATGCCAAAACACATGCCTGAAGAATACTACATTTTCTGCACACACTGCAAACTGGAGTTTAGACTAACACCTATGGAACTCTAGCATTAGAATGCTTAAAAATACATTTTGGTTTGAGAAACTGTTGGGTTTCTAATAAATACAAAAAAGGACTTGTCAAACATAGAAGCAAGGATTACTGAATGGAAGGAATAACTGAACTTCTAAATGACACCTATTACGACAAAATGCCCAAAGGTGAGAGAACACTCACATCAATCCATACCAGCCGGGGCACTTGGCCCTGTATCAGGAGGAAGAACACGAATAAGGAAGGAGGAGCCTTTTCCTGCTTGCTGATTGTGGCTGTGCTCAGCTGTCTGCATCCAGCCGCTACGACATGGCGGCACTGAACAACGAAGGACCCCAGGAGCACTGCACAGGAACAGTTCCTGCATCACATGCCACACTCCCTATTCATCCAGCTTGTGCAGCAGCATTATGGAAACAGGTATGCAGCAGAAAAAGACTACATGATTAACCATTTTCAAACCTGGAAGGCAACTTTGTGACTCCCACTTTCCTTTCTTTGGTCCAGTGTAAACACCATCTGAGAGCTTCCTCAAAGATCCTGACACTTGGGAAGGCAGGCGTGAGTAAGCAACCATGGGTGAGAGACCCAAGAGGAGTGCAGCAGCTGCTGGGGCACCTCTGGCATCAGAAAATGACCCTCCTCTATGCAGGTAAACCACTTACAGGGTGCTGCTGCTGCTTAGTGCAGACTCTTGCCATAATGTGCAGATGGAAGTGCTGATTTCTGCACCACCTCGACCTCAGGGCCAGGAGCCTTGGCATCCATTAAGTGCTACAGATGTCATTCTAGGATTAACTAACACCAAGCCTCTTCCTCCAAGTCTAGGTACAGCAACTAACACTGAGCCCTGAATGAATGTTAGGGTGTCTAGCAATGTGCAGATACGATTCTAATCCTAAAGGATGTTGTATCACAGCCTAAAGAAATCAATGAGATCAGAAGTAATTTAAATAGGAATACATCTATAAGAATGGAACCGTATAAACCATAGAAATGGCAGTTTCTTGAAAATGTCATATGCCCTTAATGCTTTTGTCTATCTCATGGATTCTGTTCACAAACTGTCTTCTCCAGGTTCTTCACCAGGTCCAACCAACTGTAGGATCCAGCTCATTAACCAGTAATTCTTCCCAGGCAGCTTATTAGCATGTGTCTCATGGTATCTGAGCATACAGATCCTCATGGGGTTAGAGAAGAGCACTTAAGGGCATTGGTCAGGAGGATCCCGAGTGCCCCTCCTCTCAGGTGGGACCCAGCAATCAAGCTGGCACCACAGGAGACCCTATTCCTGAAACCACAGCTGGCTGGATCTGGACTGTGTCCAACTTTCTTTGTTTCCTTCTTAATGAATCAAATTAGGATTCAGAGTGTCTAATTGCCATTTGAATGCACACAGAGCTGAGGACAAATAAATTAAGAATGTTTATAGCATCTACTAGTGCAAAGATGCCGAGGAAAACTAGTACTCTGTGAAGAGGTTCATGGAAAGTGTTGCAAAGATTAGAGACCCTGCTGCCCCAAGACGGTGAAGGACAATGTCTCCCTGGACCCTGGTCTACAGGGGCTCGATGGATGCTACTGCCTTATGCACCATGAGTTACCCAAGGATTCTTACGGTTCATTAGCTGATCTGACCTGTGTGACTGTTTTGTGCAACCAAATAAATTCTGAATACGGTACTTGTGTTATTCCCCCGCTTACCACCTGTTTATGAGCCTCTCCCCGGTGAGACTGAACTCCACTATATGCTGACTTTCTCATCTTTCTGTCTCTGAGGCCTTGATTAGTATGTAATAGTTAGTAAATGGTTAATAAACAGCAAAAAGATCTCATTTAAAAGATCTGTTTAAGAACATTCTTTGGCAAAGGAATAAGTCCTCTCTTTAGATATTTGATACAAAGCTTTGTTTTGGGGAGAGCTGTGCTAACATTGGGTTTTTTAACCCAATGCTGGTACTGCACTTACCCAGGCACAGCATTCTCCCTGTTAACAAGCTGCCCACAATACAACTAGCTGGGCTTCAAAGGGAGATCTCTTAGCATGCAAGGGAATGTACACTGAAACATATGTACAAAAGCTTTACACCTCAGATTTGCCAGTAGGATTTCAAATCATTTCAGTCTTTCCACTACAGATCATCAGCTTAAAATAATTGACTTAGGGCCCAGCACCATAGCCTAGCAGCCAAAGTCCTCACCTTGCACCCATCAAGATCACATATGGGCACCAGTTCATGTCCCGGCAGCCCCACTTCCCTTTCAGCTCTTCCTGCCTGTGGCCCAGAAAATCAGTTGAGGGTGACCCAAAGCCTTAGGACTCTGCACCCATGTGGGAGACCCAGAAGAGGCTCTGGGTTCCTGGCTTCAGATTGGCGCAGTCCGGCCATTGCGGCTGCTTGCAGAGTGAATCAGTGGATGGAAGATCTTCCTCTCTGTCTCTCCTCCTCTCTTCCCAATTTACTTACCAATAAAAACAAATCTTTAAAAATAACTGACTTATACTCATTAGATTACAGGAATTTTCATACATATGCAAAAAAACACTTCAAATCACACCATGTGTCGAAAGTTTTCTTAAGTGATCAAACTGTAGCATACGCTCATTTAAGCAGTAAACTGACTTTTCAGGTAGGAATGGGGCTTATACAACACTGTATGCAACTTTTTGGATCTTCTTCAGTTAAAAGGCATGAAGATGGGGCCGATATCTGACTTAGAAATTAAAATCCCAGCTATGGCCAGAGTCCCACATCAGGGTACCTGGGACTGACTCCCAGCCAAGGCTCATAAGTCTCGTTTCCTGCTAGTTCACACTCTGGAGGTAGCAGGTTCCTGCCGCCCACATGGAAACTTGGACTGAGTTCCTGGCTCCAGCTTCAATCCCAGTTAGAAGCTGTGCAGGGCAAATTGGAAGGAATAACCTAGTAGATGGGTCACACTCTCATTCTCCCTCTCCCCCACCCCAAACAAACAAAAACAACACAGAAAATCACAAAGTACGGGCAAACAAAACACTGTATCTAATGAATTCAAGACTCATCCAGAGCATTTAGACAGAAGGTGATGTTACGTTCTTTTTAACATATGAAAGATTATTAATGGGGGAGAAAGCAATTATTGAATACCATTAATGGAAAAAAAAGAAAGGGGTGGGCATTTGGCACAACCATTAAGACACAGAGGGGGCCAGCTTTGTGTTGCAGTCACTTAAGCCAGTGTTCCCAACATCCTGTATCAATTAGTTCAAAGCCTAACTGCTCAGCTTCTGAGCCAGTTCCCTGCTAATGCCCTTGGGAGAGTCCCAACAAGGTTGGGACCCTGTTACCCCTAAGGGAGACCAGGATGGCATTCCTGGCTTCTGGCCCAGGCCCAACTGTCACAACCACTTGGGGAATATATCAGCAGATCCAAGACATCTCTGGGTATCTCCATCACTCAGCATGGAGGACACTCACATCCCAGATTGGATGAAGTATGTTGGGGTAAAGTCTCAGCTCTGCTTTCAGTTCCACCTTCTAGACAATGTACTCCATGGTAGGCAGCAGATGATGCCACTCAAGTGGGAGACCCAGCCTGAGTTCTTGGCTCCTGGTATGAACTCAGCCCAACCCCAGCTATAGTAGTCATTTAGAAAGTAAACCAGTGGACAGAAGATATCTCTCTCTTCCCCTCCCTCTCTCTGTATATGTTTTTGCCTTTCAAATAAGTAAATAAGTCTTAAAAATCTTGATCTGTAGTATCCCAGGTAAAAAATCAATTATCCTTTCTGCTAGTCCACATCTTCACTGCATCCTGACGCTGAAAGAATTCTTTCCGTCTTGTTATCTGTGGAAGCGAGCAGCTCAAAGTCATAATAAGGCAAAGGCAAACACACAACAATCAGGTGCCATGAAGAAGGACCAGCAGAAACAGACCCAACAAAAATCTGCAAACCTAGAATAATTATTTTTAAAATGTGAAATATTTTACATTGAAATATTTTACATTGAAATATTTTACATTGAAATCACAGCAAACTTTCTAAGATTGCAATTTTTAGAAGCTTACTGGAAAAAAATGTTTTAAAAAAGAAGAAGCCTATTGGAGCCATAAGAAGAACTAGGTTAAGTGGAACCTCCAAGTAACCTCTAAGTAACCACACTGCCACGCACTCTTACACTAAATCACATCTCAGACTGCCTGGGACCACCTTCTCGGCCTTCACCTAGTTCACTGGGTTGCCCCTGAACATTGGGATGCTATTTCAGAGAAGCTGTGTGCTCACTGCACTTCCTCAGTGAGGCTCACAAGGCGAAGTTCTCACATGCTGTCGTAAACAACAGCTCTTTCCCTGGCAGACTTGCGGTCACCCCAAACCTCTTATCACCAACTCACAGCAAGTTTTTCCCACTCTCTGACGCATCGCATAATGCACTCAGCAAAAATGCTCTAAATATTTTGCTCAATCGTAACACAGACACACAAATCTTTAAACCCTGATGAAAATTTAATGTGAAAGGCCTCGGTGCACCAACTGAGCACTAATGGCCTATGGCTCTACTCGCTCATTCAACAATATTTACAAAGTGCCTACTACATAAAAACACTGTGGTAGGTTCAAGGGATGTAGCCAGTGAAACAAAGTCTCAACTGCTGTGGAGCTTAACCTTCCACTGGGGGGACACCCAGAACAAACATGTGAGCACCTGGTTTCAGCTCCTGCTGCGTATCACCAAAAAAAACCAGAGTGATAACTGTAGGGGACCACCTGAGAGAAAGAAGCCAACAGGCCAAGCCGACAGGCAATCAGGGAAAGTAACCCCATCAGCTGAGGGACAAAAATAACATATGGTCACAAGCATCCCAAGACCTAGAATCCAAACATTCTAGACAGAATTGGAAAAGCCAATCCAGCTTTATGGCTGCTCTAAGCTTGTCTCGCTTGAGGAGCAGGAAAAGGGCTGAGTGGAGCAGCTGCAGAGCTAAGGGACAACGACAAAGCAGGAAGAGGCGCCAGGCCAGCAAGCCCTCCAGAGCACGGCAAAGAACTCTGAAATATGAGGCCTGGCAGAGGCAGCGGGATGGCATCAGTTATTTCAGAAGGATAATTCCACCACTGCTGGATAGAATTCTAACTACAACAGCGACAACAGTTGGTAGTCAGTGTTCTAGACAAACAGGATTTAAATAGGAAGGAAGATGGAGATTCACGACTCAGAAGTGGGACATGGAGGAGGAGTGGTGAGGAAACGATGAGTCAGTTCCTGGGCTTGGAGCTGGGGCACACGGGAAAGCAATGGTCCATTTATGGACATGAGGAAGATAGCGGTATAGGGCATGACAGGGGTAGAGCACAGCAGGGACAGGGAAGCAAGAGCTTTAGCTGGGGCATCTCAGACGTGGACTGCACACTGATGCAAAGATATCTGACAAGAAACCAAATATGGAGCTGGGGACGGAATGAAAACAAACTGAAGATACAAATTCTTCAGTCAGTCATATAAAATGACTTGTAAAAGTCATGAGACTAAATTAAATCATACAATCATATAGATAAAATGTGTAGTTTGCAGGGGTAGGCATTTGGCCCAGTGTTTGAGCTCAGGTCCCAGCCCAGCTCCTGATTCCAACTTCCTGCTTACACGCACCCCACAAGGCAGCAGTGATGGCTCAAGTACTTGGGTCACCGCCACCCACACAGGATACCCATACTGAATTCCCAGTTCCTGGCTTTGGTCTGGTCCACTTCAGCTACTGCAGGCATTTAGAAAGTGAACCAGCAAATGGGAGACTGAGCCATACGAACGCCTCCGGACAGAGTTGCTAACAGTCCAACATTTCAAGACCTGAGTTACAGAGGAGGACTCCGTGCATGGCCAGCAAAGCAAGAAGGAAAATAACCAAAGCCAAATAAAGAAAACCCTAGATGTGAAACCCTAAGCATTGCCAGCAATGTTTACAGGAGCAAGGCAAGACCAGCGCCTGTGGAGAGGCAGGAACGAAAGCCTGGCTGGAAGAACCTGGCAGGTTGGAGGCAGGCAGCAACCACAGGCAGCAGCAGGCTCTTCTACGATGGTTACAAAACAGAATACAGGAGCCAAGCTGCTGCCACAGCGAGGGAAAAGGAGCGCTGCTGTCGTTGCTGCCTGCTTATGCTGTTACGGAGGCCAGTGGCACAGGGGCAGAGAGGCCGCTAGAGTGAAAACCAAGGTCCACCTCCTTGTGGTGCAGCCCAGCAGCCGATCAGAGGAAACAGAATGGGAATTTGAGTAGCCGCACGTGGCTGGCAGCTGTTGAAGCAGACATGCAGGCCTCTGGTGTGTTTGAGGACTGCCGAATTTGGCCGTCCACAGGCTGCTGCTAGATGGCACAAAGCGAAGAGCAGAAGCAAGGGTCTCTGCTTCTCCAGTGCTTTCTCGGTGGCAAAGCAGGCAGAGTGCCAAGGCACAAGACACGACAAGGCAGCTTTAAGAGGGAGAGGGACAGGTGGGAAAGTAAGCTAGGGGGACAGGGAGACAAGATTTTAAAGGGATCCTGGCTCAGAAGTGGATCCAAACCAGCACTCATACTGGATCCTGTTCCCAATGCTGGCTGCCACAGAGCTGTTCTTGGCCAGAGAAAAGCTAACACCATTTCTGACAAGGGTGTTGGCTGTGGCGCCACATGCGGCCTTCCGCATCTTCTGTAGTGTGAGATTACTCTTCAACTTCAAGGTCCTCCTCAACATCACCTCTACCACATTTTTTCCAAGACAAGATCCTCAGTAGAAGAAATCACGATCCATACTGCTCCCCACCTTGGACCACTTTATCCCCACCCTCGCCGACATCCATGCCAGCTTCCCCGCAGTTTCCTGAACGTGCTGAGCAAGCACAGCTGCGGAGCCTCTGCTCAGATGCTCGTCCCTCTGACACGCTCTTTCCCCATACAGCCTTATGCCTAAACTCCCTGCCTCCTCCTTACCTTTATACAACGTGTTTTTTTGGGGAAAAAAATCATCTTAGGAAAGACAGAGTTATACAGTGGGTAGGTGAGGGAAAGAGAGAGAGAGAGAGAGATATCTTTCATCTGATGATTCACTCTCCAAAGGGCCACAATGGTCAAAGCGGGGCCAGCCAAAGTCAGGAGCCAGGAGTTTCTGGCAGGTCTCCCACACTGGTGCAGGGTCACAAAGCTTTGGGCCGTCCTCCAGTGCTTTCGCAGGCCACAAGCAGGGAACTGGATGGGAAGTGGAGCTGCCAGGACTTGAGCTGGCACTTGCATGGAATTTTGATGCTGCAGGGGCAGTTCTACGTGCCACACCACAGCACCACCTCTCAATGTCTTCCTCACCCTGAGTGCAATCATCTGTCCAGACTATTTATCATCCTGCACCCAGGAGTCTCCATACTCCAGCTCTCTGTTACTGCTTCTAGCAGAGATCTTTTCTATCCCTTGCAATTATACCAAGCAGGATCCAAAAGCATCTTTCAGCATCTCGTATGTTAAACGGGAACTATCAACAGCTGACCTTACCTGCCATTAATGAAAATGAATTACATTTTTGACACTTCAAATAACCTAATTCCTAGTGAATGTGTTTCAGCCACAAAACTAACTAAACAATAAATGCAGAAAAGAAAATCACAGCACATGGATAATTCTAAAATGAGGTTTCCTCAAAGACACAGAAGAAAATGAGACCCAAAGCTGAGACAATTCTATGAATCAGAAGGAAGTAACAATTTAGCATAAAGCATGTTACTACATTTTACTACTGAAAGTTTCAAACCTACTTAAAAAAATAATCGCAATTAATGGGAGGAACTTACCCAGGTGTCAGCAGCTTTTTTTGCATCTTCCAAGTACTAGCTTATTTAAGCCACACATTCAACCTCAATGGCATGTACTGTTATGACCTTCCTTTATAAACACCAAACAGAGGCTACCTAATTTGCTCAAGGTCACACAGCCAATCAAACACTGCTGCTCCGGAGTACAGGGGCTCAACCACTGTGCCTAGGCGGGAAACTACAAAGACTAAGAATTTTAAAACTTAGCATCTTCAGGTAAGTTGTTTTTTTCAAGTTCCTCTCAATGCCTTTTGCGAGTAAATTATATATCTGTTGTCTTCCTACATGCTTTGAACATAATTATTTTCTTCCTGTAAAGGGAAAAGTAGTTTCAAGTAGTTTCACCCCTGTTACTACAAGGGTATTTCAAAAACGCTTTCTGAAAAATGGAATTAAAAAAATAAAATGGTTTACTTTTGTGAAGGAAAAAGTGGGAAGCCCATAATTTTTCATAAGTTGCCGTGAACTTTCTGAGGATGCCTTCATAGCTCAGGCTTTCTCCATGGAAACAAAACTCTGAAGATTAAGTAAAAGCAGGAAGAGATCTCAAAGAAACGAGCGAACACCAAGCCTGGCAGAGGCAGAACAGTCTGGGTTCCGGGGGTGGGGTAGAGCCCCCCACCTTCTACACACAGAGACCTTATGGGTTAGGACTTCACTCAGCGCTGCATGGTCCTCCCCTGCAGCCTCTGTCCTGGCTGCTGAGTGCTGCCCTCAGATCCCACCCCACCCCCACCGTACCCGGGTGCCACCAACCCTTAAGAGGCCCATGGGTACACTCAGCATGATGAACCTTCTCTTTTTTCGTTTATTCGTCTAACAGCACTATTCTGAGAAGGGGACCACAACCTTCAACCTACTGCCACAGGAGCACAAAAACAAAACAAAACAAAACAAAAAAGGCAGGCGGTTCTGTGGAAGAACTTTAAGATCAATCTGGCTAGGACTGGCAGAAACATCATTCACTGTCCTACTTCTTAGCATTCCCAAAGGAGAAGCTGTCTCCTTTCACTCATTTACTTCCTTAATCTTTCAGCTTTCATTCAGACATAACATCAACCACTCTAACAAAAAGTACAACCCTAGGTGGCAAGTTCTTGGGAGCCTCTCATGGTGCCTGCCTGTGGCCTTGCTGAGTTTTCCCCTTTCTTTCTGTTTCCTCTGCCTCCTCCATCCTTTCCCTGGAAGCCAAGAGTTCCCACTACAACTCCTCCAACTTCTCCCAGAGAGGTCTAACATTCCCACATGGCTGCAACTGCCAAACCTCTCAGGAAAAACCTCAGTTTCTCACACCAGCCCTGACTTGCTGTCTTGAGCTCTGATCCAACCAGCATCCGGCAGGTACTGTTACTGGAACATCCACCCATTATCACTTGCAGTTCAACATTTCTGAAATCATGCAGCAGGTGTTTGGTAGACGTTAAGTTATGCCAAAGTACAGTGGCTGGTTCAAGACCTAACTCTTCCACTTCAGCTTCCTGCTAATGCACACACGCAAAGCAGCAGGTGATGGCTCAAGTGCTTGGATCCCTGTCACCACGGGGAAGACCCAGATAGACTTCCAAGACCCTGGCTTCAACCTGGCCCAGCCCTGTTTCAGGCAACTGGGGAGTGAACCAGCATATGGAAGACCTCTTTCCACTTGTCTCTCTGTGTACCAAATAAAATGAAACGAAACTTTAAAACTTCTGAAAAATCATTTAAACTTCTGTCCAACACAAAACTGCTTCTCCAACTCTTCCAACTTTATCATGGGGTTACCCTTTCTTCTGAGGACAGAGTCAGGAGACAAAATCTGAATGCACCTCCTTTCTCCTTTCTCTTTTACAGCCTCACTATTCCAAGTGTAACCAGGGACCAGCACCCTTGCCTCCATCAGGCCTGTTGCGCCAGAATCTGCAGTTTTAAAAAGTTCCAAATGATTCATATCCACATTAAATGGTGAGAAAGAGGGGCCTAGTGTTTACTAACATGCTGTCAGCCAAACTGCATCTGAATTTTATCCTTTTAAAGCACCATTTACTCAATCCTTATTATGTGCTAATTATAGTGATGGGTTTTTAAAGACATTATCTCACTTAACCCTAGAAACGACCGCGGGAGGTAATCACCATTATCTCCACTGCAAGACTTCATCAATGCAGGCTCAATGGCTACATCACCTGCTCAAAGAGCCCATAAATGATGGAGTTAGGATTTGAACTTACTCTGCAAGATCTGTGACCCCTTACCATCCTGTCAAATTATATCAGTTCTGTTCAGTTAAAACTGATATTTCAAAGGGTATGCTGGCAGAATTGACTGCTCTGTGTGCTTCATTTCCAAATAAACATACACTAGATTCTGTTAGCTCATTGCCAGCCTTGCCAACAGTCTCTTTTGGGAAAGATAAGGCATGGTCCTACATGGGACAGCATTCACAGCATGGTAGATCCCTCTAAAGCACCTCACAAATAAAGATGCAATTTATTCCCATGATATAATCACCGATTTAAGGAGTATAAAATATTCCCTAATAGTAAACGTTGCTTGTTATTTCTTAAATTTAAAAGAAATTAAATAAAAATGGGTCAGATTAATTTTTGAATGAATGGTTAGCTGGATTCCATTCAATGAGTATCATCTAATGTTTAGCTAATTTTTATTTTTAATCTAATTGCCTTATCATATCCTACTAAGTCTGGTTTCTTCTTTCATGCCTCTTTTGGGGTGAAGGGATATACAAATACAAACTCATGAACCTAAAAGATATCACTATTTCTCCAAAACAACATTTATCTATTTCAAATCTCAGATCTTGCTGAGACTCAATAAAAACCATGGAATCTGCTGCACCCAGAAAATCACATATTCTCCAATACACAGAAAACACAGCACTTGTTGAAAAGATGGTCCCTTTAAGCCACCACTGACAACCCTGGCATGTCAAATCAGAGTGCTAGTTCAGGCCCAGCTGCTTGCTCTGCTTCCAGCCCATCTCCCTGCAAATGTGTGTGGGCAGCCCCAGGCATGTGTACCCCTGTCACCCATGTGGCAGACCTGGAATTTCTGGCTCCTGGTTTTGAACTTGACAATGCAGCCATTTAAGGAGTGAAACAGTGAATGGAGAATCTGTGTATGGTCCCTCTCTGTCACCCTATCTTTCAAACAAAAAAAATTTTTTTTAAGAAGTGGGTATTGGGCCCAGCGGCATGGCCTAGCGGCTAAAAGTCCTCGCCTTGAACGCGCCAGGATCCCATATGGGCGCCAGTTCTAATCCCGGCAGCCCCGCTTCCCATCCAGCTCCCTGCTTGTGGCCTGGGAAAGCAGTCGAGGACAGCCCAAAGCCTTGGGACTCTGCACCCGTGTGGGAGACCTGGAAGAAGTTCCTGGATCCTGGCTTTGGATCGGCATAGCATCGGCCGTTGCGCTCACTTGGGGAGTGAATCATTGGACTGAAGATCTTTCTCACTGTC